>NC_069708.1:29579523-29896038 GCF_023699985.2 Odocoileus virginianus | reverse complement strand
TTGTGTTTAACTGTGTCTGTGAGCATCTGTACTTTATCTTTATTCTGTGTATCAATTAGCAAGATGTGTCCTAAGGTAATTGCTTCTTCATTTACACCATTTTGACTTATAAAAGTTTCTCTAGGAGTACTCTTCTTTCAGATAGCAGGGGAAACCTGTATTCTTGTTTCACAGATGAGTAAACTGGAGCTTGGCAGGTTTAAATGATGTCCCCAGAATCACATAGCTGAGAATAGCAGCCAGCCTACTAACTTCATTCAATACTGATTAATTTATTTTCCCCACCCCTACCTTTATCCATCTCTGAAGGAAGATAGCACTACTTAAGTATTAGCTATTATCATTATCATGTACCACCTGCCTCTGGAATTGAAATAGGTGTAGAGAGAAAAGGGGAGAAAAAGAAACTGATATTTACTAAGCCCCAACCTAGGCTTACTAGGCACTGAGGGGATGTATAACAGTAACTGGTAACTACTTTCGGACTATAGCCTTAAGGTTGATTTGGGATCTTTGATTCCACAGACCAGATTTAATCTGATCTGTGTAATCAGGGATTTCAAAATAACCAATTCTGATGCTAGAAACTACCACCATACTGGAGCAATTCCCTAGGCCATAAAGTCTCTTTTGTCCTGTCAACACACAGGTGAGACCTGAAGATTATGAATAGTCATGTTTACTGGGTGGCTGGGGCAAAGTATGTTTGTTGTTTTGGAAAACTAGAGCAACCATGTATCACTAAATAAAATTTATGAAAGCAACATTGATGCCTTCATTATAAATGTGCTAAAACAAAAAATTTGATAAATATGTAGAGTATACAGATGTGGGAGATGATGGAATATTATATAACAGGACTAGGACTGAATTGCTAAGCTAAAAGCATGTTCATGTCTCCGTCTTTATTCAACACTTCTGAAGAAGCGGTGAGGTTTTTTTTCATTGTATTGACATTTGATTTTGATTTTCAGGATACATTTGTACTTAACTGGCAATGTGACAGGTTTCCTGCATGTTGTGTGCCTTCTGCAAACCTTGATTATAATCAAGTCTGGGCTAGAAGGAAAACTGAAAAGTACAGCAGGCAATAAAATCCAGCCAAGTGGAGTGTCATGTCATTGAGCTTTCAAACTCTGGGCAGAGCCCTGGAAAAATGTGTCAAGGCCTTCCTGGAGAAAACACGTTTTTTCTGTTGTTGTTGTTGTTGTTTAGGTTGGGAGAGGAGGCAGTGCCAATGTATTGAAGGCATGAATCCTTATCTATCTAGGCCAATTTGCATGTATCCTAATTGCTTTGGAAAAACTGTCATGACTTTGGCTGAGAAAAAAAACTAAAGATTGGTTCTTTAAGATTTCATGTTTTAATAGCATTTCTCCAGTGCCCAAAGCTCCTTGTTCCTGAGAGAGTCTCTCTGTGCTTTATAAAAACTTGACTCAGTATGGCTTGAGTCCATGAACAGGCCATGCTCCTTACTGCTATGGGCCCATATCCAAGGTGGTATTGGTGTCAGTGTGGAAATGTCTTCTGTTATTCTCTTTCTCACACATATTATGGAGTAGCTTGAGTAGGACCCAATTTTATTGGCTTTGCTGTATTTTTTTTATATATCTTTAACAGCTCCTTGAATTTGTTTCAGATTTTTGCAAATGATTTTCTTGCTATCACATTGAATTATGAAGTATTCGAATCATCTAGTCCAGCTTCTCCATCCAATACTCAAATCTGTTCTTTAATGTTGCTGAATTTTTGCCCAGCCTCTGCTTGAATAGAGTCACTGAGCTCCCTCTTTCTCCTGTGCTCCTCCCTCAACACCCATTTTGTCTCTGGACATCTCTGTTGATTCATATGTTGAACTACAGTCTTCCTCCCTGAAGTTACTTCCCACTGTGGTCTGACCAAATGAAACTAGCAGATGCAAACTATTATACATAGGGTAGATAAACAACAAGGTCCTACTGTATAGCACAGGAGACTTTATTCAATATCTTGTGATAAACCATAGTGAAAAAGAACATATATAGAATCCACCAGCATTGTGGGAGACCTGGGTTTGATACTTGGGTTGGGAAGATCCCCTGGAGGAGGAAATGGCAACCACTCCAATATTCTTGTCTGGAGAATCCCCTTGGACAGAGGATCCTGGCAGGCTGCAGTCCGTAGGGTCGCTAAGAGTAGGACACAACTGAGTGACTAAGCACACACAGCACATGCATGTAAAACTGAGTCACTTTGGTGTACAGCAGAATTTAAACACAACATTGTAAATCAACAATATTTCAATAAAAATTTTAAAAAGACATCTGAATGTCACTGGGTAGGAAATAGGAAAAAAATCACAAATTTAGTTTCACTTTTTTGTGATTGGTCTTCTTCAAGCATTGGAAGACAGAAAACACATCTTGAATTTTCTTCTCTGAGTTCCATCAGTTTTCTTCCATCAGTTTTGGATCCCCTTGTCCTTGACTTTTTCCTCTAAATGAGTTCCAATTTGTTTCATCCCTTATCAAAGATGATTAGAACATATTTTTTTTCCCCTTTCTGCCACCATAATGACATCAGGTATCCCCTGTTCAATTCCTTCTTTGTATCTCTATAGATTAATCATTTTTTAAATGTTAAGTCATTAATACTGAAAGATGATTTTAATTAAAGCACATACCTACAACCTCTCCTTCCCACCAATCCTCCTTCCTACCCAGGAGACAAACATTCTAATTTGGCACGACATTATCTGGCCTAATAATGCCTGGCATATGAAGTGTCTAAAATGTCATCTTGCATTGTTTTAGCCTTCTGGAGTAGTTGAATTAAGTTCAAACTCAGGATGATTTTGAAATCTTAAGTCTCTCTGGAGATGTTTTCCATAATATCTTCAAACTGGATAACACTACAATAAATGAAGTATGCTGCATTGAATTAAAAGGTTATTTCCCTAGTGTGTCAAGCTAACACAAAGCATGAACCCTCCCACTAGTTGCTGACTGTCTCTGGCTATCAGTGCAGCAATCCTGTCTCCTGTTAGGTTTCTAACCCCCACTGCTCAGTGAAAACTTTAGCCAGGAAACTGCCTATTGAACTGAATCTTGAGTGGCAGCAAGGCAAAGAAAAGGAGTTACAGGAAGACTCAGAAATAAACAGAAGAGATAAGGAACATAACCCAAGTCCAGGTAATAGGAACCAAAGACTAATGAAAAAAACATTATTTTGAATCAGGAATTGAGAAGAAACCTCCTTTAAGACAAGAACCAAGCAAAAAATGGACAGTGATCATTAATAGGCAAAAAGGAATACCAATAAGTTACACTATTGAAGGGTAGGACAAGAGTGTGTTCCAGAGAGTGAAGTGAAGTGAAGTGAAGTCGCTCAGTCGTGTCCGACTCTTTGCGACCCCATGGACTGTAGCCTACAAGGCTCCTCCATCCATGGGATTTTCCAGGCAAGAGTACTGGAGTGGGTTGCCATTTCCTTCTCCAGGGGATCTTCCCAACCCAGGGATCGAACTTGGGTCTCCCACATTGCAGGCAGAGGCTTTACTATCTGAGCTACCAAGGAAGCCCCCAGAGAGTGAAGATACCCATAATTAAAAGTGAGATCATATATTCAAATTACAAGTATTCTTAGTATGATTTTCTTTGAAAATGTTCTGTGAGCCAGGAATTTCTGCCACAAGTTCTATAAAATGCTAAGACAGGCATCCTGCCATGTCATGCTAAGTTGCTTCAGTCATGTTCGACTCTTTGCCACCCTATGAACAGTAGCCCCCAGTCCATGGGATTCTCCAGGCAAGAATTTTACCACTAGCGCCACCTAAGAAGCCCAAGCCAGTAATCTTAGGTTTTATAATTATAATGAGAGCAAATAGGTTAAATGTGGTGGGTGAATACCATAGAGCATTATGCAGCAGATAAAAACAACAGATTAGATATGCACATAGAAGTATGGATGAATCTTTTTTTTTTATGGATGAATCTTAAAAACATGATTCATAGTAAAATTAAAATAATGAGATCTATAGCATGGTATCGGAGAAGGCAATGGCACCCCACTCCAGTACTCTTGCCTGGAAAATCCCATGGATGGAGGAGCCTGGTAGGCTGGGGTCCATGGGGTCGCTAAGAGTTGGACACGACTGAGCAACTTAACTTTCACTTTTCACTTTCGCACATTGGAGAAGGAAATGGCAACCCACTCGTGTTCTTGCCTGGAGAATCCCAGGGATGGGGGATCCTGGTGGGCTGCCATCTATGGGATCACACGGAGTCGGACAAGACTGAAGTGACTTAGCGGCAGCAGCAGCAGCATAGCATGGTATCATTTTCATAAAACTTTATAATATACACATAAAACAGTATGTTCTTTAAAAAGAACATGTGCAAAAATAGACATTTACCACACTGCAATGATTAACTATGGAAGAGTGTAGGAATAAATGAAGAATGAAAAAAAAGAAGCTTTATTTTGATTACTGATGAATTGAGGAATATAATGAGATCAATTCTCTTTTGTGAGACCAATAAGATAAATAAAATGCTAAAAATGCAGAGAAGGTGACTAGATGGTTGGGGAGTAAGAATAACAGTTCTATCTTGTAGAACTTTCTTTGATAATGAAAATGTTCTGTATTTGTGCTGTCCAATATGGCAACCAGTAACCACAAGTGATTACTTAGCACTTGAAATATGACTCATGTGACTAAGAGACTGAAATTTTAATTTTATTTAATTTTAATTTGTATTTAGATTTAAATAACTACACATGACTAGTAGCTACTGTATTGGACGGCTCAGGTTAGAAGTTGCACGGGAGCCCAGATATTGGCATAGAAAAGATAAATACTTGCTGTCATTGAAGACAACAGTCCTTCTGAAAAACACTTGATCCTGCCAGTATATGAGGAGATAGCAAAGGAACCTAGGAAAGGATCATTAGGAAAGAACAGCACTTATCCTTGCCTTTTCCAGGACCTGGGTTTCTCATCAGTAGGTGAACCTCCAGAACGTCTGGCCCTGAGGGTTCTTCCCTGCTTTTGACTTGGCTGCTGGAATTGGGACAAGTCTTACAGAGCTGACTGCTGCTGCTCAGCAAATGTAGGCTTTGGAATTGCACATGCAATGTGGTGCTTCCTATTTAAACTTTAATGAGCACAGTGTCCCAGAATGCCATCTTTACGGCTTTATCGAGGATTGGCTTGAGCTGAGTGCTATTTCACAGATTTTGTTGCTATGAGGGCTTTTTTGCTGCCTTGGCTATTGGTTACAGTAATGAATTTCCAGAGGCCAGACTAGAGAGATAATAGTGATAGATGATTGCTAGGCTGTTGTTGCAGAACTCCAACTAGAATGGCAACATATATATTCTTAGATTCAACCCCTCTTCTTTTCTGATGTATCCCCACTTTGTACACCTATCCTTTCTCTTGTTCCCTTGGATAACCTTTCCTGGCACCATGTAGAAAATTAAAAGAATATGACAAAAATCCTTCTGATTGGAAAGAGGTACGTAGTCTGTGAATATATGGCATTGGATTTCTGGGTGCTTTTCTGGGGTTATTGGAATTTTTCCTTCCTGTGCTGAGTAAAACTTCTATAGCAGTTATAAAAATACTATTGTAAATGGTCAAATTCATCTTAAAGTATTTTTCTCTATATATAAGTAACTATACAAACAGACAATCTGGTGAAGTCTACTTAACTAGTGAAGGATGTCTGGGACCTCTGAACTTTGGTAGTGACAGATCTTCTGGTTGTGAAAAAATCCAGCCATTTACCAGCCTATCAGTTTGAGAGTGAGTGTCAAGTTATGCCTACTACAAGCATATGTGCAAAAGGACTGTGAGGAGGGTGGGATGGGGTTTGAAACAGTAGTCTCACCACTTGCTAAGGGTTGCCTAGCAGCTGTGTATTTAACAAGAGCAAGTCCAGAGTCAAGTGGGAAGCTGCACTTATCTTCATGGACTGATCCAAGATGGATCATTTTTCTAAGCCTTGGGCCTATGGATCAGGGGGAAATTTTCCCCCTTAGTGAAGAAAATATTAGTTGGACCAATATCTGAAAGACCTATCATGGAGATTAATAAGGCTAGCAGAACTGTTTGAAAGTAAAGTCAACACAGAAAAGTAAATATTTGAGCCAATCTAGAAAAACATTTATTTCTGCTTTATTGACTATGCCAAAGCCTTCGACTGTGTGGATTACAATAAACTGTGGAAAATTCTGAAAGAGATGGGAATACCAGACCACCTGACCTGCCTCTTGAGAAACCTGTATGCAGGTCAGGAAGCAACAGTTAGAACTGGACACGGAAGAACAGACTGGTTCCAAATAGGAAAAGGAGTACATCAAGGCTGTATATTGTCACCCTGCTTATTTAACTTATATGCAGAGTACATCATGAGAAAAGTTGTGCTGGAAGAAGCACAAGCTGGAATCAAGATTGCAGGGAGAAATATCAATAACCTCATATATGCAGATGGCACCACCTTTATGGCAGAGAGTGAAGAGGAACTAAAAAGCCTCTTGATGAAAGTGAAAGAGGAGAGTGAAAAAGTTGGCTTAAAGCTTAGCATTCGGAAAACTAAGATCATGGCATCTGGTCCCATCACCTCATGGGAAATAGATGGGGAGAGAATGGAAACAGTGTCAGACTTCATTTTTTTGGGGCTCCAAAATCACTGCGGATGGTGACTGCAGCCATGAAATTAAAAGACGCTTACTCCTTGGAAGGAAAGTTATGACCAACCTAGATAGCATATTAAAAAGCAGAGACATTACTTTGCCAACAAAGGTCCATCTGGTCAAGGCTATGGTTTTTCCAGTGGTTATGTATGGATGTGAGAGTTGGACTGTAAAGAAAGCTGAGCACCGAAAAATTGATGCTTTTGAACTGTGATGTTGGAGAAGACTCTTGAGAGTCCCTTGGACAGCAAGGAGATCCAACCTGTCCATCGTAAAGGAGATCAGTCCTGGGTGTTCATTGGAAGGACTGATGCTGAAGCTGAAACTCCAATACTTTGGCCACCTCATGTGAAGAGTTGACTCATTGGAAAAGACCCTGATGCTGGGAGGGATTAGGGGCAGGAGGAGAAGGGGGCAACAGAGGATGAGATGGCCTGATGGCATCACCGACTCAATGGACATGAGTTTGAGTAAACTCCAGGAGTTGGTGATGGACAGGGAGGCCTGGTGTGCTGCGATTCATGGGTCGCAAAGAGTCAGACACGACTGAGTGACTGAACTGAACTGAACGGAACTGAACTGAAAAGTTATCATGTCCCCTGAATGGCTAAGATGGTAAAGAATTTGCCTGCAATGTGGAGACCTGGGTTCAATCCCGGGGTCAGGAAAATCCCCTGGAGAAAGGAATAGCAATCCACTCCAGTATTCTAACCTGGAGGTTTCCATGGAAGAGGAACCTGGCGGGCTACAGTCCATGGGATTGCAAAGAGTTATACACGACTGAGTGACTAACACTTTCACTTTTCAGTATTTATCACACTGAGAGATACCTGCTATACCAAGTATACTCCTACATCTCCTAGACTTTAGTGGCTTGGCAGTAGAGTTTTTGCTTCTCACTTCTCTTTTTCTCATGGTATAGTCTAACATATAAAACAGGTATTTAATAGTTGTTAAGTAGTTAGCATATGTTCACACTAGTGACAGTCCCAGTCTTCCAACCAGCTGTTTGTTCTAGTTTCCACATAGCCAAAAGACACAAGGAAGTAGGTACTCAACGAAGCCCCAGATCCATACATCTTCATCAATGCTGAACTATACTGTTCTTCACTGCTTAGAATAAAGGACAGGTACCCCTCTTGCAAGTACACATACTGGGAAAGCCTTGAAACTATCTCTGAAATTAGGAAGGAAGGCCAGAGATTTTATCAGTGGTAAAAGTGAAGAACCCAGTTAGCTATAACAGCTACCTCATCTCACAGGATGACTCTAGTAGGACCATGATTGATTCCAAATTCCTGGGCCAGGTTAGTGGTATCACTTTAGCTTATGGGATGTTTTGTATTTGGTTATGTGTTGTCTTCAATTTACTTGGAACCATTTATAGATGAGTGACTGAGCACACATACTTGTCTACCTACTGAAAATCGCTATCTATCCGGAAATGAGTAGATACATTTGTAATTATTTAGGGGTTCTAAATAAATATAGTAGTTGATTTGATGTTTATATTCTTGTTATCTGCTTTAGGGATTAAGATGAAGTAAAAGATTATAAAAGGAATCTACTATGATCACTTGGGACTTTTTCAAAAGCCTTTTTACTTGTCATGGTATCTCTGGTCCCTCAAATCCACATATAAATTTTCAACTGGTGTTTTGACTAGGCATTATTAAGTAGTTGAGTTTATCTCAGCACTTCCAGATCAAATGAATTCCCACCTCTGCATATCTTCCAACTTTAGTTTAATATGCAGCATTCTACTTCTACAATGAGAAAAGACACTATGATTTTTTTCTGAGTATACATTAACATCATGCATGTATGTGTGTGTGTGTGTGTGTGTGTGAGAGAGAGAGAGAGAGAAATGTTTCTGGAAATGTTATATCTATACAAAGCCCTAGAATTCAGAGGTTGGAATACCAGTGCTTCCTTCCAAGATGGGTTTGGGGTTTGGCTTTTTCTCCACTCCCTTCCACTCCCCACCTTGGGATAAACAAAGACATTTTTCTTATTTGTGACAGTATTCCCACCAGTAAAGGCAAAAGGCTGGTAGTCTTCTGATTAGTGGTTATTTTTATTTATAAGGTATATCTTACCTCATATGTAACTTGGTGCCATGGGGATTTTTCAAAGAATGTTTTGTGTTACCAACTCACTGTGTGACACTGACCAAGAAGCTTCTCCTTTGTGAGACTTTGTTACCCCATTGTAAAATGGGGATTTAGGGATTTGACTGTCTTCTAAGATCTTTTTAGCCCTATGTTTTGATGATTATATTTCTTAAAATAATTTAATAATAGTTTTAAAATTCATTTAAGCATAGATTAGTAATAACAAAAGATATTAGAAACCATACAGAGAAAGTTAAAAGATAATTCAGCCTACAATTATTGTACTCAAACTTTAAATGTAACTTAATGCTGCCTCGCAATGAAGGCACTCTGTGATTAGGACACAGTTCTTGTATAAACACAGTTCTTGTATAAACACAATTCTTCTATTCTCACAAACTGCCAAGCTACAGTGGAACAGTTCTTACAAATATTCACCATCTTTTACACATAAATGGGTGTTCCAGGTTAGTCTCACTGTAATTAATGTGTCATTATACTTCCCATATGGGTCTGACAACAAGAAGAAAGGGATTCTTTGAAAATAAGAATAAAGAGTAAATAAATATTCATTCTCTGCCTGACAAACAGTGCCTGGGCTTCTCTACTACTTGTTCCTTGGACTTGAGAGAGACATCAGGCAGAAGTCTTGAAAATATAATTATTTCACAAAAGTAAAGGAACTCTGAGATGTGCCAGTAGAGTTGAGCTACCTATGGCCTAAAAGTTTATGAGTTAAGAGGACTCAAGATGGCAGGGGTGTAGGAGGTCATGGAGTTTACCTCTTCCCACAAATGCATCAAGGATACATCTACATAAGAAAATGGCAATAGGAATAATTACTTTAAATGTAGATGGATTAAATGCTTCAACCAAAAGACACAGACTGGCTGAATGGATACAAAAACAAGACCCATAAATATGCTGTCTACAAGAAACCCACTTTAAACCTAAAGACACATATAGACTGAAAGTGAGAGGATGGAAAATATATTCCATGCAAATGGGAAGAAAAGAAAGCTGGAGTAGCAATCCTCATATCAGACAAAATAGATCTTAAAATAAAGAAGATTACAAGAGATAAGGAAGGACACTACACAATGATCAAGGGATCAATCCAAGAGGAAGACATAACAATTGTAAACATCTATGCACCCAACATAGGAGCACCTCAATACATAACACAAACACTAAAAGACACAAAAGGAGACATTGACAGTAACACAACAATAGTAGGAGACTTTAACACCCCACTCACACCAAAGGACAGATCATCAAAACAGAAAATTAATAAGGAAACACAAGTCCAAATGATGCATTAGATGAGGTTGATCTCATTGATATCTTCAGGACATTCCATCCAAATGCAGAAGAATACACCTTCTTCTCAAGTGCACATGGAACATTTCCCAGGACAGACCACATCTTGGGTCACAAATCAAACCTCAGTAAATTTAAGAAAACTTAAATTATATCAAGCATCTTCTCCAACCACAACACTATGAGACTAGATATCAGTTACAAGAAAAAAACTGTTAGAAACACAAACACATGGAGATTAAGCAACACGTTTCCAAATAACCAACAGGCTACTGAAGAAATCAAAAGGGAAATAAAAAAATTTCTAGTAACGAATGGCAATGAAAACATGACAACTCAAAACAACCTATGGGATGCTGCAAAAGCAGTCCTAAGAGGGAATTTTATACCAATACAATCCTACCTCAAGAAACAAGAAAAACATTGAATAGACAACCTAACTTTACACCTAAAACAACTGGAAAAATAACAAGAAAAAAACCCAAAGTTAGTAGAAGGAAAGAAATCGTAAAGATCCAAGCAGAAATAAATGAAAATGAAATGAAAGAAACAATAGTAAATATTAATAAAACTAAAAGCTGATTCTTTGAGAAGATAAACAAATTGACAAACATTTAACGAGACTCATCAAGAAAAAAAGGGAGAAGAATCAAATGAACAAAATTAGAAATGATAAAGGAGGTTACAACAGACAGTACAGAAATACAAAGAATTATAAGAGACTATTATGAACAACTATATGGCAATAAAATGGATAACCTGGAAGAAATGGACAGACTCTTAGAAAAGTTCAATCTTCCAAGACTGAACCAGGAAGAAATAGAAATTATGAACAACCCAATTACAAGTACTAAAATTGAAGCTGTGATAAAAAATCTCCCAAAAAACAAAAGCCCAGGACCAGATGTCTTCCCAGGAGAATTCTATCAAACATTTAGAGAAGAGCTAATGCCTATCCTTCTAAAACTCTTTCAAAAAATTGCAGAGGAAGGAACACTTCCAAACTCATTCTATGAGGCCACCATCACCCTGACACCAAAACCAGACAAAGACAACACACAAAAATAAAACTATAGGCCAATATCACTGATGAACATACATGCGAAAATCCTCAACAAAATTTTATCAAACAGAATTCAGCAACACATCAACAAGCTCATACACCATTATCAAGTTGGGTTTATTCCAGGAATGCAAGGATTCTTCAATATATGCAAATCAATCAATGTGATATACCATATTAACAAATTGAAAGATGAAAACCAAATGATAATCTCAATAGAGGCAGAAAGGCTTTGACAAAATTCAGCACCCATTTGTGATTAAAATTCTTAAAAAGATGGGTATAGAAGGAACCTACCTCAACATAATAAAGGCCATATGTGATAAGCCCACAGCAAACATTATTCTCAATGGTGAAAAACTGAAAAGCATTCCCCCTAAGATCAGGAACAAGATAAGGTCATCTACTTTCACCACTATTATTCAACATAGTTCTGGAATTCCTAGCTATAGCAATCAGAGAAGAAAAGGAAACAAAAGGAATCTAGGTCAGAAAAAATCTTAAAGATAGTATCAGAAAATTACTAGAGC
This sequence comes from Odocoileus virginianus, assembly GCF_023699985.2. Taxonomy (NCBI): domain Eukaryota; kingdom Metazoa; phylum Chordata; class Mammalia; order Artiodactyla; family Cervidae; genus Odocoileus; species Odocoileus virginianus. Next base: position 29,884,333 of record NC_069708.1, on the reverse strand, counting down.
TAATCAGTGAATTTAGCAAAGTTGCAGGATACAAAATCAGTACACAGAAATCATTTGCGTTTCTATATACTAACAATGAAAAGTCAGAAAGAGAAATTAAAGAATCAATCCCATTCACCATTGCAACAATAATAATTAAATATCTAAGAATAAGCTTACTTAAACAAAAGAACTGTACACAGAAAATTATAAGACACTGATGAAAGAAATCAAAGATGACATAAACAGATGGAAAGATATTCCATGTTCCTGGGTATAAAAAATCAATATTGTTGAAAGTGACTATACTACCAAATGCAATCTACAGATTCAATGCAATCCCTATCAAATTACCAATGGCATTTCTCACAGAACTAGAACAAAAAAATTCACGATTTATATGGAAATACAAAAGAATAGCCAAAGCAGTCTTTAGAAAGAAGAATGGAGCTGGAGGAATCAACCTTCCTGACTTCAGATTATACTACAAAGCTTCAGTCATCAAAACTGTATAGTACTGGCACGAAAGCAGAAATATAGATCAATGGAACAAGACAGAAAGCCCAGAAATACACCCATGCACCTATGGGTACCTTATCTTTGGCAAAGGAGGCAAGAATATACAATGGGGCAAAGACAGCCTCCTTAATAAATGGTGCTGGGAAAACTAGACAGCTACATGTAAGAGAATGAAATTAGACCACTTCCTAATACCATGCACAAAGATAGACTCAAAATGGATTAAAGACCTAAATGTAAGACCAGAAACTATACAACTCTAAGAGGAAAACATAGGCAGAACACTCAATGACATAAATCAAAGCAAGATCCTCTATGACCCACCTCCTAGAGTAACGGAAATAAAAACAAAAGTAAACAAGTGGGACCTGATTAAACTTAAAAGCTTTTACACATCAAAAGAAATTATAAGCAAGGTGAAAAGACAACCCTCAGAATGGGAGAATATAATAGCAAATGAAGCAACTGACAAAGGGTTAATTTCCAAAATGTACAAGCAACTCATACAACTCAATGCCAGAAAAACAAACACCCCAATCAAAAAGTAGGGAAAGACCTAAACAGACATTTCTCAAAGAAGACATACAGATGGGCTAACAAACACATGAAAAGATGGTCAACATCACTCATTATTAGAGAAATGCAAATCAAAACCACAATGAGCTATCACCTCACACAGATGGCCATCATCAAAAAGTCTACAAACAGTAAATGCTGGAGAGGGTATGGAGAAAAGGGAACACTGTTGCACTGTTACTGGGAATGTAACTTGACACAGCCACTATGGAAGGCAGTATGGAGATTCCTTAAAAATATAAGAATAAAACCACCATATGACCCAGCAATTCCACTCCTAGGCGTATACCCTGAGGAAACCAAAATTTAAAAAGACACATGTATCCAATTATTCATTGCAGCATTATTTATAATAGCAACCTAGATGTCCATCAACAGATGAATGGATAAAGAAGATGTGGTACATATACACAATGGAACATTACTCAGCCATTTGACTCAGGAATGCATTTGAGTCAGTTCTGATGAGGTGGATGAACCTAGAACCTATTATACAGCATGAAGTGAGTCAGAAAGAGAAAGATAAATTTTGTATTCTACTGCACATATACCGAATCTAGAAAAATGGTACTGAAGAATTTATTTACAGGGCAGTAATTGAGAAACAGACATAGAGAATAGACTTATGGACATGGAGAGAGGGGAGGAGAGGGTGAGATGTATGGAAAGAGTAACATGGAAACTTACATTACCATATGTAAAGTAGATAGCTAACAGGAATTTGCTGTATGGCTCAGGAGTCTCAAACAGGGGCTCTGTATCTACCTAGAGGGGTGGGGTGGGGAGGGAGATGGGAGGGAGATTCAAAAGGGAGGGGATATATGTACACCTATGGCTGATTCATGTTGAGGTTTGACAGAAAACAACAAAATTCTGTAAAGCAATTGTCCTTCAATAAAAAAAAATAAAAAGAAAAAAAGAATACATCTACAAATGGAACAATTCTCTGTAATCCCCTGCTAAACACTAGCAGAGGACCTCAGACATCCAAAAGCAAAACAGATCCCTGTGTAACCTGGTAAAGTGAAGGAAACCAGAAGGGAAAAGGAAGAGGAGAGGAAGTGGGATGGAACCTGTGCCCCTGGGGGGTTGCTGAGGAATAGGATAGGTTCCTGCATCCGGGGAAACCCCCTCACTGGTGGGGAGCTTCAGGGGCTCAGAGGAGAGCCCAGCTACTGGTCTGAGGCAGGCAGGACAGAGTGAGACCAATGCAGATGGTCTGTGCCACATCCATGGGCTCCCCAGCCTAACATGTGTGTCTGCCAGTGCAGATGGGGAATAGGTACTAGAAAATGGGGTTTGGAGAGAAGACCTGGGGAGGGGACTACTGTTGGCTCTGAGAAGGCAGCCTTAGGGGATGGTAGTGAGGAGCTCTGTAATGAGCATTGCTCGTGGAAGAAGCCTGGACCACTGTGAAAGTGAAGCACCACTGAGTGAGTGCAAAAGGCAGGGCCACCATTGCAGCCTCTCTCCCTGTGTGCTAGCCCCTGCATACCCAGGCAGTAAGAAGCACTCCTGCTGGGGCAGGCGCTCATGCCCCCAACCACCATGTCCTTCTCTGTGCTCAATCCCCAAAAGGATGGGCTCTTGTATCCCCAGTCACCACCTTCTCCTCTACACCTGCTCCTGCCCAGATGGGCTCTCGTGCTCTTGGCTGCCACCTCCTCCTTCACGTCCCCTCCTCATGTGCTCCAGGGCAACCTCAGAAGCAGATACCTGTGGGTAGCCCACAGAAAGAAGTGGGGCTTAATAGTTAATTAAGCTGAACCCCAAGAACCATGCAACTAAGGAAAAAGAGCTACACACACTGCAAATTTATACCTTCACAATCTGCAAATTTATACCTCATGGCTGCACAAACTGCAAATTTATACCCTTGCAACTGACTTTGTAAACTCAGTGCCTGAAGAACATTTGAATGGACGATGAGTGCTTCCACAGCCAAGACAAGTCTGGCTTTAGCAACTGTGAATTTTATGGGCACGTGCATGTGGGGGTTGGCCAAGCCAGAGTGTGAGCCCAATAGTGCCCACAGCAGGTCCTGTTCCACACTTAATGCAATCCTGGGACCTGAATTCAGTGGATCAACGCTGGTGGCCTGGTGAAAACAACACCTGAGAGACACCAAGGCCAGTTGCCAGCATATACACTGTTAAAGTGGGGCTGAGAGCAGTGCTACCTACCTTGTAATCTGAGAGCTCACACAGTGGGTGAAAGGTGACACAACAGAGCATACTCACAGGTGAACAGCTCTAGAGAAGGAATACTCAGTGACTTCTTTTCCAGTGGGAGTGCTCCAATGCCACCTACCTCACACTGAAGATCAGAAACACAGCTAAGAAACAGACTTTGGGGCCTCTAACTCCAATAGCCAGGAAGCAGAGACCCTGCCACTGACAGGGCAGTGACAACCACAGCACAACAGAGATGCCATGCTCAATACCTAGTGCAGGCTGTGGTCACCACATCAGTCACACCTCCTATCAAGGCAATAATGATCAGAATACACCAAGGAAAGAGGTGGCAGATATCTAAAAACAGTTCTTACACCAAAAAATATCGAACCCACACAGAACAGAGGTGTTTCCACATAAAAAATAATCCTCCAAGGGAGTCTGAGGGTCTGGCATCAAGAAGGAAAACCCTGAAAGCATTTAGCTTTGAGGCAAGTGGGGCTTGAGTGCAGGAGCTCCGCAAGGTTGGGGAAAACAGAGACTCCACTCTTGGAGGGTGCACCACAAGGTCTCACATGCACTGGGACCCAACACAAAGCAGTGTCTTCATGTGAACCTGGGCTACACCGAACTAGAGGTTTTGGCAGATCTCTTGGGAAGGCAAGGTTGGCTATAGCTCACTTGTGGGGGCAAGGACACTGATAGCAGAGGCCTCAACAAATAGTAACTGGTGTGAGGTCCCCATTTCAGCAAAAAGACCCAGGCACACCCAACAACCTACAGGCTCCAGTGCTGTAAAGCTTCAGGCCAAACAACAAATAAGATAGGAACACTGTTTCAACTATCAGAAGATAGGCTGCCTAGAGTCATACTGAGCTCATAGCCACCTCAAAACATACCTCTTGATGTGGCCCTGCCCACCAGAGGGAAAAGACTCAGCCTCATCCATCAGAAGGCAGGCACCCGTCCCTCCAACCAAGAAGCCTACACAAGCTCCTGGTCCAACCAAGCTCCTGCCCCCACTGGGGGCAGACACCAGAAGCAAGAGAAAATACAAGCGTGCAGACTGCAGGAAGGAGACCACAAGAACAGAAAGTTAGACAAAATGAGACAACAGAGAAATACGTTACAGTTGAAGGAACAAGGCAAAAAAATCACAGGAACAGTTAGCAAATAGGAGATAGGAATTCTACCTGGAAAATAATTCAGAGTAATTACAGTAGTGAAAGGGAAGTCGCTGAGTCGTGTCCAACTCTTTGCGACCCCATGGACTGTAGCCTACCAGTATCCTCAGCCCATAGAATTTTCCAGGCAAGAATACTGGAGTGGGTTGCCATTTCCTTCTCCAGGGGATCTTCCCAACCCAGGGATCGAACCCAGGTCTCCTGCATTGGAAGCAGACGCTTTACCGTCTGAGCTACCAGGGAAGCCATGACTCAAAATCTCAGAAAACGAATGGAGGCACAGTCTGAGAATGTACAAGAAATGCTTAACAAAGAGACAGAAGATTTAAAGAACAAGCAAACAGAGGTACAGAGATGAGCAACACAATCACTGAAATGCAAAATACCCTAGAAGGAATCAGTAGCAGAATAACTGAGGCAGAAGAAAGAATAAGTGAGCTGGAAGGCAGAGTGGTGGAAATTACTACCATGGAACACAATAAAGAAAAACAGAATGAAAAGAAAAGACAGTTTCAGAGACCTCTGTGACAACATTAAATGCACCAACATTCACATTATAGGGGGCCCCAGAAGAAGAACAGAAAGGGAGAGAAAATATTTGAAGATATTATAGCCAAAAATTTCCCTAACATGGAAAGGAAACAGCCACCCAAGCTCAGGAAGTACTGAGAGTTCCCAGGAGTGCTGGAGTGGGTAGCCCATTCCTTCTCCAGCAGATCTTCCTAACCCAGGAATCAAACAAGGGTCTCCTGAATTGCAAGTGGATTCTTTAACAACTGAGCTATCAGGAAAGCCCATGAGAGTTCCAGGCAGGATAAACACAAGGAGGAACATGCTGAGACACATATTAATCAAACTGACAAAAAGGAAATACAAAAAAAAGATATTAAAAGTAACAAGGGAAAAGCAAATATAATATACAAGCAATCCTCACAAGGTTATCAGCTGATTTTTCAGCAGAAACCATGCAGGCCAGAAGACAGTGGTATGATATATTTAAAGTGATGAAAGGGAAAACCTATAACCAAGAATAATCTACCTGGAAAAAAAAACACTCTACCCAGCAAAACTGTCATTCAGATTTGATGAAGAAATCAAAAGCTTTGCAGACAAGCAAAAGCTAAGAGAATTCAGCACCACAAAACCAGCCTTACAACAGATGCTAAAGGAACTTCTCTAGGCAGAGGGGAAAAGAGGCCACAACTAGAATCAAGAAAATCACAACTGGGAAAACTCATTAGTCAAAGCAAACATGAAAAAGTAATAGTAAGAAATCATCAGTGCATAAATATGATATCAAAACCAGCAACCATGAGATGAGAAGAATATAAATATAAGAAATGGAGATTTCATTTGAAATTAAGAGGCCAGCAAATTAAAACAACCCTGTACATATATAGACTGCTATATCAAAACATCATAGAACCTGCAAACCAAAAAACTAAAATAGATATACCCACAAAAAAGAAAATGCAGCCCAAATGCAACACTAAAGATAGTTATCAAACAGGTAGACGAGAACAAAAGAAGGGAAGAAAGAAGACCAACAAAAACAAATCCAAAAAATTAAGAAAATGGTCATAGAAGTATACATATTGATAATTATCTGGCATGTAAATAATGTTTACATTATTAAATATTCCAACCAAAAGATGTAGACTGGCTGAATGGATGCAAAAACAAGACCTAGATATATACTGTCTACAAGAGACCAACACCAGACCTAGGGACACATACAGACTGAAAGTAAGGGAATAGAAAAAGATATTCTATGCAAATGGAAATCAAAGAAAACTGGAGTAGCAATATTCATATCAAACAAAACAGACTTTAAAGACTGTTACAGGAGGCAAGGAAGTACACTACATAATGATCAAGGCATCAACCCAAGAAGAAGATATAGCAATTGTGAACATATATGCACCAAGCATAGGACACCCCAACATATAAGGCACATACTAACAGCCATAAAAGGGGAAATCAACAGTAAATAACAGTAGGGGACTTTAACACCCTACCTTCATCAATGGACAGATCATCTAGACAGAAAATCAATAAAGAAACACAGACTTAAATGACACAGTAAACTGGATGGACATAACTGATATCTCTAGGGCATTCCATCTTAAAGAATCAGAATACATTTTTTTCTCACATGCACGTGGAAAATTCTCCAGGATAGATCACATCTTGGGTCACAAAACAAACCTCAGTAAGTTTAAGAAAATCAAAATCATATCAAGCATCTTTTCCAACCAAAACACTGTGAGAATAGGAGTAAATTACAGGGGGAAAAATGTAAAACAAAACAAAACACACAAACATGTAGAGGCTAAACAATATGTTAATGAATAGCCAATGGATCATTGAATAAATCAAAGAGGACATTAAAAAAAGTACCTAGAGACAAATGATAATGAAAGCACAATGGTCCAAAACCTGAGATACAGCAAAAGCAATTCTAAGAGGGAAGTTTATAACAAAACAGCCTTACATCAAGAAACAAGAAAAACCTTTAATAAACAACATAACCTTACACCTAAAACAGCTGGAGAAAGAAGAACAAACAAAAGCCAAAGCTAGTAGAAGGAAAGAAATCATAAAGATTAGAGCAGAAATGAATAAAATTGAGATGAAGAAAATAATAGCAAAGATCAATGAAACTAAAAGCTTGTTCTTTGTGAAGATAAACAAAATTAATAAAACTTAGACACATTAAGACGAAAGGTAGAGAACTTAAATCAATAAAAATAGAAAAGAGAAAAACAGTTACAACAGACACCACAGAAATACAAAATATCATAAAAGAATACTGTAAGCAAGTATATGCCAATAAAATGGACAAACTAGAAGAAATGGACAAATTATTTGAAAGGTACAACCTTCCAAGACTGAACCAGGAATAAATAGAAAATATGAACAGACCAATCACAAGTTTCAGGACTTCCCTGGTAGCTCAGCTGGTAAAGAATCCACCTATAATGCAGGAGACCCCAGTTCGATTCCTGGGTCGGAAAGATCTGCTGGAGAAGGGATAGGCTACCCACTCCAGTATTCTTTGGCTTCCCTGGCTCAGCTGGTAAAGACTCCGCCTGCAATGCAGGAGACCTGGGTTCAACCCCTGGGTTGGGAAGATTCCTTGGAGAAGGGAACATCTACCCACTTCTGGCCTGGAGAATTCCATGGACTGTATACAGTCCGTGGGGTCATAAAGAGTTGGAGACAACTGAGGGATTTTCACTTTCACAATCACAAGTACTGAAATTGAAACTGATTAAAATCTTTCAATGAACAAAAGTCCAGGACTAGATGACTTCACAGGCAAATTCTATCAAACATTTAAAGGAGTTAACACCTACCCTTCTGAAACTCTTCCAAAAATTGCAGAGGAAGGCCTAAGCTCATTCTATGAGGCCAACATCATCTTGATGCCAAAAACAAAGATATCACACAGAAAAAGAGAATTGCAGGCCAGTATCATTGATGAACATAGACACAAAATACTCAACAAAATATGAGCAGACTGAATCCAAAAACACATTAAAAGGATCATACACCATGATCAAGTTGAAATTATCCCAGGAATGCAAGATTTTTTCCATATCTGCAAATCAATCAGTATGGTATACCACATCAACAAATTGAAGAATAAAAACCATATGATCATCTCAATAGATGCATAAAATGTCCACTTATGATTTTTTTAAAAACTCTCCAGTAAGTGGGCATAGAGGGAACCTACCTCAGCATAATAAGAGCCATATACCACAAACCCACAGTAAACGTCATTCTTAATGGTGAAAAACTGAAAGCATTTTCTCTAAGATCAGGAACAAATCAATGATGTCTTTGCCACTATCATTCAATATAATTTTGGAAGACCTCACCATGGCAATCAGAGAAGAAAAAGAAATAAAAGGCATCCCAATTGGAAAAGAAGTAAAACTGTTATTGTTTGCAGATGATATGATACTATACACAGAAAATCCTAAAGATGCTATTAGAAAACTACTAGAACTCTTCAATGAATTAAGTAAAGTTGCAGGATACAAAATAAACACACAGAAATCTCTTGTATTCCTATACACTAACAATGAAAAATCAGAAAGAGAAATCAAGGGGGAAAAAAATCACATTTACCACTGCATCAAAAAGAATAAATTACCTGGGACTAAATCTACCTAAGGAGGCAAAAGACCTATATTCAGAAAACTATAAGACAACTGATGAAAGGAATAAAAGATGATACAAACAGATGGAGAGACATACCATGTTCTTGGATTGGGAGAATTAATACTGTGAAAATAACAATACCACCCAAAGCAATCTACAGAGTCAGTGAAATCCTTGTCAGATAACCAAGGGCATTTTCTCAGAACAAGAACAAAAAGTTTTACAATTAGTATGGAAACAAAAATAACCTCAAATAGTCAAGGCAATCTTGAGAAAGAAAAACAGAGTTGGAGGAATAAGGCTGCCTGACTTCAGACTATACTACAAAGTTACAGTAATCAAAACAGTATGGTACTAGCACAGAAAGAGAAATATATATCAATGGAACAGGATAAAAAGTCTGGAGATACAGCCATGCACCTATGGTCACCTAATCTATGACAAAAGAGGCAAAAATATACAATGGAGAAGAGACAATATCGTCAATAAGTGGTGCTGTAAAAACTGGAGAGCATCATGTAAAAGAATGAAATTAGATCACTCTCTAAAATCATACACAAAAATCAACTCAAGATGAATTAAAGAGCTCAGTATAAGGCTGGATACTATAAAATTCTTAGACAAAAATATTGACAAAATACTCTGACATAAATCACAGCAATATATCTTTTTGATCCACTTCCTAGAGTAATGAAAACAAAACCAAAGTAAACAAATAGAACCTAATCAAACTGACAAGCTTCTGCAGAGCAAAGGAAACCATAAACAAAATGAACATATGACCCACAGAGTGGGAGAAAACATTGGCAAATGAAGTACCTGACAAGGGATTAATCTCCAAAGTATACAAACAGCTCATGCAACTCAATATAAAAAAAGCAAACAAACCAGTCAAAAAATGGGCAGAAGATCTAAACAGATATTTCTCCAGAGAAGAAATGCAGATGACCAAAAAGCACATGAAGAGATGCTCAACATCACTAACTAATAGAGAAATGCAAATGAAAACTACAGTGAGGCATCACCTCACACTGGTCAGAATGGCCATCATCAAAAAGTCTACAAACAATAAATGCTGGAAAGGGTATGGAGAGAAGGGGACCCTCCAGCATTGTTGGTGGGAATGTAAATTGATAAAACCACTGTGGAGAACAGTATGAATGTTCTTTAAAAACTGTATTTTAAAAAGACAGTTACCACATGATCCAGTAATCCCATTCCGAGGAATATATCTAGAGAAAACCATAGTCTGAAAGGATATATGCACCCCGATGTTCACTGCAGCACTATTTACAATAGCCAACACATGGAAGCAACCTAAATGTCCATTGATAGAGGAATGGATAAAGGTGTGGTACATATATACAATGGAATATTACTCAACCATAAAAAGGAATGAAATAATGTCTTTCACAGCAACATGAATGGACCTAGAGAGTGTCATACTGAGTGAAGTAAGTCAGGCAGAGAAAGATAAATATCATATGATATTGCTTATATATGGAATCTGAAAAAATGATACAATTGAACTTATTTACAAAACAGAAATAGATTCACAGACATAGAAAACAATCTTAAAGTTTACAAAGTGTAAATGAGGGGAGGGACAAATTAGGATTTGGGGATTCAAATGTACATACTACTATATATAAAACAGATAATTAACCTACTGTATAGCACAGGGAACTCAACTCAAAGGAACTCTACTCAATACTCTGTAATGGGAAAAGAACCTAAAACAGAGTGGATGTAAGTATATATATATGACTAATTCACTTTGCTGTACACCTGAAACTAGCACACATTGTAAATCAATAGTACTCCAATATCAATTTTTAAATTTTTATTTATTTGTTTATTTTTGGCTGTGCTGGGTCTTTGTTGCTGCACGTGGGCTTTCTCCAGTTGGGGCAAGCAGGGGCTACTCTTTAGTTGCAGTGCATGGGCTTCTCACTGAGATGGCTCCTCTGTTGCAGAGTATGGGCTCTAGGGTCAGCAGGCTCAGTAGTTGTGACACATGGGCTTAGCTGCCCCATGGCATCTGGAATCTTCCTGGACCAGGGATTGAACCTGTGTCCCCTGCATTGGCAGGTTCATCCCAAACTACTGAACATCCAGGGAAGTCCCATTAAATTTTTTAAGAGTTAAAAATAAAATAATAAAGTTTATAAATCTAGTGGGGAGGCTGTATTCCCAACTTGAGCCCCTGAATGCCTCTGCTTGTTTCTGTCCACTTCTAATTCACATCTTATTGCATATAAGGTTTTCTAGTGTCTTTGTAGTGCTTTAACATGGACAATGCATTTTCACACACTTTCTCATTGATTTATGATCCTATGAACTTGTTCTTCTTCGGAATTTCTTTACAGTGCTATCAGAAATGATGGTGCAGATAATAGTGAGGGAGGCAAAAATAAGAGGAATGGAGATCCAAATATTGAACCACTGAGCTTTGCCAAAATGCAGCCACTATCGCTGCTGCCCAGGTACCTAACAGCAAAGAGGACCCCTCCCTGAGACTTATGTCTGCCAAAAATCAAGGCAGATGGAACATGCAGAGCCTTGTTACCCAGCTAGTTAGTGGTTGTACTTCATCCATCCTATGGTATCACTTCTTAAATGAGTTTTTGTGCATATCTTTTGAATTTTGGACTATTAATCATGAAAGATGACATAGAATTATACCCTACTTCTGAGATATATAGAATTTTTTTAGTGTTTTACTGTGATCATCTTTTTTTGATGTCTTTCTTATCCTTAATATTTAAAAAAACTTGTATGACTTCTCATTTAAGCATATTTTCTGTACTTAAAACCATCACATCTCCATATATCTAATCTAGTATCTTGAAATCCTGGTAGATGTTAGAAAGTTGAATTAGCCAAGCAGCATTATGGATAACTATGCACTCTCTGTACTAACGCTGATTCTGTCATCCATCAGCTGACTGAAGTTTAACTGGGAAGATTTAGACTAGACAGATCTTGGCTAGGCTAACCTGGAGAACTTCTGTGGACCTGTGTACTACAACAGTCTCATTTCTTTTTTTTTTTTAATTTTTTTTCATTTATTTTTATTAGTTGAAGGCTAATTACTTTACAATATTGTAGTGGTTTTTGTCATACACTGACATGAATCAGCCATGGATTTACATGTATTTCCCATCCCGATTCCCCCCTCCCACCTCCCTCTCCACCTGATTCCTCTGGGTCTTCCCAGTGCACCAGGCCCGAGCACTTGTCTCATGCATCCAGCCTGGGCTGGTGATCTGTTTTACCCTAGATAATATACATGTTTCAATGCTGTTCTCTCGAAAAAATATGGAATGCTTCACGAATTTGCGTGTCATCCATGCGCAGGGGCCATGCTCATCTTCTCTGTATCATTCCAATTTTAGTATATGTGCTGCCGAAGTGAGCACTGTCTTGGATTATTATCTACTTTTCTAGTTTATTTTAACCTCTGTAACCATCAGATCGTCTCAGCCCACAGATATTCTAGAGGCCACCATGTTTTTCACTATCATAGACAAAGCTGCAGTGAATATTATGAGGTATGGGTCACTGGGTATTTGTCTAAGACTGTCTCTCAAGTCTCTAGATTACAGCTGAAAACTGTAAAGAAGGGGACTTGGGGACAGGGAGGCAATTGTTTCCCTCCCAGATGCTTTGCATGCCTGAGAATGGGCCACCTTCTCTTTTGATAAACACCTGGATTTTCTTCTGCAGGATAACTCTTCCCCATCAGTTGCATTCTTGGTGTGACTATTTGATCAAGATGGGCTTTCTGTCTCCACCCTGTCCAGGATAGGCATGAGATCCAAGCTATATTAGTCTCTCCCACACACACACATACACTCTCTCTCCCACTCATATTTGAATCTAGGGAGAAATAAAATGCAGCCCGGAAATGACTGGAACCCACTGTGGTGTCCTTAAAAAATTGCTTTATTTCCTCTTTGTGGAATCTCAAAGAAAAATCAGGTTTTGCCTTTCCTAAGGCTGGTTCTTCCTTTTTTGAACTAACTTACATTCTTTCAGAAACTTATTCTTTTTCTCAATTAATTTAGCTACAGTCTGTGTCTATGGGATGCAGACAAAGATCCCTGACTGATACAGCTGCCCAGGGAACATGCCAAGGATGGCAGGTAGGCAGGTTTTCGGGGTACCCAAGACAAGAGATGCCCTTCCTGTTCTCTCTTCCAATGTGTTCACAACCCCTGCAGGTTGGACCATCTGACCCTGAAAAGGTTTGGGGGTGTGGCTGTTTCTTGTGATAGCCAACCCCTACATTGGAATACACATTTTCAACCATCAAGTCATGTGCTGCAGTCCATGGGTTCACAAAGAGTCAGATACAACTTAGCAACTGGATAATAACATACACAGATATTCCCTTCATGGATTACAGCCTTGTTGTGGCAAAGGAGCTTGCTGACTCACTAGAAAAGACCCTGATGCTGGGGAAGATTGAAGGCAAAAGGAGAATGGTGCAGCAGAGGATGAGATGGTTAGATAACATCATGGACTCAACAGACATGAATTTGAGCAAACTTTAGGAGATAGTGAAGGGCAGGGAAGCCTGGTATGTTGCAGTCCATGGGGTCACAAAGAGTAGGACACTACTTAGCCACTGAACAACAATGTGGAGCCAGGCACTGTATTGACATGGAAGACATATTCTTCATCCTTGAAGGGGCCCCAGTAAAATCTTAAATTCTCCAAAGGGATCACAGTTCATCAAAATGGGCATAGTGAGAAAGGACTCTTACAAGTGCATTTTATACAGGAAAGAAATACACATTTAGGTCATTGTCTCAATTCCTTCTTCTACAGAGGTCTTGTGTAAGATGTGGTTCCTATTGAAGGACTATTCTGCACACTGGCCTGCCCCCAAGAATGGGGCAGAAGGAATAGTCCCTTCTTTTAAGGCAAATAAATGTGTGGCTTGACCTTGGCAACACGTGAACTCATTAGCAGTAGCGGGAGAGCTCCTCCATCCAGTGAGTCAAGAGACCCCATAAACCATAGGTCAGTGATTTCAAACACATTTTCCAAAGACAAAGAGATGAATCTGAAAGACACAGATGACACTCTGGAAGAGGTCATTGTGGGTTACACGTATTTTGATTGCTTCCAAGTTATATAAGAGAAAAACCAAACTTTTTTCGCATAGTAGCCTGGGTATTGTGAATAGTTTTTTTTTTTTTTTTGTACTTTATGAAAAACTTTTTTTCATTTATTTTTATTAGTTGGAGGCTAATTACTTTACAATATTGTAGTGTTTTTTGTCATACATTGACATAAATCAGCCATGGATTTACATGTATTCCGCATCCCGATTCCCCCCTCCCACCTCCCTCTCCACCTGATCCCTCTGGGTCGTCCTAGTGCACCAGGTCCGAGCACTTGTCTCATGCATCCAGCCTGGGCTGGTGATCTGTTTTACCCTAGATAATATACATGTTTCAATGCTGTTCTCTCTCTTTTTTTTTTCTTTTTTTTTAAATTTTTATTTGTTGGAGGCTAATTACTTTACAATATTGCAGTGGTTTTTGTCATACATTGGAATGAATTAGCCATGGATTTACATGTATTCCCCATCCCAGGCCCCCCTCCCACCTCCCTCTCCACCCCATCCCTCTGGGTCTTCCCAGTGCACCAGGCCTGAGCACTTGTCTCATGCATCCAACCTGGGCTGGTGATCTGTTTCACCCTAGATATACATGTTTCGATGCTGTTCTCTTGAAACATCCCACCCTCGCCTTCTCCCACAGAGTCCAAAAGTCTGTTCTGTACATCTGTGTCTCTTTTTCTATTTTGCATATAGGGTTATCATTGGCATCTTTCTAGATTCCATATATATGTGTTAGTATACTGTAATGGTCTTTATCTTTCTGGCTTACTTCACTCTGTATAATGGGCTCCAGTTTCATCCATCTCATTAGAACTGATTCAAATGAATTCTTTTTAATGGCTGAGGAATATTCCATGGTGTATATGTACCACAGCTTCCTTATCCACTAGTCTGCTGATGGGCATCTAGGTTGCTTCCATGTCCTGGCTATTATAAACAGTGCTGCGATGAACATTGGGGTGCACGTGTCTCTTTCGGATCTGGTTTCCTTGGTGTGTATGCCCAGAAGTGGGATTGCTGGGTCATATGGCAGTTCTATTTCCAGCTTTTTAAGAAATCTCCACACTGTTTTCCATAGCGGCTGTACTAGTTTGCATTCCCACCAACAGTGTAAGAGGGTTCCCTTTTCTCCACACCCTCTCCAGCATTTATTGCTTGTAGACTTTTAGATAGCAGCCATCCTGACTGGCATGTAACGGTACCTCACTGTGGTTTTGATTTGCATTTCTCTGATAATGAGTGATGTTGAGCATCTTTTCATGTGTTTTTGTGCCATCTGTATGTCTTCCTTGGAGATATGTCTGTTTAGTTCTTTGGCCCATTTTTTGATTGGGTCATTTATTTTTCTGGAGTTGAGCTGGAGGAGTTGCTTGTATATTTTTGAGATTAATCCTTTGTCTGTTGCTTCGTTTGCTATTATTTTCTCCCAATCTGAGGGCTGTCTTTTCACCTTGCTTATAGTTTCCTTTGTTGTGCAAAAGCTTTTAAGTTTCATTAGGTCCCATTTGTTTATTTTTGCTTTTGTTTCTAATATTCTGGGATGTGTGTCATAGAGGATCCTGCTGTGATTTATATCAGAGAGTGTTTTGCCTATGTTCTCCTCTAGGAGTTTTATAGTTTCTGGTCTTACATTTAGATCTTTAATCCATTTTGAGTTTATTTTTGTGTATGGTGTTAGAAAGTGTTCTAGTTTCATTCTTTTACAGGTGGTTGACCAGTTTTCCCAGCACCACTTGTTAAAGAGGTTGTCTTTTTTCCATTGTATATCCTTGCCTCCTTTGTTGAAGATAAGGTGACCATAGGTTTGTGGATTTATCTCTGGGCTTTCTATTTTGTTCCATTGATCTATATTTCTGTTTTTGTGCCAGTACCATACTGTCTTGATGACTGTGGCTTTGTAGTAGAGCCTGAAGTCAGGCAGGTTGATTCCTCCAGTTCCATTCTTCTTTCTCAAGATTACTTTGGCTATTCGAGGTGTTTTGTATTTCCATACAAGTTGTGAAATTATTTGTTCTAGTTCTGTGAAAAATACTGTTGGTAGCTTGATAGGGATTGCATTCAATCTATAGATTGCTTTGGGTACTATAGCCATTTTCACAATATTGATTCTTCCAATCCTTGAACACGGTATATTTCTCCATCTGTTTGTGTCCTCTTTGATTTCTTTCATCAGTGATTTATAGTTTTCTATGTATAAGTCTTTTGTTTCTTTAGGTAGATATACTCCTAAGTATTTTATTCTTTTTGTTGCAATGGTGAATGGTATCGTTTCCTTAATTTCTCTTTCTGTTTTCTCATTGTTAGTGTATAGCAATGCAAGGGATTTCTGGGTGTTAATTTTATATCCTGCAACTTTACTATATTCGTTGATTAGCTCTAGTAATTTTCTGGTAGAGTCTTTAGGGTTTTCTATGTAGAAGATCATGTCATCTGCAAACAGAGAGAGTTTCACTTCTTCTTTTCCTATCTGGATTCCTTTTACTTCTTTTTCTGCCCTGATTGCTGGGCCAACACTTCCAAAACTATGTTGAATAGTAGTCATGCGAGTGGGCACCCTTGCTTGTTCCTGATTTTAGGGGAAATGCTTTCAATTTTTCACCATTGAGGATAATGCTTGCTGTGGGTTTGTCATATATAGCTTTTATTATGTTGAGGTATGTTCCTTCTATTCTTGCTTTCTGGAGAGTTTTAATCATAAATGGATGTTGAATTTTGTCAAAGGCTTTTTGTGCATCTACTGAGATAATCATATTGTTTTTATCTTTCAGTTTGTTAATGTGGTATATTACATTGATTGATTTGTGGATATTAAAGAATCCTTGCATTCCTGGGATAAAGCCCACTTGGTCTTGTTGTATGATTTTTTTAGTATGTTGTTGGATTCTGTTTGCTAGAATTTTGTTAAGGATTTTTGCATCTATGTTCATCAGTGATGTTGGCCTGTAGTTTTCTTTTTTTGAGGAATCTTTGTCTCGTTTTGGAATTAGGGTGATGGTGGCCTCATAGAATGAGTTTGGAAATTTACCTTCTTCTGCAATTTTCTGGAAAAGTTTGAATAAGATAGATGTTAGCTCTTCTCTAAATTTTTGGTAGCATTCAGCTGTGAAGCCATCTGGTCCTGGGCTTTTGTTTGCTGGAAGATTTCTGATTACAGTTTAAATTTCCTTGCTTGTAATGTGTTTGTTAAGATCTTCTATTTCTTCCTGGTTCAGTTTTGGAAAGTTATACTTCTCTAAGAACTTGTCCATTTCTTCCAAGTTGTCCATTTTATTGGCATAGAGCTGCTGGTAGTAGTCTCTTATGATCCTTTGTATTTCAGTGTACAACAGTCTCATTTCATTGATCCATTCCAATCCCTTACCAAACCTGTAGTTTCTCCATCCATATCAGGTTGCTGGTCAGTTGCCTCCTTTCCAGCTAAGACCTTTTTCAGCTTCATTATAGATGTTGGACCTGATGATCAGGCTTATTACTCATCTTGCTTTATTCTCATAAACATCCTGGCACTTGTGTTTCTGAGGTTACTCTGGTCTGGAATCCAACCACTCCTAATGCTCCTTTTAAAATCATTTAATAAGTCTTTGAGAGCTTCCCTGGTGGCTCAGTGGTAAAGAATCTGCCTGCCAATAGAAGAGATGTAGGTTCAGTCCCTGGTCCAGGAAGATCCCCTGGAGGAGGGCATGGAAACCCACTCCAGTATTCTTGCCTAGAGAACCCCATAAACAGAGGAGCCTGGCAGATTACAGTCTATGGGATTGCAAAGAGTCAGACATAACTTAGTGACTAAACAACAATAAATTAACTCTTTGACCTCTCTTGTCTCCATATGCCAACTTCTGCTCCCTCACCTGCCACATCTAAATCATTTTCCAAATCTCTACAGCATATCTCTGCAATTTACTCAAATCTAAAATCTTTCCATTTTTATTTCCTCCTCCCTAATTCTAATCTTCTTGACCGCTCACACTTGAACATTGTCTCCTAACATATTTACTTACCTCTGATTCTCCCTCTCTCACTGGTCCTAATGTTCTAATCATAGTATTTCTCTGCTTAAAACCCTTCAGTGTCTTCTTTAACTAAGATGTGGGTGGCCTCCACAGTATAGTTCTCATCTTTTCAACCATAGCGTCTAAAACATATACCTGATGTTTTAGGGGAAAAAATCTACTGTTCCCCCAAATTCTCCCCCATCATTTTCTATCATTCAACATCATCTTCTAGTCAACTTTTACAGAGTATATACCATATTCTAAACACTATTTGAGCTAAGCCCTGTGGAGGTGAGGGGTGCTTAGTCTTTTGAGGGTATCAGATATAAAGAAGTAATGTTTATATAAGATGATAAACATGGAGAAGAGCAAAGTTCTTTGGGAACACAGAGAAGGGAAAAAATTAATTTTGTTTGTTGTAGGGAGAATCAAGGAAAGTGTCAGGAAATTTTGAGAAGGGAATAGGAGAGGGAAATGAAACAAAAGCTGGAAAGGGAGGAAGGGAAGAATAGCGGAAGGAGAAAGAGTAGGGAGAGATATTCCAGGCACAGAGAATATCAAGCAAGATACCTGGAAGCAAAAAGTGGTCTAGAATATTAAGTTAAAATATTTTGGGGTATAGGTAGAGGTGAAGAGAATGAAACTGAGTATTGATTGAAAAGGGTATTGTCAATGGTCAGAATGGCCGTTATCAAAAAATCTGCAAACAATAAATGCTGGAGAGTAGTGGAGAAAAGGGAACCTTCTTACACTGTTGGTGGAAATGCAAACTGTTACAAGCATTATGGAGAACAGTGTGGAGGTTACTTTTAAAAACTGGGAATAGAACTGCTGTATGACCCAGCAGTCCCACTTCTGGGACTATACCCCAAGAAAATCAGAATTGAAAGAGACACACATACCCCAATGTTCATTGTGGCATTACGTACATTAGCTAGGACATGGAAGCCAAATTCAGACTTAAATTGAAGAAAGTGGGGAAAACCACTAGACCATTTAGGTAAGACCTATATCAAATCCTTTATGACTATACAGTGGAAGTGAGAAATAGATTTAAGGGACTAGATCTGATAGACAGAGTGCCTGATGAGCTGTGGATGGAGGTTCGTGACATTTTACAGGAGACAGGGAGCAAGACCATCCCCAAGAAAAAGAAATGCAAAAACGCAAAGTGGCTGTCTGAAGAGGCCTTACAAATAGCTGTGAAAAGAAGAGAGTCAAAAAGCAAAGGAGAAAAGGAAAGATATACCCATTTGAATGCAGAGTTCCAAAGAATAGCAAGGAGAGATAAGAAAACCTTCCTCAGCGATCAATGCAAAAAAATAGAGGAAAACAATAGAATGGGAAAGACTAGAGATCTCTTCAAGAAAATCAGATACCAAGGGCACATTTCATGCAAAGATGGGCTCAATAAAGGACAGGAATGGTATGGACCTAACAGAAGCAGAAGATATTAAGAAGAGTTGGCAAGAATACACAGAAGAACTATACAAAAAAGATCTTCACGACCCAGATAATCATGAAGGTGTGATCACTCACACTCACCTAGAGCCAGGCATCCTGGAATGTGAAGTCAGGTGGGCCTTAGGAAGCATCACTACAAATAAATCTAGTGGAGGTGATGGAATTCCAGTTGAGCTATTTCAAATCCTACAAGATGATACTGTGAAAGTGCTGCACTCAATATGCCAGCAAATTTGGAAAACTCAGCAGTGGCCACAGGACTGGAAAATGTCCATTTTCATTCCAATCCCAAAGAAAGGCAATGCCAAAGAAAGCTGAAACTACCGCACAATTGCACTCGTCTCACATGTTAGTAAAGTAATGCTCGAAATTCTCCAAGCCTGGCTTCAGCAATTCATGAACTGTGAACTTCCAGATGTTCAAGCTGGTTTTAGAAAAGGCAGAGGAACCAGAGATCATCGAAAAAGCTGGATCATCAAAAAAGCAAGAGAGTTCAAAAAAAAAAAAATCTCTTTCTGCTTTATTGACTATGGCAAAACCTTTGACTGTGTGGATCACAAGAAACTGAGGAAAATTCTTAAAGAGAAGGGGATAACAGACCACCTGACCTGCCTCTTGAGAAACCTGTATGCAGGTCAGGAAGTAACAGTTAGAACTGGACATGGAACAACAGACTGGTTCCAAATAAGAAAAGGAGTGTGTCAAGGCTGTATATCGTCACCCTGCTTATTTAACTTATATGCAGAGTACATCATGAGAAACGCTGGGTTGGATGAAGCACAAGCTGGAATCAAGATTGCTGGGAGAAATATCAATAACCTCAGATATGCAGATGACACCACCCTTATGGCAGAAAGTGAAGAAGAACGAAAGAGCCTCTTGATGAAAGTGAAAGAGGAGAGTGAAAAGGTTGGCTTAAAGCTCAACATTCAGAAAACTAAGATCACGGCATCCGGTCCCATCACTTCATGGTAAATAGATGGGGAAACAGTGGAAACAGTGACTGACTTTATTTTTCTGGGCACCAAAATCACTGCAGATGGCGATTGCAGCCATGAAATTAAAAGACCCTTACTCTTTGGAAGGAAAGTTCTGACCAACCTAGATAGCATATTAAAAAGCAGAAACATTACTTTGCCAACAAACTTCCATCTAGTCAAGGCTATTGTTTTTAGTAGTCATGTATCGATGTGAGAGTTGGACTATAAAAAAAGCTGAGCACCGAAGAATTGATGCTTTTGAACTGTGGTGTTTGAGAAGACTCTTGAGAGTCCCTTGGACTGCAAGGATATTCAACCAGTCCATCCTAAAGGAGATCAGTCCTGGGTGTTCATTGGAGAGACTGATGTTGAAGCTAAACTCCAATACTTTAGCCACCTGATGCAGAGAGCTAACTCATTTGAAAAGACCCTGATGCTGGGAAAGATTGAATGCAGGAGGAGAAGGGGATGACAGAAGATGAGATGATTGGGTGGCATCACCAACAGAATGGACATGGTTTGGGGCGGACTCAGGGAGTTGGTGTTGGACAGGGAGGCCTGGCATGCTGCAGTTCATGGGGTCACAAAGAGTTGGACATGACTGAGCGACTGAACTGAACTGAACTGAGGACATGGAAGCAACTTAGATGTACATCGTCAGATGAATGGATATGGGAGTTGTGGTACATATACACAATAGAATATTCCTCAGATATAAAAAAAATGAGTTTGAGTCAGTTCTAATGAGATGGAACCTATTATACGGAGTGAAGTAAGTCAGAAGGAGAAAGGCAAATATTATATATTAACACGTATATATGAAATTTAGAAATGTGGTGCCAATGATCCTACATGCAGGGCAGCAAAGGGAACACAGATATAAAGAACAGACTTTTGAAATCAGTGGGAGAAGACAAGTGTGGGATGATTTGAAAGAATACCATTGAAACATGTACAGTACCGTATGTAAAATAGATGACCAGTGCAAGTTCGAGGCATGAAGCAGGGCGTTGATGCTCTGGGAAAACCTAGAGGTATAGGGTGCGGAGGGGGGTGGGAGGGGATTCAGGATGGGGAGATACATGTATACCTATGGGCAATTAATGTTGATGTATGGCCAAAAAAACCCCATCACAATCTTGTAAAGTAATTATCTTCCAATTAAAATACATTAACTTATAATTTAAAAAAAGGCTTCCAGTTCAAGATGGTGGAGTAGAAGGATGTGCACTCATCTCCTGCAAGAGCACCGAAATCACAGCTGGCTATTGAACAACCACCAACAGGAGTATGCTTGAACCTATCAAAAAAAAAAAAAAAAAGATACGCCACATCAAAAGACAAAGACGAAGCTCCAGAAAGATGGTAGGAGGGACACAGTTGCAATAAAATCAAATCTCATACCCATTTGTTGGGTCTTCCACAAACTGGAGAACAATAATACCAAAGAAGTTCTCCCACTGTTGTGAAGGTTCAGAACCCTACATCAGGCTCCCTACCCTGGAGACCCGACAAATGGACTGAGAATCCCCAGAGAATCTGACCTTGAAGGCCAGGTGGATTTGATTATAAGACTTCCATGGGACTGGGGGAAACAGAGACTCCAGTCTTGGAGGGCACAAATAAATCCTTGCACACACCAAGACTCAGAGGAAAAGAGCAGTGACTCCACTGAAACCAAACCAAAGCTACCTGCTAGTGTTAGAGGGTCTCCTATGAAGGCATGGGTTGGCACGGGCTCACCACAGGGGGGGAGGACTGGCAGTAACTGTCAGGAAAGGTCCTCTTTGTGGTAAACCTTCTTGGTGGGAGGAGAAGGGGACAACAGAGGATGAAATGGTTGGATGGCATCACCGACTTGATGGACATGAGTTTGAGTAAGCTCCAGGAGTTGGTGATGGACAGGGGAGCCTGGCGTGCTGCAGTCCATGGGGTTACAAAGAGTCGGACATGACTGAGCAACTGAATTGAACTGAACTGAACTGAGCAGAGCCCTACCCACCAGAGCAAGACCCAGTTTTTCCCACCAGTAGTCCCTGCCATCAGGAAGCTTACACAGCCTCTTAGCCTCCTCCATCAGAGGGCAGGCAGAAGAAGCAAGAAGAACCAAAACCCAGCAGAGACTAAACAAAGGCACATTACAGAACGTTGCTCAGCATGAAAAAGCAGAAAGTTATATCCCAGATGAAGGGACAAGATAAACCCCAGAAAAACAACTAAAGAAGTGGAGATAGGCAACCTTTCAGAAAAAGAATTCAAGCTAATGATAGTGAAGATGATTCAGGATCTCAGAAAAAGAATGGAGGCAAAGATTGAGAAGATACAAGAAATGTTTACCAAAGACCTAAAAGAACTAAAGAACAAACAAACAGATGAATAATACACTAGAAGGAATCCATAGCAGAATAACTGAGGCAGAAGAACGGATAAATGACCTGGAGGACAGAAATGTTGGAAATCACTGCCACAGAACAGAATATAGAAAAAAGTATGAAAAGAAATGAAGACAGCCTAAGAGACCTCTGGGGCAACATTAAACACACCAACATTCACATTATAGGGGATCCCAGAAGGAGAAGAGAGAGAGAAAGGACCTGAGAAAATGCTTGAAGAGATCATAGCTGAATACTTCCCTAACATGGGAAAGGAAATAACCAACCAAGTCCAGGAAGCACAGAGAGTCCCAGGCAGGATAAACCCAAGGAGGAACACACCAAGACACATAGTAATCAAACTGACAAAAATTAAAGACAGAGATAAAATATTAAAAGCAACAAGGGAAAAATGACAATATACAAGGGAACTCCCATCAGGCTATCAGCTGATTTCTCAACAGAAACTCTACAAGCCAGGAGGGAATGGCATGATATATTTAAAGTGATGAAAGGGAAGAACCTACAACCAAGAATATTCTACCTAGGAAAACTCTCCTTCAGATTTGATGGACAAATCAAAAGCTTTCCAGACAAGCAAAGGTTAAGAGAATTCAGCACCACCAAACCAGCTCTACAATAAGTGCTAAAGGAACTTCTCTAGGCAGGAAACAAGAGAAGGAAAAGCCCTACCTACAGAAAATAAACCCAAAACAATGGTAATAGGATCATGAAAGTGAAAGTGTTAGTCACTCAGTCATATCTGACTCTTTGCTATCCCATGGACTTTAGCTTGCCAGGCTCCTCTGTCCATGGAATTCTCCAGGCAAGAATACTGGAGTGGGTTGCCATTCCCTTCTCCAGGGGAATAGGACCATACATATCGATTATTACCTTAACTGTAAATGGATTAAATGCACCTACTAAAAGACATAGATTGACTGAGCAGATGAAAACATGTGCATGTATGCACTTCCACTTACCACATTACTCTGACCCCCCAAATTGTATGTAATTATTTTATATTGTTAGATTAATCATGTTCCCATTATGGCTTGCAATTGTAACCATCTTTTATTTTTTGCCTGACTATTGATTGTGAAAACTGATAAACATCTTTTACTATTGTGATTATGTAACTGTTACTCACTTAATATCATTGTATCATGATTGGGCAACAGAAAAATTATAGAATTCTCTATCACCTAAACTAGCATTTAATAGAAAAACCTGTAATCACTGTTTAAAATCTAGATGCATATCATAATTATCTTGGAATTTTTTGAAAAATACAAATGCCTAGGTATTTCTTTTTTTTACCAGAGCTCCAGATATGTTTCTATGGAGCAGCCATGTTTAACAACAACTGGACTATATGAGGATCTTTTACCTTTATCTAGTTTGTTTCATTTTTCTATTTCATAGTCAGTGCTCCCATTTCATTTAGTTTATGCTTTCCAATTTCTCCATCTCTTCTTTTTTCCTTGATGTTCTTTCTCAAGCCTTTATCAATCATAGTAGAAAATCTTTTGGATACATATATATATATGTATAACTTACAAATATATATATGTAAACTTATGAATTTTTGCCTAAAAGATCTATGAAATTTTGATTCTACTTGTTTGACTTAGTATAAATAGAATGCTATATTTCTAATTTTTAAAAAATAGATATGCAACAAGCAACAGAGGTTTACTATATAGCACAGGGAACCACAGTCAATGTCTTGTAATAACCTATAACAGAAAATAATTTCAGAAACAATGTATGTGCTTATATATAAAACTGAATCACACACAAAAAAGAATTCTATTTTTTGAAATTTAATAATGTTTATCTTTTTACCAGTTTTTCTAAATGTCCTATGAACATCTAATAACAACTTATGAAATACAAAATTTTGAATATATTTATGTAGCATATGATTAATATAAATTAATTAAATGTAAATCTATTATATTTAGATTATTAATGACATAATTAAAGATGCTTCTATTCTTGTTTTTTCTACACTTGATAACATAGTCCCTGAGCAATGTTAATACGTCTCACTATGATTATATATTTTTTCTTTTCACTTATATTTCTTCTGAGTTTTGCTTCTGTATCTTTGTTTCTTTGTTGTTAAGGTTTTGCTGTTAATGGTTTATGATGTCTATCTTCTTGGTGAATTGTACATTTTATTATAAAAAATATTCGTCTTTGTTTCATTTAAAATAAAATAATTTTTTAAAAGGAACAATGAAAAATATAAGGAAAAGGGTGTTATATGCAAGGAAAGTGTCAGACCTATGATTCTGTAGCAGTTGTTTAGGTTGACTGGAGTAGGGAGAGACTCATGGCAACTCATGAAATTCCTGAAGCCTAGAATGCCTTTCTCTCCTCTATTATCCCCCATTCCTACTCCCTGGAACACCATCCTTCAAGGTCCAAATCAAATGCTGCTATTAGTGAATTCTTCACTGATTTCCCTCCTTTCTAGAAGTGGAATAATTTCTCTCTATTTTGAACTCCTATAGAAACCTTTTCCTTCTATTTCAGTGAATAAAATATATTTATTAGCTTTGTTTATGACTTGTTTTCTCCCATAAATTCTGAGTACCTTGAGAGCAAGGATCTAGTCTCAGTCAACTATCTTTTCCACTGCAGTTTCTGGTACAGCACCATGACCACAGGTAGTACATAGTAAATTTGTTGAATTAATTTAAACTCGTATCCCAGAGATTAGCACTACTTGTCCCAAAGGCTATGTTGTCCCAGATCCATAGGCAGAAACATGAATTACTTTCTTGTCATATTTTTTTCCAGTTGGGAAAGGCCAAGGACAGCCCCCAAGATAATTGTAGGCATGGGTCATCTAGACTCTGAGACCTGAGCCCTAAAGGCCTTTGGGGAAGAGTATAGCAACCTACTAGGACAAGATCTGTGAGCCTTCTTTAGACCCAACTGAGGGAAGGTCAAGTAGGAGAGGTTGCTTTTCCACTTTAACTGAGCATTTTCTTGCTTCAAAATACCTGTCTCCATGCTAATGTTATATCAGTGCCATTATACTGCATGATTTACTATGATCAGCAAAGCAGCTTGTACATTATTCCAAACATGCTAATCAATTTTAGCTCAAAATAGATTTTAATAACCCCGTAAAATTTGTTATCCTAAAATGCTGATCGATAGGGAAGAGCTAAAGCAAGTGCAGAGATGTTTGTATTGCAGGCATAAAAAATTATAATCCTTCTCCCAAATCTTTTTTTATAAACAGCCAAGGTATAAATTAAAATGTGTGAAAATACATACCTTTAAGTTGTGTCATTTAGAGCTGAGATCTAAAAAGTCATAGGAAAAGACTAAAGATTTTCTGCTCAGGGTTTAGCCTTCTGATTCTGTAGGTGGAAAAAAAGGCCCAAATAATTAATAATCATTGTTAATATCTATTATAGTATCTCTATTAGTATCTAAGCCAGTATCTATGATACTCAGTTTGCCCTTTTGAAAAAAATAAGGGAATAAGGGAGCTCCCTGGTGGTCTAGAAGTTAGGATTCAGTGCTTTCACTGCCATGGTCCAGATTCAATCCCTGGTGGGGAAACTGAGGCCCCAGAAGCTGTGTGGCATGGCCCAGAAAAAGAAAACAAATAAGAACCTAGTAGAGCCAAAATTACAAGGTGATTATAAGTACAAAATGAGAGAACTTCTGTAACTGTATCCAGCCTAGAACCTAGTGCTCCCTTCCTCTCCCCTTCCCAACTTATCAAACTCCCATACCAGTCTCCTCCTCTTCTCTTTTGCCAAAGCATATTATCTCTATTCTCAACACTTTTTTGCATTTAATTCAGAGCAATGAATCCTGGGTGCTTGGTCAGATTTTTTTCTGAGGAGAAATTTATGTTCTCAGGAAAACAGCATTGCAGAGTAAAGTTACAGTGGCACTTATATGTTCCATGACACAGTATTCTTGTTGTATCTGACAAGATTAGACAATTATTGATAATTAACTGCATTGCTCCTGTATATATTTCATGATACATTAATTTTTGCTAGTAATATTTGTCTGAAGCAGCTGTTCTTTATTTCATTACCTGAAAGGGGAAAATATAAGTATAGATCGGTAATCTGTGGAAACATTTTTACAGCCTTGTTTTGGCCAGGGGTTGGAAGTGGTTAAATGTGTTACTATCTGAAAGAAGACGTAAGTTTGCCTGCTTCCTCAGACTTCTGTTTTAATAGTATGGTAGCCAAGAGGGGATAGAAGGATCTAGAATGTCTGAATGAAGTGTGAATTTCCAAACTGACTTATATGGCATGTAAAAGCTATGAAACAAAAAACAAGACTGTCTATGAAGCCAGTCTGGAAACAGGTAAATTCCAGTAAAGCTTTTAAGACCTCTCTAGCTGAAATAACCTTAAAACAGAGGAAAAACTTTAGTGACTGATATTATTATGTATTTGAAATGTGCAGGTTGAACAGCATTTGGACTTGGAATGAAACAATAAGAGGTTCCATTCATGGATAACCAACAAGATAAGGCTATTGTTGCCTCAACCAACGGAGAAAACACTATGATTAATGGGGTCAAGGAAAATGGTAAGGGAATTTAATTATAGTATGCAATAACTCTCCCAGTAGTCCTTTGTTATTGCTATAGATTTTCAGTATCAACAGAGCAGGGGCAAGTTAAGTCTAGGATACCTCTGAGATAGGTATTAATCCTAAACTTTATCCCACCAAATCTGTAACTGGACTAGAAGGGTCTCTAGGAGGTATCTAATCCAACCCCTTTGCTCTCTGAAATTATCTCTATCAAATGAATACTTAGGTTCCCCTAAATTCGTAGTGAATTAGAAATCTACTTTGATATGAAGTTTGAAATGTCTAGATTCCGTAGAAGCTTCCAAAACAGAGGTAAGTCTGAAGGATAGGAATATGCCTTAGAGTTTAAAAATCATGAATATATCCCATCTGAGCATTTTCCCACCCTGAAAGCTTTAACTTTCCAATTGATCAAGCAATCCATTTTCCCCTCATTTCTGAGGAGGGTGTTGTGTGTGTCTGAAGAAAAAGCTGAACCTAAAGAAATAATTACTTTTCACTCACATAAATGTTCAGTACAAAATCAGGGTCATTCTTTAACTTTGTAGTTTCTAGTTCTAAAGTTAGAGAAGCTGAAGCTTACCTTTTATACATTAAGATCAAGTACCAGAAACTGATCAAGGGAAAGAGTTAATGAGTCTGGTCTAAGATCTTTAACTTTATTTCTGTCATTTTCCCCCTTTTCTCTAGATTCAGAGGACCAGGATGTGGCAATGAAGTCATTTGCAGCTCTAGAGGCTGCTGCACCAATCCAGTCTATACCGGTGGCTCAAAAAGAGAACCTGATGTACCCCAGAGGTCTCCTGCCTCTGCCCTCTAAGAAGCCCTGTATGCAGAGCCCTCCCTCTCCTTTGGGCCTGATTGAAGCACCTGAGCATACTGCTAATAGTGCTTCTGTGAATGCCATCTCCCTTACATCTGGTGTTGCAAAGGGCCTGAACACATGGTCATTGCCCAATGAGTGTGAGAAAGCTCCATTTGCCATAATGGAGCCTGCAGGCATGTCAGCTCTGAATGGGGACTGCCTCATGCAGCCAAGCCGGACTTGCTTGGGCTGCTTCATGGAATCCAAGGATGCAGTAGATCCTGAGCCAGGGATCAGTCTAAAAGTCAGTGATCTAAACAGGGATTATGAAACCTGTGCAGTCTCTGATATAGGGATTCAGTGTATTAATGCTGGAGAAAACATGAAATATGGAGAACAGCTTCTCTCAGATCAGCTCCTAGGCTTCCCCTTGCACAAATCAAGGGCAGGAGATAGACGAGAAGCTGAGAAACCTGACATTGACTTGGAGGACCCAGGTCAGAAAAGTTATTATGAGGCATTACTGTTAGATAAGTGCAATACAGAAGAGGCTTTGCTGGCAAATTCCAATCAGGATTGGGGTTACTTTGAGACTTTCATTAGTGAGAGTAAGATCGAACTACTTGACCTCTGTTCCAAGAATGAGCTGTCTGTCAACCTGTTCTCTGAAGAAGATGTGGATAACTACATGTTTGATGATGATGAGTCAACACTGGGCAGTGATGTCTGCTCCCTGAAAATTCGATATGAGTCCTTCCAGGACAATGTTCGAGACAAGACCACCCTTTTGATGCAAGAGGATGCCCAGTTCAACTTTTTTCCTAGTGTCTTTACTACCTGCCCTAAGCGGGAGTCTAAGACTGGAGCCCTGAAGCAAAGTAGTGATTTTTCCCAATTCAAGGTCCCTGATGTGAGCATTATCTGGGGGGAGGAAGATAAAAACCTGGACAAGAAGAAAGGCAAAGAAGAAGGCCAGGAAGAAAAAGGTGCAGAGAAAAAAGATGGGAAGGATAATGAAGAAAAATCTGCCTTAAATAAACCATGCAGTGGAACTGAAGTAGAGCAATTTAAGAATCTAAAGCAAGGCCATCTTGCCAATTCCTTGGAGGCATCAGGGAATTTCAGTGATGGTAGTTCCTTCATTGAGGTCTCATTTGATACCATGGGGGAAATCAAGGACTGTAGCCGCTATATGGCTCGGGACACTAATTCTGGCAGCTCCTCCTCCCAGCAGAACTATGGGCTACGAGCCAAGAGAAAAGTCAGGTATAGTGAAGATTATCTGTATGATGTTGACTCACTAGAGGGTGAAAAAGTAAATGAGAGGAAGGAATGGCTGCCAAGTGGTTCTATAGAAGAAGATGATGATGAATGGTGTCCCAAAAAGAGAAGAAAAGTAACCCGTAAGGAGCCCCCTGTTATTATCAAATATATTATCATCAACCGTTTTAAAGGTGAGAAAAACATGCTGGTGAAGTTGGGTAGAGTGGATGCCAGTGAAACAACAGTTAATTTGAGTGAAAATCAGCTCAACAAATATGCCAAGCTGGCTCCCTTGAAGGGCTTCTGGCAAAAGAAGAAAAAGCAGAGAAACAGCAATGCAGACTCCAGCAAAACATCCTTATGCCAAAAGCAAAGCTTTGAACCAGGTAGCTTTGAGATGTCATTTCTGCCACCTGCTCGCAAACGAAAATCTAAACTTGGCAACAGGCACAGGATTCAAAGAATCCCATCCATAGAAACGTCAGCAAATGGTAAGCAGGTTTCATTCTGCAATGATGAGAGGCAAGCTAATAATCGTAAAGAAGATGGAGGCCTGAAAGGCACACTGAAGTCAGCACCTCTGGCTTCCCCCAGCTGTGCAAATGGATCACATTTAAATGACGTCACAGGTCCTGATTCAGAGAAAGTCAAAGCCCAAGATGGTCAGTTTAAGGGACCAGAGAGGAAAGTGCTTAACAAAATCAAATTTAAAAGTGAAGCCAGGTTAAAATCCAAGAAAATCAAAGCTGGGCAAGAAGGCAAGCCAGTTGTTCAAATGAGTCCTGTTTTGGAAAACCAATCCTCCAAGGCTAATTCAAAGAATGAAGCTATTCCTGGGACCTCAAACAGTTCTCATCTATCTGAATTTCATGAGACAAAGGTTGCTAAGAATTCTACTTTCCTACCAACCAGCTGCTCTTCTGAAATGCCTCTATCATCTGCTCATGTTGCCAACAATATACCTGTTATTCCTGGAGGGTATCTACAGACATTGTTAGATGCTTCTGACTTGTCAAATAATACTGGTATCTCATACTTCAATCATCATTCTCCAGAGCAAAATGAAGACAGGCTCACTCAAACAGAAAAATCATTTGTACCTCTCCAACCTGCCCAGGACTGTGTGCTTTCCTCACCTGCTGAGTCTCAGCTGCTTCAGTCATCCCAAAATTTCAAAATGGAATCAAACAGCTATGGAGATGTGTGGCACAACAAACCTACTTCTGGCTCCCAGGAATTCATTGCTGAAGTCTCAAGGGAGATAGCTCCAACCCAGTCCAGTGAATTTGGAGTCTCTCAAGTAGTCTCCATGGAAAATAGCGTCACAGCTACAACATACAATCCAATCTGTCTCAATAGTGGTGGCAGTAGTTGCAACAAGGTCATATATACCTCTGTGCAAGACACCCAGCTCTCATCTGATGACTCTTACCAATTATGTCACTTTAATAATGGAGAGGTCTGCTTTCCTTTCCAGCAGGGTCCAGTCAATATGGACGATGTGCGGCTCTTTAGCTTTGATTCCATTGCCCCACTCTCTGTCAACTCAAGCAATTATTGCTCTTTAAGCTTGAAATCCTGTGAAAAGGATGGTGATGATGATATTGCTGATGACTTCTTGGCCCACTGCAGCCCCAAGCTGGTGATCCAGCAGAGCATTGATGAGATAGCACCACTAAAGGAGTCCACTGACCTTCTGGATATCTCCAACTTCACTCCTGACAAATTCCGCCACTCTTCTCTCTCAGAGATATCTCCACCTGATACTCCCAGTCTTTCACCTCAAATTACCAGATGTGAGAATATCAAGACACTAGGAACACTAAAAGGATTCCAAGAGGGTGTCCCAGGAACACTGGGCAATATGGAGAAAATCAAGTGGGACTGCAGTACCCTTTCACGGCAGGTTCAAGTGGATGATGGATTTACTTTAAATAACCATCAATTTCAGTTCCATATGTTCAATGATGAGGATTCTGTCAGCCTGCTGCAGAAAGCCCCTTGCTTATCAACATTTAATGATCCATCTAGTCAAATGAGTACTAGCAGCAAGGTGCCAAAATCAAGAAAGAAAAGTTCACCCAGCAAGAGTGGGGCTATGAACCAAAGCTCTTCTCAGAAAAACAACAGGAAAAAATCCCCCAAAGGCAACAACAAAGGGATTGAAAAACCACCTGGCAAAACCTCCCGCCAGGTCCCTAAGTCAGCAAAGAAAGGGAAATTCATGGCTGCAATCAATGGAGAGAAAATGCAAATTGGCATCAGTCGTGGAGGAGGCCAAATCAACAGCATATCCTCCACAGGGAAGACATTGGCTGAATGTATCCAACATGGCCCTGTGGCGTCTATGAAGATGCCAAATCAGAAGGGACTTTCTGGAGACTGGTCTTTAAGTCAGAAGGGACTTTCTGGAAACTGGTCTTTGGGGAAGGAGAGCAGCGCAGGTTGGAATGACATGAACATGGGCACCAACACCAACAACCTTTTGGATGATGACCAACGGGAATTTCAGGAGCCTTCATATATCTTGTCCAACATTGCCTCTGGTATGGCAGATGTGCAGAGGTTCATGATGGCCTCCATAGAACCCCTTTGGGAACCCATGGAGCACCATGGGGACCCCAATATATTCTACTCCCCTGAGTCCAATAGTCTAAAATTAAAAACCCTCAAAATATTGGCTGGGACACCACAGGAATCTAAGAAAAAGGTCAACAATGGCTCTCCAGGAGCCACTAAGAATCACAGGTCTATCAAGGGTGTGAGTAAAAGCAATGGGAAAGCAGCGATAGGTGATCCTGGTCGTGCAAGCATGTCTGGTTATAATGAGGACTCTCGCTCTGCCTTCTTTGATAAAAAGCTTAATAACCTGAGCACTTTAGGCAATAATGTACCGACACACAAAAAGTTATATCGTCACAAAACCAGCTCCAAGGCCCTGAGAGAAGAGAAGTGTAAGGGAAAGCGCATGGAGCGAGAACAGGTCCACAAGGATGAGGCTGGGACAGCTTCTTTTGAAAAACTGAGGTAATACTGCACCAAAATTGCTGAGATGATGCACCTTAGCTTTCCTACTCTGCTAAGCCCACAGTCCCTCATTTTTTCCCTCTTAAAAGCAAAAGTTTGCATGAAAGAAACTGTCCCATTCCTTTCTTTTTCAAATTGAAACAAAAAGAAAAAAGTGCATGAAAATCCCTATACCTCTAAGCCACCCAAAAGATTGGGCAATTTTGTTGTGGCTTGACTAGGGATAAATTTTGACAAGGCTACTTTTTCTGCTAGTCAGCATTGATTTTTACTTACTGAGGAAATACAACTAAAATATGCTTTTGAATGATTTGGGGAAGGGGAGGGCTTTGCAGTAAGAAAAATTTTGACCAACAGAATTTAAAAGTTATATAGACAAAAAAACCAAGATGATTTAAACAAAAAGAGCATAATTTGGAAAACAAAATCTCATCATAAAGCAATTAGGAGTGCTTTCTAGTGCCCCCTGCTATTGGTATCTTTTTCTGCATCATACGGCATCTAGTATGATGTAAACAAATTCAGATTGTATGATCCCTTTGTGGGACATACACTAAATCTAACTAAGATGGCATAAATTGTTTGGTTTTTCTGCAGGGATTCCGACTACAATCTCCTAAAAGCAGAAACAACATTTTGGGTTTTACCTGTGTTTGACGAAGAGACTCGCATTTTCCAGAAAGACATTTGATGTTTGTGTTTTATTTCTTTCAAAATATGCCTTGTGGTATGTATGTTGACATGTAAGTGCTTAAAGAAAAGAATTTTAAAGTGTGGGAATAAGTCTTTAGAAGCAAACTTTAATCTGATGTTCTATGTAAAAGACTTTAGAAGTCATACAGTTGCACAAGTAGTTTATGCACTATTTATCCAAGGGGAAATAAAGGAAAACATTGTGCCAAACTACAAACAAGTGACTGTATTGTATATATTTTTACTTCTATATCAACATTTGGTTGTGAGTATTTGGGCAACTTGTCCCTGTTAATTTACTAGAAACATTCCAGTGATTATTGCTATTAACCACCCCCACTTATGTGGATAGCACCTGTAGATCACAGTGGAAAAATATGTTGTGTTACACAATTTACCAAAACTTAAAGGATACTGTTTGAAATGTGCCAAATTTCCTTACCTCATCTTACATATTCACCCCCACAGTTTAAAGCTCATTAATTAATTTAAAATATAAGAATACATACCTTATTTTTTAAATTAAAATTCTACTGTCCTGTGTGGAAACATGAACCATTAAATAAGGCACAAAAAGGTTTGTTTGTTCCATTGTCTAAGGGTTAAAGTGTTGGAAAAGTCTGAAAGTCACAACAGCTAAGTCCATCAGGGACCCAAGTATATGCATTTACAGAAACTTTTACAAGGAAACAAAGCAGCTGCTTTAAAGTTTGTTTTCTAAAAGGAAAATCTGTATCTGAAAATTATTTAAAGTGCAAAGTTATATTGCTGATACTTTATATCTCAGTTTTATATATTTTATAATAGTCTGGGATAAATTATAAAATAGCTATAAAATCAAGACTAAGATAAATGAAATACATAGATTGCTTTTAAGTAGTTTCATAAATGTTTTATTCCAGTTTTGTCAGAAGTGCACTCATATCATGGCTTTAGTGTTAAGTGTTTAATCTTGCAATGCCAATGTCATTTAAAGAAAATGTTAAGGTATCTCAGTTTGATGCCTATGAATCACATACATATATTTGATAAACTGAATAATTTATAACAACTAATTGGGGCCATATATACTTAGTCTGAGGATGACTAGAGTATCTGATGCCACACACTAAACTTAAATCTCAATCTTCTATATAAATTTTTGAAATCACATTTTTTATTTAGCCCTTTCCCTTTTTAAAAAATTTCACAGCCCCAACATCCCTCACAACTAGCTTTTTCTTCCCTTTTATTCACCACTTGACTTCTAACATTTGATCTCTTTTCCTTGCACAGTTGAAGGCCTGTGTGTCTGATGACTGATGCATTATGGCACAGATGAGATAATGGATGTGAAAGCGCTTTGTAGATCGTAAAGTGCTATACAGATATAGGGGATTAATATTATTAATGTTGTTGGTTGTTGTTGTTGTTACTCTTACTATTCTTGCTAATATTGTTACTAACCTATTAACTTGTGGATATATAGGCTGTGGGTGGGAGGGTGGAGAATAGGTGGGTGGGGGAAAAGGGGATTTTAAAAAAGGGAATATGTTTCAAAAGGAAAATTTTAAGCAAAATATGAACCTACCTAGTCATTGCCACCTAAATATATTCACAAACAGAGAAGCAACATTTGAAAGTAGTCAGAGAGAAGTGGAAGGAAGCCTGTCACATATATAAGTATACACACTTCCCAGTCCATGATTCCTTTTACCAGCCAGCTCTACTACTTACAACTAGGTAGTAAAATGAACAAACATTTCTTCTTGATGGTGTGATTGTGTATGTCTGTGGGGATGAGTGGGTGAAGAGCATTTCGTGAGGCTGCTTCAGGCCTATTCCAAGGTTTTGACACTAGTGTGTGGTGAGTCCTGGAAAATTACTTAATGGAAAAGTACCAGATGTGACATGTCTCCTGCTCTTCAGCAGCCATTCAAAAGGAAAAACAATCAAATGGGAACATTTTCTTCTATTTCTCCACTCTGATAGCTAGCTGTTTTTACTAAATGCTATGGCTGGTTCCTCGGAACTGGTCTTTGTTTTGTTTTATTTTTCTATTTTCCAGCTGAATTTAGTTTGGAATCACCAACTCTGCCTGTATTCTGATCCCCAAGACTCCAAATCTCAAAGTCACCAGCTTACAGGAATGGAGTGCTTCCTATGTAATCAAATGGTGGCAATGAAAGAAGGAATAAAGAAAATGTTCCATGAGTATAGTGTGTTTTATAAAAATAAATATGGGAGTGGTTGTCCCACTTTTCCTCAGTATCAGTTCAGCTTTGGAAAATGGGGTGAGGTGGGATAGAAGGACAGCCTAAAACTGTTGGAAACAAACAATTTCCTTGTCAGAACTTGCTATCATGAATCCTTTGGAATGGATACTCTTTCAGTCGCTCCTATGGAGCCCATTAGGAGCCTAATCTAGGACATGGTTTATCCCTTTCTCCGAAGAGAACTGCCATTTTAAAGTACTTTTTTTCTTGGCCTACAGTTAATTTTGTTTTTAAGGTTAAATTAGTGGCTTATAACCAATTATTTTGTACTGAAACATAACAAGGAACCGAGTTTGAGAAATGAACAACAGGATTAGGCAGAAGATGATTGTTCTCTAAATTGCATTCTATATCTCTCTCAGTATATCATGTTCTGAGGTCTTCAGTTTGGGAAGCTTTGTTGGTCTTGTCTCTGCTCTTGCAATCCTTTGCTCCCTCTAACATAATAGACCTGACTTTTGGAGATTCCTTATTCAACCAGCTGCCTTAGTGGAGTGAGGACCAGTGACAGAAAGGTAGTGTTTTAACCCTATCATAGATAACTGAAATCAGCTATTGGAATTTTCCTTGGTCTGAATTTCCTGATTGCCGCTCCCTACTCTCTTCTCTCTAAGAAGCTTCTTCCTATAATTCCTTCCCCAACAGAATCCCCTTTAATCTTTTCTTTCCTGGGAGCAATATTCTCTATTATTCTTCTTACTTAATTTCAGTTCTTGATCTTAAAAATGTTCTTCTTTTATAATCTTATATTCCACCTCCCCCAAAGTGTCAGACTATAAGAACTTTAGCCAGGCTACTTTCTTATGGAAGTTCAAAGGGAAACTGTTATACTCTTAATTACTTTTCATTGCCTTGGCTGCTTTCAAATCTAACTTTATATGCAGATACACATGCACACATATGCAGAATTATATTACATGACTAAGGAAAGTTGAAAACTCCTTTTCCTTGAAGATCTAGAAGGAAAGATCTGATCCCTTTCTGCCCTGGTGAGTTGTTGGACTATAAAGAGCAGGGTGCTGAAATAGTGGCCTTGACCAATGTTCTTTGAGACTCTCAGTGTTATGTTTGGTCTTTGATAACTGACTTGAACCCATGGCCTCTCCAGTGTCTCATATACCAGCTTCCTCACAGATCTCTCTTCTGACTTGTTACTTTATGTAGTTATGTGTTAAGGCCTTACCTTTTCCTCAATGTTTTCAAACCTCCCGCACTACCTTGACCATCACTTCTTTAGCCATCTTCCTGAAGTCCTTGGTGCTAGATGGACTTTTGTGACAACTTTCACCTTCTCTGACCTTTTCCCTTGCTTCTTAAGAAGCATCTGCATGTGTGCAGGCAGGATAGGGAAGGGGCAAGTGTGCATAAAAGAGAGAGAGGCATAAAGGATGCTCACAAGCTGTGAACAACTCTGGCTAGCATCCTTTGTCCTGTTATGTGAGATTCTGCAGTTTTAGTAAATTTCCATTTTCTTGAGTTCTAATTAGCAGTTACTGCCTAAAGGAGAAAACCCATATCCAAGAACCTCTAACCAAGCTTGGTCTTACCAAGCTGAACCAGTCTGATGCAGATCTGCCACATCTTCAATTCACAGATGCTCTCAGAACAGTTCCAAGAATGAAAGAGAGCTAAGTTTCTGTGCTGAAGAGAATGAAGCATTAGCTAGTCCTAACTGGTGCTAGAACTAGAAGTATTGGTTTTCTCCTGTATTATTGAGAAATTGTCCAATTTAAGGAGTTTTTGTTTTCATTTAGAGATTTTTAAGTGACTACCCATCACTACAGGAATATGTCCTTTTTATGAAATAAAACTAACATGAGATTGACTTTCTAATAATAAAATTCACTAAGCCCATCATTGTGTTTGGAAGACTTAGTACCAAAATCAAGTATTTTTAGTAACAAATAGGGATCTTGTCAACAAAGTGTAGCCCAGGAATTTTGAAAAGGTTTCTCAAGGAACAAAATAAGATAGAAAAAACTTTAAGTGGGCTGTTTAGCTTGGGAAACAGTATCAGCTTGAAGGTCCTCAGCCAGCATGGGCTTATTTTGATGGCAGTACTCAGGCTACCTTAAAGGTACATTTTTTTTTTCTCAGAATACTAAACAGTAGCTACAGTCATGAAGCAGAGCTCCCTATGCAGCTACATGATACTTGAGATGTACTCTTGATTTCAGAGTAATAACTAAGAGATAAAGAATTAGAGAAGGACAATGTAAAAGAAAGAGGTTTAGTTCAAAGTTTACGATGTGAATGAGGCTTTTAAAATTGGTATCTGAGTAAATAGATATTAAAGATACTAAAGAAAACTCATCAACATGATATGGAAAGGACGTCTGTCCATCTAACAAGCTCGGTGATTTCTGAATCTGAGAAAGACAGCCCCTTCACAAAGAAGAAAGGAGATATTTAAATCATTTTGCCTCTTTGAGAGATGCCTAGTTTTACAGCACAGAAGAAAAGGCTTAGAATGAAAAATATAAGAGGCGTTTTGTTTTTGACTCCCAGTGAGAATGAGAGAAAGCTTGAGATGCTCTACTGGGATTCCTGTAGCATTGATTAGAGTTTGCTGCCTACAGAGTTTTGAATGTATTAGTCCTTAATTTAATTTCCATAAAACTGAATGCACCTCTTTAGTAAGTTACTGATTTATGGTGCTAAATAAAATGATTATCCCCATTTTTTCTCCTCTCCCAAGCCCCTTAAGCATTTAAGAAAATTTAAAAGTGTTAAAGGCCCTTTTTATGAATGTAACCTAAGTTTCTGTTTGACATATGACACTGCAACTTTAAAATGTTAGGAAATTATTTGCCTTTTTCTTTTAGAGTTAAACTTTATAAATAATCTGTAGAGTCAATCGAAGAATAAAGCTTAGGGATCACTCTTAAGACGCCTACAAAATCTTGTATATTTTTAAGTGTGCCAATTTGTAACATATTTTGTAAGTGTATATTTTTCTTAGAAAAGTGCTGTGAAGTGTCTGTATGTGAG
Organism: Odocoileus virginianus; assembly: GCF_023699985.2. Classification (NCBI taxonomy): domain Eukaryota; kingdom Metazoa; phylum Chordata; class Mammalia; order Artiodactyla; family Cervidae; genus Odocoileus; species Odocoileus virginianus. The sequence continues at coordinate 29,846,159 of NC_069708.1, read as the reverse complement.
AATTTTCCTTTTTCTGCACCACTAGGTGCTAATAAAAGGATATTTACTTCAAAGTTTCTGGTTTTAGAAACCACAATACAAAGAAAAAAATACACTTTTGTTGAGAATTTTGTAACACAAAACATGTTGTGAACGAGTGTAGTGATATTGTGCAAAAGAAAATGAACATTTGTGAGCTTCTTGCTGTTTTATAGATTTTCTTGTAAATTATTCTTGTAACACCTCTGGTTTTGTTGTTCTTGTTGCAAAGGTTTTAAATATTTGTGATTGAGTGTATGGTGAAACTGTCATAATGTTACTTAGCTGAGTTTTGTTATTGTTTATGGAATAAATAAAAAAGAAAAGTTTAAAATACTGCTTTAGAATCATATGTAACAGAAACCAACCATTTCTAATTAAATTCTATGTCCCAAATAAAAAGTTCTTCATTGTCTAGATCAATGTTTCTCAAACTGTCTGTGATGAAGGACCAATGTTTTCCTCCAATCCATTACAAACTAATAGTATCATAAAACACAATAGAGTGAATTTTTAAAAGTAAAATTTAAAGCGATATACAAAATAAAAGCTCTAATATATTCAATTCAATATGTAAAATTACATTTTAAAACAAACATAACATAGGAAAAAAGGAAAGAATTGCAAAAAACTGCTACCATATTTGAGACAAGTCCACTGTGTGTGAAAGTTGCTTAGTCTTGTCCGACTCTTTGTGACCCCATGGACTATACACACAGTCCATGGAATTCTCTAGGCCAGAATATTGGAGTGTGTAGCCTTTCCCTTCTCCAGGGGATCTTTGCAACCCAGGGATCGAACCCAGGTCTCCCGCATTGTAGGCGGATTCTTTACTAGCTGAGCCACAAGGGAAGTCTAAGAATACTGGAGTGGGTAGCCTATCCCTTCTCCAGTGGGTCTTCCCGACCCAGGAATCAAACAGTGATCTCCTACATTGTAGGCGGATTCTTTATCAACTGAGCTATCAGGGAAGCCTGACTGATCAATGCCAAATTGCCATCGAAGGTTCTAACCATGCTTTGAGTAACACTTTAAATAGGAATAGGAGTATTACCATCATCTGAGAACTCACCAGGAATGTTGAATTCCAGGCTCTACAACAATTCTACTGAATCAGAATCTCAAATTTAACAAGATTCCTAGGTGATTTGTGTACATGTTAAAATTTGAGGAGCACTGGGTAAGTTTTGTGCAGAGGGTTTTTTCTACCCCTTGAGTTGGGGAATCGTTTTCTAGTGTGTCTAGTCTTCAAAGGACTTAGAACAAATGATGTCCTTATTTTCTGATCCAGATGGATTTTACAGAGATACAGTCATCTCAAAGTGTCAAAGCTGTTTATTAGAAAGTAATACATGTTAATTTGCCTGGTACCCAAAAGATATCAGATTTTTCATAATTCTTTTTAACTGAGATTTTCTTAAGTTCTTGTCCCACTGTGCTCAGTATTTTAATATTGACTATGTCTAGAAAATGACTTTGCTTCCAAGTGCCCAGTCCATGCGAGCCACCTATGAGAGCCTAGAGCTCCGGATATAACCACAAGATCATTGTGGCACACACAGCCAACAGCCACTTCATTGGTTTTAAATATACTCAAGGAAATTGAAAAAAAAAAAAATGTGTATGAGAAAGTGACCCTCTATTCTCACTTGAGGATCTAATCCACTTCCACCACTTGAACTATCACTTAGATTTCCACAAATCTCTCCTGCATTTCCATCCTATATTTCCAGTTATAGGCTGGTTATATCCACTTGGACATTCTACAAGTTCTTCAGACTTATGTATTCAAGATCATTTCATTATTCGTATATCACCTGAGTATGCTCTTGCTCAGTGAATGGTGCTGCCATTCATCCAGTTAGTGACCCAAGCCAGAGAGCAAGGTTCACTAGCAATTCTTTTCTCTTCTATCCTCATATCCAATTGGCCACTCTCAATTCTCCTGCCTTTCTATCCCCCTACTCATTGACACTGCATTAATTCAAGCTTTCATGATATTTCACCTGGATTATTGCAGCATTGTCTTAATTCAGTGGTTTCCAGACTTAAATTTCAGATTTGGGAAATTTTTGAATAAGGAAAAAGAGATGGAGGGGGAGTCTTTATAGTTAGCAACTTTTTATTTTGGTAAGTAAAGACACTTAAAATAAAACTAGTCATTATCAATTCACAGAAGATCATTTTAACACCAAAAGACAATCAGGCAATCCTCTATTTAAAGGCACTATACTGTCTTTTTTCTCTTTACCAGGACTCTGAAAGACTGAAACCAAGCTCCCAAGCCATTGCTTTAAAGAATAAAAAGAGATTTTGAGTTTCCAGACCAAGGAAGTGGGGGAGGATAGAGAATGAGGGACAGAGCAGGTAAAGCCCTCACATTTGGGTCCCTCTAATAGTCTTTGCTTTCCCCAATTTCTATGAGTTTCCTATATGATGAATATCACAAATGTATATTCTTCACTCTGTGCAGGATTCAGATGTGTATTCTGGTGAATAAGGCCCTAGAGAAAGATTCCTCTTGAACTAAACTAATGGCATGGTTGTAGTGAATAAGTGGTTCTATTTTCCCAGTGATTTCACATCCTTTTCTTCCTGACTCCTGACCAAAGTTGAGACAGTACCAGAGCTCATGGGGAAGATGGCAAGTCCTTTGTCTAAAGACACTTGGTACATCTTGGAGTTGAGCTTTTAATGGACTTAATTTGGGGGAGAGTGATTATTACACTCCTTTTATACAGTGTTCTATTTAAAATAATTGGAGCTGTAGTTAATAAATATTTCAGGCCACATACCACTTTAAGAATCTAATGAAATCAATGGGCCTTTGCCCTCTGAAAATGAACATACTCAAAAGTTTTCATAGAATTTCAGAGGATTCACAGATTAGGAACTCCCATATTAGGGGCATGAATTCTCCAATATATCTTCCCCACAGTATAATGGAGTTTTAGTCTATCTCCTCCTCTCCACTGATGCAAGATAACAGCTATTATTTATTGTCTATTATGTGCCAGGCACTTTAATGAATTACTATTTCTCACAACAACTCTGCAAAAGAGGCATTTTCTTCACTTTACATTTAAGAAAACTGGAACATGGAGAGGTATAGTAAACTTCCTCAAGATCATGCAATGAATAGTCTTTAAAGATTTTTCACCCAAGCTGACAACGCACTCTGTGCTTGTCCCATCCAAGACCATGTCTCTAACTAAAGACATTTATTTCTAGCATAAACTATATTGCCTGTACCACTTCAAAAATATGATTATAAGTATTAATACTGATAACAATTATTCAATAAATATTCATCTATGCCAGATATTGTGCTAGATAGTAAAAAAACAAAAGTTTAAATACACTTGACCCTTGAACAACATGAATTTGAACTGTGCAGGTCCACTTATATGCAGACTTTTTCCAGTAAGAGATACTACAGTATTATAGGGTCTGAGGTTGGTTGAGTCCACAAATGCAGAACTGCAGATCCAGAGTGCCTGCTGTAAAGTTACATGTGGCTTTTCAACTGGGCAGAGGGTCAGTGCCTCAAGCCCTGTGTCAACTGTATAAAGCACATGCCTTGCCTTCTAGGAGCTCACATATACAGCAGAGAGGTATAATTTAATAAGAAAAACACCCACTGGTCAGTTTAATAATGTCACATAAAGTTACTACAGGTATATACTTCAGAGATATTGCAGGCTTAGTTCCAGACCACTACAATAAAGCAAATATTACACTAAAGCAAGTCACATGAATGTTTTGTCTTCTCAGTGCATATAAAAGTTATGTTTAATTATACTGCAGTATATTTAAAATGTGCAATAGCATTATGTCTACCAAAAAAAGTACACATCTTAATTTTAAAATATTTCATTGCTAGAAAAAAAAATGCTAACCATCACCTGAGCCTTCAGTGAGTCATAAGAGTAACAATAAGTGATCACAGGTCACCATAACAAATATAATAATGAAAAGGGTTGAAATATTGCAAGAATTACCAAAATGTGACACAGAGACATGAAGTGAACAAATGCTGTTGGGAAACTTGTGCTGATAGACTTACTCTATGCAGGGTTGCCCCAACCCTTCAATTTGTGAAAAATGCAGTATCTTCCAAGTGCAATAAAGCAAAGCTGAATAAAACGAGATCTACCTATAGTGATTTGCTGTGCTTAAGGACCTGAGCAGGGGATGTGGGGAACCTTCCATTCATTGTTATGGAGGAAATAATGTCACAAAATGCCACTCCCAATAATCAATATCTAATCTTCCACTCTACCCCCTATTTTGGAATCAGTTGAGAATGAGCCTGGATCCATTTAATAACTACGAAATTTGTGATGTTGCTTTGATAGTTCTGTATCCGAGTTTCTGCTTAAACAAAAAACAAACTAGTATAACAAGATTATTGTTCCCATAAATTTATTGTGGATTAAAGATCACACTTGTGAAGTCTTTGAACCAAGTGAGCAGCCAGGTAATACTTAACACTTGCTATTGTTTAACAGGTATGTATAGGTGTTTTCTTAAAAGTTCTTATTTTGGTTTCTTAGAAATCACTCCAGCATCTTACCCTCAAGTATTTGTCTTTTTATTAGGCTAAAAACTAAGAAAATTAGTAAACTCCTAGCTCAAAAAACTTTTGATCTTTATTTGGAGAAAAATGCCATCTTTAAAGATGAAACTGAAAGAGTCACTATATTAAACATAATAATATGTTTTATAATTGCATATGTGTAATAGTTCTGTCAGAGTTAATTTATTATCAGTAGCAGAATGAAGTAGTTAAATGTTATAAATTACTAATCAAGATACCTTGGTTCTATTCCTGGTTTTGCCACTAAATTCATTTTAAGAACTTAGACCAGTCAGTTCCCTTCTTGGCCTCCATTTTTCCATCTGGGAAATGAAGAGGTTGGGTTAGATGGCTTAGCATTTAAGAGCATGGAGTGTGAAGTAGAATGCCTGGAATTGAATTCAATATTCCCCTCTTGTTAACAGGCTTACCTCAATTTCTCTATCAGTAAAATGGGAATAATTATGGTGCCAATCTCACAGAATTTGGGAAGTGAGATAGCTATTAAAAAGAGCACATTTGAATCACTTCTAATGAGGTGGATGAAACTGGAGCCTATTATACAGAGTGAAGTAAGTCAGAAAGAAAAACACATATATTAATGCATATTAATGCATATATATGGAATTTAGAAAGATGGTAATGATGACCCTACATGCGAGACAGAAAAAGAGACACAGATATAGAGAACAGATTTTTGGACTCTGTGGGAGAAGGCGAGCATGGGATGATTTGAGAGAATAGCATCAAAACATGTATATTATCATATGTAAAATAGATGACTGATACATGTTCGATGCATGAAACAGGGCACTCAAAGCTGGTGCATTGGAACAACCCAGAGGGATGAGATGGGTAGGGAGGTGGGAGAGGGGTTCAGGATGGGGGACACAAGTACGTGGCTGATTCATGTCAATGTATGGCAAAAACCACCACCATATTGAAATTAATTAGTCTCCAATTAAAATAAATTAATTAATTTTTAAAAAGGAATTTAAAATAGTGGCTGGTACATGTATAAGATACTCCATATATATCAGCTATTATTATATTGAGCTGCTGTGGCAAAATTAGAAATTACTGAAGCAACTATGGACACTTGTTCATTAATCAATTAAACAAATTCTTTTGAGCACCTACTATGCCCTAGGAACTATGCTAGGTACTGAGAATACTGATGGTGAGCAAAATCGGACTTTGACTTTCTCCTCATAAAACTTATATTAGTTTAAAAAACCACTTTAATTATGAACATATGATTTAAAACGGATATAAGAGCTCTGAAGGAAAGGAACATAGTTTTATGAGAACCACTAATAAAGAAACCTGACCTGATACTTGGACTGGCACATTCAGGATGAGTAGGATTGGCCTAGGTGAAGAGGAATATGGAAATGAGAGTAGGGAACTTCCCAGAAATACCACATACAAAGATCCTTTGGCAGAGAGAAATGTGAAGTACTTAAGGAGCTAGAAGACAGCTAGTATGGCTGGAAAGGAGTAGAGAGATGAGATCAGAGAGCAATGCTTCATGTTTTCCAATTTGATGACATTTTATAGGAATTTTAATTATGAAAATTTGAGATAGTACAATACAAAATATTGAGAGTTTGATGATGTGCAGCTTTTGAAATAGTTCAAATTAAAAAATGATCAGAAAGACCATAATTAGTTTCAAAATGGGCAAGTATGTGAAATAATCTGTTATGCTACTACAACATTTTTATATTATTATAGCCATTAAATAGAAATTCCTTCCATCTTTTGTCAGAATTATACCAAGTTTGAATTAACCACCCTTTCATGAACACATACACATAAAATGAAGACATACCTCACTTTGTCTTTGGGTTTGATTTTTTTTTTTTTTAGATCCCACATATAAGTGATAACAGAATATTTGTCTTTTTCTGACTTATTTCACTTGGTATAATACCCTCCAGGTTCATCAACATTGTTGTAAATGGCAGATTTTCATTCTTTTTTATGGTTGATCAATATTCTACTGTGTGTAAAATATCTATATAACTATTATGTGTGTGTGTGTGTGTGTGTGTGTGTGTGTGTGTGTGTGTGTGTATCCCACATCTTTATCCATTCATCTGTTGGTGAACACTTCAGTTGCTTCCATATTCTAAAGTGAGTGAAGTGGCTCAGTCATGTCCAACTCTTTGTGACCCCATGGACTGTAGTCTGCCAGCTCTGTCCATGGGATTTCCCAGGCAAGAATACTGGAGTGAGTTGCCATTTCCTTCTCTAGGGGATCTTCCCAACCCAGGAATCAAACCCAGGTCTCCCACATTGCAGGTAGATTCTACTGTCTGAGTCACCAGGGAAGCCCACTGGCTATTGCAAATAACACTGCCATGAACATTGAGGTGCATGTATATTTCCAAATTAGCACTTTTTAAAAAATATATACCCAGGAATGGAATTGGTAAATCAATGGTAAATCAGGGTCATTCTATTTTTAGATTTTGAGGAACTTCCATACTGTTTTCCACAATGGCCACAACAATTCATAATCCCACCAACAGTGTACAAGGGTTCTCTTTTCTCCATATTCTTGAAGATATTTCTTGCTTGTGGCTTTATGATGATAGCCATTCTGACAGGTGTGAGGTGTTAGCTCATTATGGTTTGAATCTGTATTTCTCTGATGGTTAACAAAGTTGAGCATCTTTCCATATGGCTGTTGACCATCTGTATATCTCCTTTGGAAAAATGTCTATTCAGGTCTTCTACCCATTTTTTAACCTTAGAGTTGGCATTCTAATATATTTTTAGGTTTTTTTTTTTAAATTGGAGGATAATTGCTTAACAGTGTTCTGTTGGTTTCTGCCATATGACAATGTGAATCAGCCATAAGTATATGCCTCCCTCCCACTCTCCCCTAATCCCACCCCTCTAGGTGATCACAGAGCACAGGACAGGGCTGTCTGTGTTATACAGCAGCTTTCCATTAGCTATTTTACACATGGTAGTATGTACATATGTCAGTGCTACTCTCCTGACTTGTCCCACTCTTTCCTTCTGCTGCTTTGTCTGCAAGACTGTCCTCTACATCTGCATCTCCATTTCTCCCTGCAAATATGTTTATCAGTACAATTTTTCTAGATTCCATATATATACATTAATATACAGTGTTTGTTTTTCTCTTTCTGATTTACTTCACTCTGTATAATACGCTCTAGGTTCATCCCCTTCATTTCAACTTACTCAAATTCGCTCATTTTTACAGCTGAGTAAATATTCCATTGTATATGTATATGTGTACATTGTATATGTATACGTTTTTATCCATTCATCTGTCGATGGACATCTAGGTTGCTTCCATGTCCTGGTGATTGCAAATAGTGGTACAATAGACATTGGGATATATATGTCTTTTTGAATTATGATTTTCTCCAGGGTATATACCCAGTAGTGGGCTTTCAGGATCATATGATAGTTTTATTCCTAGTTTTTGCCCATTTTTTCATTGGGTTGTTTGATTTTTTTTGATATTGAGTTCTATGAACTGTTTATATTTGTTGTATTAATATATTAACCTCTTATAGGTCATATAATTTACAAATATTTTCTCCCACTCAGTAGATTGTCTTTTTGTTTTGTCAATAGTTTCCTTTGCTGTGCAAAAGCTTTTAAGTGTAATTAGGTCCCATTTGTTATTTTTGCTTTTATTTCTCTTGCTTTAGGAGACAGATCAAAAAATTATTGCAATGATTTATGTCTAAGAGTGATCCACCTATGTTTTTTTTCTAAGAGATTTATGATTTAAGGATTTCAGTTCAGTTCAGTTCAGTCACTCAGTTGTGTCTGACTCTGTGACCCCATGAACCGCAGCATGCCAGGTCTCCCTGTCCATCACCAACTCCCAGAGTTTACCCAAACTCATGTCCATTGAGTTGGTGATGCCATCCAACCATCTCATCCGCTGTCATCCCCTTCTCCTCCTGTCTTCAATCTTTCCCAGCATCAGGGTCTTTTCCAGTGAGTCAGCTCTTCGCATAAGGTGGCCAAAGTATTGGAGTTTCAGCTTCAGCATCAGTCCTTCCAATGAACACCCAGGACTGATCTCCTTTAGGATGGATTGGTTGGATCTCCTTGCAGTCCAAGGGACTCTCAAGACAAGTGCTTGTGGCTGGTGCACTGGGAAGACCCAGAGGGGTGGGATGGGGGGGGGGAGGTGGGAGGGGGGATCGGGATGGGGAATACATGTAAATCCACGGCTGATTCATGTCAGTGTATGGCAAAAACCACTACAATATTGTAAAGTAATTAGCCTCCAACTTATAAAAATAAATAGGGGGAAAAAAGAGTCTTCTCCAACACCACAGTTCAAAAGCTTCAATTCTTCGGTGCTCAGCTTTCTTTATAGTCCAACTCTCACATCCATACATGACTACTGGAAAAACCATAGCCTTGACCAGATGGACCTTTGTTGACAAAGTAATGTCTCTGCTTTTTAATATGCTGTCTTGGTTGGTCATAACTTTCCTTCCAAGGAGTAAGTGTCTCTTAATTTCATGGCTGCAATCACCATCTGTAGTGATTTTGGAGTCCAAAAAAATAAAGTCAGCCACTGTTTCCACTGTTTCCCCATCTATTTGCCATGAAGTGATGGGACCAGATGCCATGATCTTAGTTTTCTGAATGTTGAGCTTTAAGCCAACTTTTTAACTCTCCTCTTTCACTTTCATTCAGAGGCTCTTAGTTTCAGGTTTTACATTTAGTTATTTAATCTATTTTTAGTTTATTTTTGTATATAGTGTGAGGAAATATTCTAATTTCATTTTTTTACATGTAACTGTCCAATTTTCTCACTACCATGTACCAAAGAGACAGTCTTTTCTCCATTGTATATTCTTGCATCCTTTGTCATAGACTAATTGATCATAGTGTGTGGGTTTATTTCTGGGCTGTCAAGTCTGTTCCATTAATCTATGAGTTTGTTTTTGTGCCAGTACTATGTGGTTTGATTACTGTAGCTTTGTAGTATGATCTGACTTCTGGGAACATAATACTTCTAACCAAGTTCTTTTTTCTCAGGATTACTTTGGCAATTGGGGTTTCTTGTGGTTCTATATGAATTTCAGGATTATATGTTCTAGTTCTGTGAAAAATGTCATGGATATTTTGATAGAATTGCATTAAATCTGTAGGTTGCCCTGGGTAGTATGGACATTTTAACAATATTAATTTTTCTGGTTCAAGGGATACATTTCCATTTCTTTGCATCAACTTCAGTTTCCTTCATCAGTATTTTATAGTTTTGAGAGTGTAGGTCTCTCCTTGACGCAATTATAAATGGGATTTTTTTCTTGCTTTCTCTTTCTGAGAGTTCATTATTGGTGTATATAAAAGCAACAGATTTCTCTGTGTTAATTGCATCTTGCAACTTTACTAAATTCATTTATTAGTTCTAGTAGTTTTCTGATGGAGTCTTTGGGTTTTTCTGTATGTAGTATCATGTCATCTGCAAATGGTGTCAGTTTTTCTTCTTCTTTTGCAATTTTGATACCTTTTATTTCTATTACTTGTCTAGTTCATTTCCACTTAGCAGTTCATTCCACAGTTTATTTCTCTATGCATTAATCATAAACAGAAAGGAGAAACCAGGCCCTATCTTCTGTACTTTGCCTGGAAATCTCAACTAAATATCCAAGTTCACTACTTGCAAGTTTACTTTCTGTCCAAAGTCAGAACATGATTCAGACAAGCTTTTTGACACTTTATAACAACAATCACCTTTCCTTCGGTGTTCAATAACTGGTTCATTATGTCCTTCTGATTCTGATACAAGAAGTACCTTTAATGTTCATATTACTACCAACTGTCTCTTCAATGCAATCTATGTTTTTTTAATCAAGCACCTCAAAATTCTTCCAACCTCTATCTATTACCCAATTTCAAAGCCATTTATACATATTTAGGTAATTTTTACTGCAGCACCTCACTTCCCACTACCAAGATCTGTATCAGTTTCCTAAGGCTATTATGACAAAGTACCACAAATTGTGTGGCTTGTGAAAACAAAAATTTATTATCTAACAGTTCTGAAAGCAGGGACATGCTCCAAAATCAAAGTGCTGGCAGGGAGATGCTCCTTCTGAAACCTAAGGGGAAGAATCCTTCCTTTGCTCTCCCTAGTTATTGGTGATGTGTTGACAATCTTTGGCAATACTTGGCTTGTAGCTGTAGTGCTTCAATCCCTGCTGTCATCATTATGTGGTGCTTTCCTTGTGTATGTCTCTGTTTCTCTGTCTCTTCTATTTTTATAAGGACACCAGTCAGATTGGATTAAGGGTCCAGCCTACTCTGGTATGGTCTCATCTGCAATGACCCTATTTCTGAATAGGGTCACATTTTGAGGAGCTAAGTGTTGTTATTTTAACACATCTTTTGAGGAAGCACAATTCAACCCCTATCAGACATGAAGATTGAAACAAAGAATTAAAACTCCATCTGATACTCAAAACAATAATATTTTAAAATTAGGAGGCTACAAGAACCTAAATGGAAGTAAGATTTCCACATCACAGTTGAGATGTGATATCATCAGACTATAATAAGTCATGTATGGATATTGTAATACCCAGAGCAACCACTAAGAAGGCTATAGAAAATAATATACCCCAAAGAACTACACATAAATAAATATAAAATTGTAAAAATTGGTCAAATAACTCACAGGAAGGCAATAAGAGAAAGACAGTGGAATAAGAAACAGTGGAAATGAACAGGAAATAAACAATAAACAATAAAATGATAAACTTAAGTATTAACAAATTAATGATCATCTTAAATTTAAATGGTCTAAACACATTTAAAATGGTCTAAACCATTCAAAAGGTAAAGATTGTACAAGTAAATTAAAAAAAAACAAAACCAAAAATACAGTCCAACTATGTACTGGTTATAAGAAACTCACTTCAACTTTAATGATATAGATGAGTTGGGGGAAAAGAGATGGAGAGAGATATACCATGTAAACATAAATTCAAAGAGCAGAAGTGCCTACATAGTGTCAGATAAAGTAGACTTCAGAGAAAAGACTATTACTAGATACAAATAAAACCTTTAAATAGAATAAAAAGGTAAATCCCCCCAGAAGAGTTAATAATCCTAAATGTGTGCACATCAAAAACCTAAGCCCAAGAATTCACAAAGCAAAACTTTGTAGAGTCAAAATAGGAAATAGACAAATCAACCATTAGAAACTCCCATATTTCACTCTCAGCAACTGATAGATCTACTTACTATACAGAAAATCAGTAAGGATATAGAAGTACCCATCAACCAACAGTATTAATTAACATATATAAGACACCCCACCCAAAAATAGCAGAATTTTTTTAAGAGCTTATGGAACATTCATCAGGCTTCCCTGATAGCTCAGTTGGTAGAGAATCTGCCTGCGATGCAGAAGACCACCGTTCGATTCCTGGGTCGGGAAGGTCTGCTGGAGAAGGGATAGGCTACCCACTGCAGTATTCTTTGGCTTCCCTGGCTCAGATGGTAAAGACTCCGCCTGCAATGCAGGAGACCTGGGTTCGATCCCTGGGCTGGGAAGATCCCCTAGAGAAGGGAAAGGCTACCCACTCCAGTATTCTGGCCTGGAGAATTCTATGGACTGTATAGTCCATGGGGTCACAAAGAGCCAGACAGGACTGAGCAACTTGCACTTCACTATGGAACATTCATCAAGGTAGACCATACCATAAAACAAACTTTAACAAGTTTAAAAGAATTGAAATCCTACAGAATGTGTTCTCTGACCACAGTGGAGTCAAACTTGGAGTCAATAATAGAAAGATAGAGGAAAATCATGAAATGTGGAAATTAGACTTCTAAACAATTCATCAGTCAAAAAGGAAGTTTTGAAAGGAAAAAAATAGCTAAATGGAAATGGAAATACAAAATACCAAAATATATGAAATGGCAGTTAACATGCTAAGAGGGAAATTTATAGCACTAACTGCTTACATTGGAAAACAGGAAAAGTCTCGGAGAAGTAATCCTACTTCTAACTCAAGAAACTAGAAAAAGAAAAACAAAACAAAGCCAGAGTAAGAAGGAAGGAAATAATAAAGAGCCAAAATCAACAACATCGAAAAACAGAGCAAAATCTAGGTAAAAGAAAAGGTCAATAAAACGGAATCTATATTACACTTGAAAATATGCGGGTTATTTTCAAATATCTATTTTTAATTAAATTTATTTTTAAGGGAAACAAATATAAATATTTTTAATGATAAAAGGTACAATTCACAAAAGAGATGGACATCATAAGCCATTAGACACCTAACAACAAAGAAACAAAGATACATAAAGCAAAAATCAGAAGAAATATAAGGGAAAAGAAAAAATATATAATCATAGTGAGACATATTAACATTTCTCTGAGAATATTTTATCAAGTGCAGAAAAATAAGAATAGGAGGATCTAAAATTATGTCACCAAAAAAAAAAATAAATAAAATAAAATAAAATAAAATTATGTCACTAATACTTTAAAAATAATAGATTTATATTTAATTAATTTATATTAATCATATCCTACACAAATATATTTAAAATTTTGTATCTCATACATTGTTATTAGATATGCATAGGACATTTAGAAAAACTGGCAAAAAGATAAACATTACTAAATTTCAAAAAATAGAATTATTTTTTGGTGTGTGATACAGTTTTATATATAAGCACATATATTATTTTTGAAATTACTTTTCATTATAGGTTAACACAAGTTGTTGACTATAGTTCCATGTGTTAGACAGCACAGTTCCATGTGCTTGTTGCACATCTGTTTTCTTAATTAGAAATCTGGCATTGTATTTATATTAAGTCAAACAAGTGGAATCAAAATGTCATAAAATTTTTCGCTAGGCAAAAATTCATAAGTTTTCTGAAATACATATATTGTACACATTATGTATATATGTATACAAGAGCCTTTCTACTATGCGTGATAAAGTCTTGAGAAAGAACATCCAAAAAAAAAAGATATGGAGAAATTGGAAAACATAAACTAAATGAAATGGGAGCACTGAATGTGAAATAGAAAAAGTGAAACAAACTAGATAAAAGTAAAAGATCCTCATAGAGTCCAGTTGTTTTTAAACATGACTGCTCATTAGGAACGTATCTGGAGTGCTGGTGAATAAAATGCAATTCCTGGGCATTTGTATTTTTCAAAAAATTCCAAGATGATTCTGATATACATCTAGATTTTAAAAAGTGATTACAGGTTTTTCTATTAAATTGTAGTTTTGGTCATATAGAGTTCTATTATTTTTCTGTTAACCAATACAATGGTATTAAATGAGTAATAGTTACCTAATCACAATAGTAAATAATGTTTATCAGTTTTCACAAACAATAACCAGGCAAAAAATAAAAGACGAATATAGTTGAAAGCCATAATGGGAACATGACTAACCTAACAATATAAAATTACTTACAATTTGGGGGTTCAAGCACAGTGATGTGGAAGTGGAAGTGCATACATGCATATGTTTTCATCTGCTCAGACAGTCTATGTCTTTTGGTGAGTGCATTTAGTTCATTTACATTTAAGGTTATTATCCATATATCCTATTATCATTTTCTTAATTGTTTTGGGTTTATTTTCTGTAGGTAGGGCTTTTCCTTCTCTTGTTTTCTGCCTAGAGAAGTTCCTTTAGCATTTATTGTAAAGCTGGTTTGGTGGTGCTGAATTCTCTTAACTTTTGCTTGTCTGGAAAGCTTTTGATTTCTCCATCAAATCTGAAGGAGAATCTTGCTGGGTAGAGTACCCTTGGTTGTAGGTTCTTCCCTTTCATCACTTTAAATATACCATGCCATTCCCTCCTGGCTTGTAGAGTTTCTGTTGAGAAATCAGCTGATAGCCTGATGGGAGCTCTCTTGTATATTATTTCTTGTTTTCCCCTTGTTGCTTTTATAATAGCCAGGACATGGAAGCAACCTAGATGCCCATCAGCAGATGAATGGATGAGGAAGCTGTGGTAAATATACACCATGGACTATTACTCAGCCATTAAAAAGAATTCATTTGAATCAGTTCTAATGAGATGGATGAAACTGGAGCCCATTATACAGAGCGAAGTAAGCCAGAAAGATAAAGACCATTATAGTATACTAACACATATATATGGAATTTAGAAAGATGGTAACGATAACCCTATATGCAAAACAGAAAAAGAGACTCAGAGGTATAGAACAGACTTGTGGACTCTGTGGGAAAATGCGAAGGTGGGATGTTTCAAGAGAACAGCATCGAAACATGTATATTATCTAGGGTGAAACAGATCACCAGCCCAGGTTCGATGCATGAGACAAGTGCTCGGGCCTGGTGCACTGGGAAGACCCAGAGGGATCGGATGGAGAGGGAGGTGGGAGGGGGGACCGGGATGGGGAATACATGTAAATCCATGGCTAATTCATGTCAATGTATGACAAAAACCACTGCAATGTTGTAAAGTAATTAGCCTCCAACTAATAAAAATAAATGGAAAAAAAATAGTGAAAAAAAAAGAAAGTTATGGTAATCCATTGTCATTTTCTGAGGTCCGCCTGTCTTTTACATAAGCCAAATAGGCAAACTAAATGTGAGTGTGGTGGTAATTAACACCCCTTCATTTTTCAAGTCATTAACGGTGGCAATAATCTCTGCAGTTCCTCTAGGAATGTGGTATTGCTTTTGGTTTCCTATTTTTCTGGTAGAAGCAGTTCTAGTGGCTTCCTCTTGGCCTTTCCTACCATAATAGACCTCACTACATAGGTTAGGGAACCAATGAAAGGATTATGCCAATTACTGACTATATCTATTCCAACTATGCATTCCAGATCAGAAAAATAACCACAAGACAGATTTGAGGACCCACTGTGTCCACTGTGAGATGGGCCTGAGCTATCCATTATCACTTAACATGCATGAGCCTTTCTCTGACTAGTGGAGTATACTGTTCTTTTGGGTCTCCTAGAATTAATGTCATTTCACAGCTCATGATCAATAATTTCTGAAAGTCTGATTATTTATT
Source organism: Odocoileus virginianus (assembly GCF_023699985.2). Taxonomy (NCBI): domain Eukaryota; kingdom Metazoa; phylum Chordata; class Mammalia; order Artiodactyla; family Cervidae; genus Odocoileus; species Odocoileus virginianus. Next base: position 29,830,514 of record NC_069708.1, on the reverse strand, counting down.
TTTCCCCAGTGCCCTCTTTACCACTGTAAATAGAGTAATTCATTTATTTAAACCTAATAGATTAGAGAAGCAATTCCAGAAACTCCAGAACCAATTCATAAAACTTATCCTTGGGAATTCCCTGGTGATCCAGTGGTTAAGACTCTATGCTTCCACTGCAGGGGGCACAGGTTCCACCCCTGGTCAGGGAACTGAGATCCCATGTGCTGTGTGGCATGGCCAAAACAACAACAACAATAATAAAAATGAAAACTTATCCTTAAGATTCTGTCCTCTCAAGCCAAACTGTACATTTGTCATGGTTTTTCAGATAAACAGAACAAATAGGACATAATTTATATATGTATAAAATTATATACAATGTATTAATATATTTATAATAAGATATTTATCTTAAGAAACTGGCTCACACAATTTCAGGGACTGTCAATCATAAATCCATAGAGCAGGCCATCAGGCAGGAAACTGCAAGAAGTGATGCTGCAATCTTGAGGTACAATTCTTTCTCCTCCAAGAAACGTCAGGTTTTCTCTTAAGACTTTCAACTGATTGGTGAGGTCCACCCACATTATTTATGGTTTTCCAGGTGGCTCAGTGGTAAAGAATCCACCTGTCAATGAAGGAGACACAAGTTCAATCCCTGGGTCAGAAAGATCCCCTAGAGAAGGAAATGACAACCTGCTCCAGTATTCTTACCTGGAAAATGTCACGGACAGAGGAACCTGGCAGGCTAGAATTTCTGTTATTGCATCTTTGCTCAGACAAGCATACACTCAAGCACCCACATTAATTAGGGTAATCTTTAAGTCAACTAAGTGTAGATGTTAACCACATCTGTAAAATACTTTCACAGCAACATCTAGATTAGTATTCTATTAAAAAACTGGGTAGTATAGCCTAGCCAAGTTAACAATTAAGATTAGCTACCATTGCACTCTATATTCACTTTCCCAGTCATTTTTTCTAATTTATCTGATATAACACATTCTATATTTTCTTTAGATATTTTGAGTTTTGTCTATCTCCCCCAACTTCAATGTACTCTTCAGAATGCAGGAAATTTGTCTTCTTTGTTCACTCTTGTCAAACAGCTCCTAGAATAGTGTCTGGCACATATTGTGGAGTAAATAAATATTTGTGCATTGAACTAACTGCTATTCAGAAAGTGAGTCAATATTCGGTAAAATTGAAGATATGTGCAAACCAGTGGTTATCAGTGGGGAGAAGTAAGCGGTGGGGGGAGGCAATATAGGGATAAAGGATTAAGAGGTACAAACTATTGGGCATAAAATAAGCTACATGGATGTAATGAACAACACCAGGAATATAGCCAATATTTTTTTTTCATTTATTTTTATTAGTTGGAGGCTAATTACTTTACAATATTGCAGTGGTTTTTGTCATACATTGACATGAATCAGCCATGGACTTACATGTATTCCCCATCCCGATCCCCCCTCCCACCTCCCTCTCCACCCGATCCCTCTGGGTCGTCCCAGTGCACCAGGCCGGAGCACTTGTCTCATGCATCGAACCTGGGCTGGTGATCTGTTTCACCCTAGATAATATACATGTTTCGATGCTGTTCTCTTGAAACATCCCACCCTCGCCTTCTCCCACAGAGTCCAAAAGTCTGTTCTGTACATCCGTGTCTCTTTTTCTGTTTTGCATATAGGGTTATCATTAGCATCTTTCTAAATTCCATATATATGTGTTAGTATACTGTAATGGTCTTTATCTTTCTGGCTTACTTCACTCTGTATAATGGGCTTCAGTTTCATCCAGCTCATTAGAACTGATTCAAATGAATTCCTTTTTAATGGCTGAGTAATAGTCCATGGTGTATATGTACCACAGCTTCCTTATTTATTTGTATGCTGATGGGCATCTAGGTTGCTTCCATGTCCTGGCTATTATAAATAGTGCTGCGATGAACATTGGGGTGCATGTGTCTCTTTCAGATCTGGTTTCCTCAGTGTGTATGCCCAAAAGTGGGATACATATGGCAGTTCTATTTCCAGTTTTTAAAGAAATCTCCACACTGTTCTCCATAGTGACTGTACTTGTTTGCATTCCCACCAACAGTGTAAGAGGGTTCCCTTTTCTCCACACCCTCTCCAGCATTTATTGCTTATAGACTTTTGGATATTATATAATAACTATAAATAGAATATAGCCTTTAAAATTGTGAATCACTATATTGTCCATCTGCAACATATAACATTATAATCAATAATGCTTCAATTTTAAAATAAGGTTAAAATGATCTGAAGCAAGTATGAAAAATGTCAACATTCAGTTAAGTCTAGATAATAAAAACATGGATTTCTGATTTTTTGTCCTTTTGTGTATTTGAGATAATAACTGGTAATAAAAATATAATGGTAGAGAATGTCCAGTTTCAAATAGCAACAATAAAAACTCTCAAGACTTAAAAATATGAAACTTAAAAGATCTGTATGAAGAAATCCTTTATATACTTTTGACAATCACAGAGTCTTCAATGTTCTGTTACCAGATGGGACTACTCATAGTACAAAGATATTCTTTCTTGTATGTATTACTATATAAGTTTAATTTGATCTTTTAAAGACAACAATAGAATTTTTTGAAACTGAACAAACTGATTCTTAAGCTAATATAAAGAAACGCTCATATCAAGAAAAGTAAGAAAAATTCTGGAAAAAATACTAATGAGGAGGAAATTGGTCTTATGAGATATTAAAGTATATTATATAGATATAGAAATTAAAAGAGCTGTGTGGTACTGATATATGAATTGAATGCCCAAATCTTACCTCATCTTTGACCACTTTTCTCTATACTTCTGTAACTTCCTATTCTAAGTCAGTGTTGTCTCTTACCTAGATTACTACAATATCCTTGTAAATGTTCTCCCTACTTGCACCCTGCACATTACCCCACCATACAGTCCATTCTCCACACAGCAGCCAAAATGATCTTTTGAAAGCATAGACTATGTCATTCCTCTGCTAGAAACCATGAGCAGATAGTCACATCAGTGGAAAAAAGAATTTAGAAATAGGTTCAAATACATAAAAGAGATTGACATATGATAAAGGTAAAATTTCATATCAGTGGAGAAAAGGCTTATTATTTATTTATTATTTAATAAATGGTGTTGGGACAACTAACTAGTCATTTAAAAAAATAAAATGTGTTCCTGGATTCACTGTTTTCCCTAAAAAGGAGTTTTTGAATGTTATATTAAAAAATGAAAACTTATAAAACTAATTTACTACCTCGTGTGGGAAGGAACAGGTAGTGACTGTGTGGGAGTACTATGGATACTGTTCATATTCTATTTATTGATCTGGATGCTGGTTACAGGGAAGTATTCAGTTTACAAAAATTTGTTGAACTACATTTGTGACATGTGATAATAATCACTTTTATGTACATTATATTTTAATTAAAAAACTTTTAAAATAAGCAAAATGATGAAGTTACTAGAGAAAAGATTGATAAATTTGACTACATAAAAATGATGGGCTTTTTTTCCTACATGGGAAAAATGCTATAAATAAAATCAAAAGGCACATGAGAAACTGGGGAATAGTTTGTAACACATATAACAAAAAATTAATTTCCTTAATATATAGTTAGTAAGGGAAATTACCAAAATCACTTAATAGAAAAATGGGCAATGGAATTCCCCAATACTCCAGTAGTTAGGACTCAGCACATTCACTGTCAAGAGCCTGGAACTAGGTTGTGTAATTAGAATCCCAAAGTCTCCAACAAAAAGAAAGAAAGAAGAATGGACAAAATATATGTTAACACTCATAGTAAAATATACAAACAAGTTTTCTTTAAAACTTTTTATTTTGTATTGGAGTATAGCCCATTAACAATGTTGTGATAGTTTCAGATGAACAACAAAGAGACTCAGTCATGCATATGCATGTATCCATTCTCCCTCAAACTCCCCACCCATCCAGCCTGCCACATAGCATTGAGCAGAGTTCCCTATGTTATACAGTAGGCCCTTGTTGGTCAACCATTTTAAATATAGCAGTGTGTACCTGTCCATCCCAAACTCCCTAGCTATCCCTTTCCCTCTTTCCCTTACCCCAGCAACCACAAGTTTGTTCTCTAAGCCTGTGAGTCTGTTTCTGTTTCATAAATAGTTTGTTTGTATTAATTTTTTAGATTCCACACATAAGCCATGTCATATAACATTTGTCTTTCTCTGTCTGGCTTACTTCACTCAGTATAATACTTCCTAGGTCTATCCATTTGCTGCAAATGGTATTATTTCATTCTTTTAACGGCTGAGTTATATTTCTCTAACTCTGTTTTTCTTTCTCAAGATTGCTTTGGCCATTCAGGGTCTGTTGTGTCGCCAAACAAATTTTAAAATTTTTTGTTCTAGTTCTGTGAAAAATGCCATTAGTAATTTGATAGGCATTGCATTGACTCTCTGTATTTCCTTGGGTAGTAGAATCATTTTGAAAATATTCATTCTTCCAATCCATGAATATGATATACCTTTCCATCTGCTTGTGTCTTATTCGATTACTTTCATTAGCATCTTACAGTTTTCAGAGTATGGGTCTTTTGTATTCTTCAGCAGGTTTATTCTAGGTATTTTATTCTTTTTGATGATTAAAGGGTTTTTATTTTTCAACTTGTTGATGTAGTGTACCACATTGATTGATTTGTGGATATTGAAAAATCCTTGCATCCCTGGGACAAATCCCACTTGATCATGGTATATGATCTTTTTAATGTATGGTTGGATTCAAAACATTAGTAATATGCAAAGTATTTTTGCATCTATGTTTATCAGGGATATTGGCCTGTAATTTTCTTCTTTTGTGTGTGGTATCTTTGGCTAGTTTTGGTATCAGCATGATGGTGGCCTTATATAATAAATTTGGAAGTTTTCCTTCTCTGCAATATTTTGGAACAGTTCCAGAAGGATAGGTGTTAATTCGCTAAATGCTTGATAGAATTCACCTGTGAAGCCATCAGGTCCTGGACTTCGGTTTTGGGGGAATTTTTCATCACAGCTTCAATTCAGTTCTTGTGATTGGTCTTTTCATATTTTCTATTTCTTCCTGGTTCAGTCTTGGGAGACTGTATCTTTCTAAGAATTTGTCCATTTCTTCCAGGTTGTTCATTTTATTGGCACACAGTTGCTTTGTTATGTTGTTTTGTATTTCTGTGGTGCAAGTTGTAACTTCTGCTTTTTCATTTGTAATTTTATTGATTTGGGCCCTCTCCCTTTTTTCCCTGATGAGTCTGGCTAAAGGTTTATAAATTATGTTTATCTTTTCAATGAAGCAACTTTTAGTTTCATTGATCTTTGAGATTGTTTTCCATGTCTCTATTACATTTATTTCTGCTCTGATCTTTATGATTTTTTTTCTTTCACTATCTTTAAGTTTTGTTTGTTCTTCTTTGTCTAGTTGTTTTAGGTGTAAGGTTAGACTATCTCTATGAGATTTTCTTGTTTCTTGAGGTAAGATTGTATTGTTGTAAACTTTCCTCTTAGAATTGCTTTTGCTGAATCCCATAGATTTTAGACTGTTGTGCTTTTATTTACAAATATAAATGAAAATTACATTTTCATTTCCGTTTGTCTATAGGTGTTTTCTGATTTTCTCTTTGATTTCATCACTGATCCATTGCTAGTTTAGTAGTGTATTGTTTACTTGCCATGTATTTGTGTGCAGATGTGTGTGTGTGTGTGTGTGTGTGTGTGTGTGACCCCAGGAACCTCCTCTGTCCCTGGGATTTCCCAGGCAGGAATACTTGAGTGGGATGTCATTTTATTCTCCAGGGGGTCCCCCCAACCCCGAGATTGAATCTGAGTCTCTCACATTGACAGACAGGTTCTTTACCACTGAACCGCTTCATGAATCATAGCCTTATCATATCAGAGGGGCTTGGGTAACTCAAAAAAGCTATGAACCATGCTTCTCAGGGTAACCCAAGATGGTTGGCTGAAAATGAAGAGTTCTGACAAAACATGGCCCACTGGAGAAGGAAACCACTCCAGTATTCTTGCCTGGAGAACACTTTGGACAGTATGAAAAGCAAAAAGATAGTACACTGAAAGGTGAGCCCTCCAGATCAGAAGATGTCCAATATGCTACTGGGGAAGAGTGAAGGACAATTGCTAATAGCTCCCGTAAGACTGCAGCAGCTGGGCCAAAGTGGGAAAAACGCTCAGCTGTGGATGTGTCTGGTGGTGAAAGTAAAGTTTGATGCTGTGAAGAACAATATTTCTTAGGAAACTGAAATGTTATATCCATGAATCAAGGTAAATTGGATATAGTCAACCAGGAGATGGCAGGGTTGAATATCAACATCTTAGAAATCAGTGAACTAAAATGGACAGGAATGAGTTCAATTCCTGGGTTGGGAAGATCCCCTGGAGAAGGGTACAGGTAACCCACTCCAGTATTCTCACCTGGAGAATGCTGGACAGAAGAGCCTGCCGAGCTACAATCCATGGGGTTGCAAAGAGTTGGACTACCATTGAATGACTAACACTTACTTACCGCTCTAATGGCAGAAAGTGAATAGGAACTAAAGAGTCTCTTTTAATTTATTTTTAATTGAAGGGTACTTGGTTAACAATATTGTGTTGGTTTCTGCCATACGCCAACATGAATCAGTCATAGGTATACATATGTGCCCTTTCTCTTGAAACTTCCTCCCACTTTCCACCCCATCCCACCACTCTTAGGTTGTCACAGAGCCCTGGTTTGAGTTTCCTGAGTCATATATCAAATTCCCACTGACCTATTTTACATATGGTAGTAGATATTTTTCCATGCCACTCTCTCCATTCATCCTACCCTTTCCTTCCCCCATGCTATGTCCACAAGTCTGTTCTCTATGTCTAAAAATATGGAATGCTTCAGAAATTTGTGTGTCATTCTTGCACAGAGGCCATGCTAATCTTCTCTCTACATTCCAAATTTAGTATATATGCTGTCAAAGTGACCACTAAAGACCCTCTTGATGAGGGTGAAAGAGGAGAGTGAAAAGCTGGCTTGAAAATGAACATTTAAAAAATTAAAATCATGGCATCCATCCTATGTCATGGTAAACAGAAGGGGAAAACATGGAAACAGTGACAGATTTTATTTTCTTGGGCTCCAAAATCACTGCAGATGTTGATTGCAGCTATGAAATTAAAAGATGCTTGCTCCTTGGAAGGAAACCTATGTCAAACCAGACATCCATACATGACTACTGGAAAAACTATAGCTTTGACTATGCAGACATTTTTTATTTATTTTGTTTTTATTTTCATTATTCTAGGAGGTGCTTCAAAGCAGATCTTACTGTGATTTATGTCAAAGACTGTTTTTCCTATGTTTTCCTCCAAGAGTTTTATTGTTTCTAGTCTTATTTGTTGTTGTTGCTGTTATTCAATCACTAAGTTGTGTCTGACTCTTTGTGACCCCATGGACCGCAGCATGCCAGGCTTCCCTGTTCTTCACTATCTCCTGGGGTTTGCTCACACTCATGTCCATTGAGTCTGTGATACCATCCAACCATCTCATCCTATGTTGCCCACTTCTCCTCCTGTCCTCAATCTTTCTCAGCATCAGGGTCTTTTCCAAAGAGTCGGCTCTTCCCATCAGGTGGCCAAAGTATTGGAGCTTCAGCTTCAGCATCAGTCCCTTCAATGAATATTCAGGGTTGATTTCCTTTAGGATTGACTGGTTTGATCTCCTTGATGTCTAAGGGACTCTCAAGAGTCTTCTCCAGAGCCACAGTTTGAAAGTATCAATTCTTGGGAAAGCATCAATTCCTTGGCACTCAGCCTTCTTTATGGTCCAACTCTCACATCTATACATGACTACTGGAAAACCATAGCTTTGACTATGCAGACCTTTTTATGTCTTTAATCCATTTTTAGTTTATTTTTATGTATGGTGCTAAGTAGTGTTCTAATTTCATTCTTTTACATGTAGCTATCCATATTTACCAGCCCCATTCATTGAAGATACTCTCTTTTTTCCATTGTTTATTCTTGCCTCCTTTGTCATAGATTAGGTGACCATAGGTACATGGGTTTATCTCTGGGTTTTCTATCCTGTACTATTGATTTATATTTGTATTTTTGTGCCAGTACCATACTGTTTTGATTACTATAGCTTTTTAGTATAATTTGAAGTATAAGTGGAGCCTGTTCCTCCTGCTCCATTTTTCTTTCTCAAGAGTACTTTGACTCTTGGAGTCTTTTGTGTTTCCATACAAATTGCAAAAAAAAAATTTGTTCTAATTCTGTAAAGAATGCCATTGGTAATTTGATAGGAATTACATTTAATCTGTAGATTTCTTTGGGTTGTATATTCATTTTCACTATATTGATTCTTCCAAACCAAGAACATGGTTTATTTCTCCATCCATTTGTGTCCTCATTGATTTCTTTCATCAGAATATTATAATTTTATAAGTATAGATCTTTTGCTTCCTTAGGTAGATTTGTTCCTGAGCATTTTTTTTTTTGTTGTGATGGTAAATGGGATTGTTTCCTTAATTTCTCTTTCTGCCTTTTTGTTAGTGTATAGGAATGCAAGAGATTTCATGCATTAGTTTTGCATCCTGCAAATTTACCAAATTCACTGATTAGATCCAATAGTTTTCTGGTGGAATCTTTAGGATTTTCTATGTATAGTAACAGGTCATCTTCAAACAGTGACAGTTTATGTGTCTTTTCTTTGGACATATCCTTTCTCTTTAATACAATGGAATTATTTTGGATACCATAGTTTGTTTCCCCCTTTTTTCATTCTGTCCCTCTGTCATGACTGTAAACTGGACTTTGGTGGGAGACAATTAGGCCTTTAAGTGTTTATAGTTGGTGCCATCTGCCCATATTATGTTGCTGCTTACCTTATTCTGTGTGACTTGTATGCCATACTCCTAAGGCTCCCTTTCTTATTTCATAAGTTCGTGAATCGGTTCTAGCTATCCCTTAGGTATACCATGATCCTTGTTGTTGATTTCAAAGACTCAAAGGATGGTACACTTTGTTAGAAACCAGATTAAGAAGTGTGAAAGCCTTAAATACATGGAATAATATGGCGGCTTTTACAATTAAGGTTGCAGGGGGAGGGGAATGGACAGTGGAATAAATTGCCAAGAATTCAAAAGAAAAAGTCAGAACAAAAAAGCAATACACTAAAAGAGACTTTGGAAGTAGTGCCTTGGCTTCAAGAATCTGGTTGGCACAGCAACAGCTTAAAGACATTGGCAGCAGGCAGAGAAAGTACAGCGTGTTGTAAATGAACAGAGAATCACAGCCTAGGAGACCATTTTAGATTTAGCAATGTCAGAAAGCAAGCCCGAGGTTTATCAGGAAATGAAGATTGAGAAGGCTTAGGATCTTAGTGGTCAAATTTGGCTTATATGAAAAGGAAAAGAAAGATAACTCCGCCCCCCAAATGCCCCCAGGCCTAAAAGCCTTTTGGTATAGAGTAGGAAAAAAGGAGGGTAGGGTATATGCTCTATTATTAGGTCAAGGAAGATAAGTCAAAGAGATTTAACAGAAAAAAGAAAGATGAGAGTAAACTGGAATGACCTATCATTGCCCATTCTCTTCCCACAAACTAACCCAGGTCCAGAAAACTATAGAGGAGCCCTCTGAGTATTACAGACAAAGTGTTATTAATAAGAGCAGATTACAGTCCTTTTCATGACAGATTACAAAATATTCAGGAAAAAAAATCAACAGCAAAAGACCACAATGAGCGGCATAAGATACTTCAGGCATTATTTAGTGAGTTTCAGGAGACACCACTTGTGATTGGGGAAGCAGGTATAGTTTGGAGCAAGGAGGAAGATGCCCATAACACTTAGGGAGTTAGAGCTCTAAGGGAAGAGGAGAAAAGATGAAATCACTAAACTAGGATTTTAATATGCATGGATATGGTGTGGGTTAGATAATGGAATGATGCAAAGATATCACCTGAAAGAAATTCTTCTATTCAGGGATGTGAAGATGGATAAGGTAGTTTTATTTGAACTGTGAATGCTTTTTGCAGACCTAGAACTTCTTTTCTTCTTTTTAATATTCATTTATTTATTTTTAGCTGTGCTGGGTCTTCATTGCTGCACCCAGGCTTTGTCTAGTTGCAGTGAGTGGGGACTACTCTTAGTTTCAGTTCATGGGCTTCTCACTGTAGTGGCTTGTCTTATTGCAGAGTATTGGCTCTAGGGTGCCTGGGCTCAGTAGTTGTGGCTTGCAGGCTCAAGAGTGCTGGCTCGGTAGTTGTGGCATATGGGCTTATGCCCATGCTCTATGGCATGTGGGCTCTTCCTGGAGCAGGGATCGAACCTGTATGCCCTGAACTGGGAGGCACCTTCTTAACCACTCCATCAGGGAAGCCCCTAGAAATTTTCTTTACAGTTCTTACTATGGGAGGAATCCCCTAAGGTAAAGCCTGGAGTATGTTAAGAAAACAAATGTCTAAAACACAAAACAAAGAGGAGGAAAGACAAAAGACAATATGGTCCAACAAATAGTGTTAGCATTACGCATGGTAGAGAATGTACAGAACTTTAATAAATAAATCGGGGAGAAATAGAAAGAAATAGAAATAGAAGCATATGCTACTACTTCTGGGAGGAGAGTGCAAAAGAAGGTTATACTACAGGTTATTAAAAACCAAACGGAACACAAGGTTTCAGGAAAAAAGACATGACAGCAGATACACTGGTACTCACTGAGTGGGTGAGTGCCTTTGGAAGTTATCAACAGCAGCCCCTTTGGTTTAGGAATTTGTCAAGGGTGCTTTCCTTATTGGGTCATTTGTGAGAACAAGGGATGAACCTTCCTTAAATGGCAGGTTTTGTAGTCTGAAGGAACTTGGAGCAGAGAGTGATAACAGCAGTCACTGTGACATAGAGCAAAATCCTTGGTATCTTGCTGGGGACAGAGATGTACATATAGATGAGCAAGAGACTGATACTGTGAAGACTGTTAGGCCATAAATTTCACTCAGAGAGCTATCTTTTATAAATGTAAGGTACCTTCTCATAACTGGAGAAGGGTACGGCAATCCACTACAGTATTCTTGCAAAGAGAATTTCATGGACAGAGGAGCCTGGAATTATAAAGTGTCAGACATGACTAAAGCGACATAGCATGCACCTTCTCAAACAGGAAATAGATGAGACTGTAAAGAATACAAGAGTCAAAGGGAAATGAAAATGAAAATACAGTTGACCCTTGAACAACACGATGTTTAGGGGCACCAACACTCTCCTAAGTCAAAAACACAGATATAAATCTACAGCTGGAACCAATTCCTTATCCATGGTTCTACATCTTTGGATTCAACCACCCTTGGATTGTATCACGTACTATATGTATGCATGCATGCTAAGTTGCTTCAGTCGTGTGCGACTCTTTGCAACCCCATGGACTGTAGCATGCCAGGCTCCTCTGTCCAAGAATACTAAAGTGGCTTACTTCACTCTGTATAATGGGCTCCAGTTTCATCCATCTCATTAGAACTGTTTCAAATGAATTCTTTTTAATGGCTGAGTAATATTCCATGGTGTATATATACCACAGCTTCCTTATCCATTCGTCTGCTGATGGGCATCTAGGTTGCTTCCATGTCCTGGCTATTATAAATAGTGCTGCGATGAACATTGGGGTGCACGTGTCTCTTTCAGATCTGGTTTCCTCAGTGTGTATGCCCAGAAGTGGGATACCTATGGCAGTTCTATTTCCAGTTTTTTAAGAAATCTCCACACTGTTTTCCATAGCGGCTGTACTAGTTTGCATTCCCACCAACAGTGTAAGAGGGTTCCCTTTTCTCCACACCCTCTCCAGCATTTATTGCTTGTAGACTTTTGGATAGCAGCCATCCTGACTGGCGTGTAATGGTACCTCATTGTGGTTTTGATTTGCATTTCTCTGATAATGAGTGATGTTGAGCATCTTTTCATGTGTTTTTTAGCCATCTGTATGTCTTCTTTGGAGAAATGTCTGTTTAGTTCTTTGGCCCATTTTTTGATTGGGTCATTTATTTTTCTGGAGTTGAGCTGCAGGAGTTGCTTGTATATTTTTTAGATTAATCCTTTGTCAGTAGCTTCGTTTGCTATTATTTTCTCCCAATCTGAGGGCTGTCTTTTCACCTTGCTTATAGTCTCCTTTGTTGTGCAAAAGCTTTTAAGTTTAATTAGGACCCTCTTGTTTATTTTTACTTTTATTTCCAATATTCTGGGAGGTGGGTCATAGAGGATCCTGCTGTGATTTATGTCGAAGAGTGTTTTGCCTATGTTCTCCTCTAGGAGTTTTATAGTTTCTGGTCTTACATTTAGATCTTTAATCCATTTTGAGTTTATTTTTGTGTATGGTGTTAGAAAGTGTTCTAGTTTCATATAAAGACCAATACAACATACTAACGCATATATATGGAATTTAGAAAGATGGTAACGGTAACCCTATATGCAAGACACAAAAAGAGACACAGATGTACAGAACGGAATTTTGGACTCTGTGGGAGAAGGCAAGGGTGGGATGTTTCGAGAGAACAGCACTGAAACATGTATCTTATCTAGGGTGAAACAAATCACCAGCCCAGGCTGGATGCATGAGACAAGTGCTCGGGCCTGGTGCACTGGACCCAGAGGAATCGGGTGGAGAGGGAGGTGGGAGGGGGGATTGGGATGGGGAATACATATAAGTCCATGGCTGATTCATGTCAATGTATGACAAAAACCACTACAATATTATAAAGTAATTAGCCTCCAACTAATAAAAATAAATGAAAAAAAAAAGAAAAAGAATACTGAAGTGGGTTGCCATGCCCTCCTCCAGGGAACTTCCCAACTCAGGGACCGAATCCCCATCTCTTGCATCTCTTGCATTGGCAGGTGGTTTCTTTGCCCAGTGAGCCACCTGTGAAGCCCATCAGGTACTATATAGTACATGATAAATATTTATTTAAAAAAACATACATAAATGAACTCATGCAATTCAAATCCGTGTTATTCAAAAGTTAGGATGGATAATGAAGAAAAAAGGGGGCTTAGGAAGGATGAAGAGGCTTGAGGGACCACTACAATGAATGTAATACTAAAAGAAGACTGTGAATGTGAGCCTGTCTATCCCAGTGATCTGAAGACAAAACTTGTGTCCTTAAGATCCAATTAGAGAAAATTCCCATCTATAAAAGAATTAGGACCATCTGATTCCCAATTTTATGGGGGCATCCACATATTGTACAGTTTCTTCTCTCAGAGTGACCGTTAAGCACAAAGTGAGAATAAAGAGAGGGATCACAGCTTCCTCACCTCTCCTACCTCCCTCACAGTTCAGTTCAGTTCAGTTCAGTCACTCAGTCGTGTCCAACTCTTTGCGACCCCATGAACTGCAGCACGCCAGGCCTCCCTGTCCATCACCAACTTCCAGAGTTCACCCAAACCCATGTCCATCGAGTCAGTGATGTCATCCAACCATCTCAACTTCTGTTTTCCCCTTCTCCTCATGCCCTCAATCTTTCCCAGCATCAGGGTCTTTTCCAATGAGTCAGCTCTTCGCATCAGGTGACCAAAGTATAGCTTCAACATCAGTCCTTCCAATGAACACCCAGGACTGATCTTCTTTAGGATGGACTGGTTGGATCTCCTTGCAGTCCAAGGGACTCTCAAGAGTCTTCTCCAACACCACAGTTCAAAAGCATCAATTATTCAGTGCTCAGCTTTCTTTAAAGTCCAACTCTCACATCCATACATGACCACTGGAAAAACCACAGCCTTGACTAGACGGACCTTTGTTGGCAAAGTAATGTCTCCACTTTTTAATATGTTGTCTAGGTTGGTCATAACTTTCCTTCCAAGGAGCAAGTGTCTTTTAATTTCATGACTGCACTCACCATCTGCAGTGATTTTGGAGCCCCCAGAAAGAAATTCAGCCACTGTTTCCACTGTTTCCCCATCTATTTGCCATGAAGTGATGGGACCAGATCACTCTCCTCTTTCACTTTCAAGACACTCTAGTTTTTCTTCACTTTATGCCATAAGGGCAGTGTCATCTGCATATATGAGGTTATTGATATTTCTCCTGGCAATCTTGATTGCAGTTTGTGCTTCTTCCAGCCCAGCATTTCTCATGATGTACTCTGCATATAAGTTAAATAAGCAGGGTGGCAATATAAAGCCTTGACATACTCCTTTCCTGATTTGGAACTAGTCTGTTGTTCCAAGTCCAGTTCTAACTGTTGCTTCCTGACATGCATACAGGTTTCTCAAGAGGTAGGTCAGGTGGTGTGGTATTCCCATCTCTTTCAGACCTAGTAATTTGATTGGATCCCTTGAGCCATGTTTGCTAGTGTGTTTGGGCTGTTCACTATGGATTAAGAGATCTTTCTCTTTAGTGCTTTTCTGTTTGCCATTCAGAGATATTAAAACACTGAGCCAGAGTCTCCTGTGTGCCCAACCATCCTGCTTTCCTGTGTCCTTCACTTGGTATTTCATGTAGTTAAGAGTTCTTATTAATTCAATAGTCAATTACTAAGACTGGGACTTGGCAGGAGAATGTGGAGTCCTTTTTGGACCTTGAGCTGAGGTTATTTACTGAAACCTAGCTTTGCAGAGAGCCCTGTACCAAAGTACTGGGCACTAACTCCACTAATCACAAAGTAATATTTTAAATTCTATTTATCTTTGCCCCTTGTGTATATCTTTCCTTTATGACCTTTGCATGGGTTAAGTCAAAACAATTATCCATGAGTCCCTGCCTATAACACCAAGTTACTATCATCAAAAATCTTATGTTAGTACCTAGCAGGCAGGACTTATGGGATTGGGACTTACAGGACTGACCACATCCATAAGGATATGATCAAGAAACAGACTAGAAGTGAAATGAGGTTGGTCCCTGGAACCATCATCGCTAATACTTTATTTTATGATTTCTAGTTAAAACTTGTCATAGAATCCTTTTCATCTGTAGTTCACCCTTTTTATGACAAGCTCCATCTAAAAGTCCGTGTATCAATGAAATCCTGGTGGAAATGAAGTTAGCTTATTATCATTAATCTGGTCAATCATTTGGGGTGGATGGACAAAGCTAATTTCTCAGTAACTGGAAATAATGTTGCTTTTCTTTGTGTGTCTACTATTTCTTGTGGCTTCTTGCTGTAGAGATGATGAGTGACTTATTTCTTTTTATATATTTCTCCATACTTGCCAAACTTTCCAAATTATATGCTTACCACTTTGATAATCAGGGAAACGGAAAAAAAAAAAAAACAACGAAAGAAAATTCCATAAATTTAAAAAATTTAATCAGAAGAGAGAAAGAAAGTTTCCTTTACCCATAATTCCAGTCTGGTCTTAGAAATTAAACTCATTACTGTGTACCTAAAACTAACACAATGCTGTAAATCAACTAAATCAAACGATGTAGCACTAAAATAAATAAATAAATAAATAAAACTCATATCCCTCAGGGGAGAATGTCAATATTGAAATTCTATGATAAGGGATGATGCTCATCATAACAAATGATAAATAATATACTATTTGTTCATTTAATTCTCATTTTGTCTTTAAATCTCAATATGTCTTTAAATCATTTTTTTATTCCTCCTAAAACAACCAGTTTCTGTCTCAAAGGGTAAATATTCTCTGAAAAACAAAACCAGTTATTAAATTATATCTTAGTATCACTCAGTCTTGATTGCCCTTTTTATAGGTGATTGAGTTAGGGAAAAAGTATTTTCAAATATCTGGTATGCCCTTAAGGCAAAACATGGCCATTAAAATGTTGGTGAAAGATCTCAGATACTGATAGGGTATAGGGCCCTGATAATGTCAGAGTATAAAATAGGAATACTAACATTTTGGGAGGATAGTTGCTTTACAATGTTGTGTTGGTTTCTGCTGTATGATAAAGTGAATCAGCTATAGGCATACATGTATACCCTCCCAGTTGTGCCTCCCTCCCTCTAACCCTAGCATCTTAATAGAGCAAGACTGAATCATTTTCAAAAAAAGAGATTTGATGTCTAGGAGTAAAAAGTTTAGCTTTTTAGAATCTGTTCTTATGAACATGGGCAGTATATATATTTAGATGACATCAGAATAAACAATACCCAATATAAATTTGAAGGGCTTTGTTAGTCTGGCTAAGAATTGGTTAGTCTACATGGCATCCCTATAAGACAGAGTCTCTGAGGTGGCCTCCAAATTCTTCAACTGAGTTTTTTTCTTACACCAAGTAGACATGAAGCAGCCCTGGTTCCCATCACTGAAGGCAAGATGGGCTCTCTGATTTTACGAGGGTCTGGGATGTGGGCTGCCCTGTTTTTTCAATCACCTAAAATTTTGTTTTATGTCTACAGTTCAATCAGCATTGACATATAATCACCAACCCCAATCAAGATACAGAATTCCCCTAAATTGCTGCAGGCCTCATGATGGTCAATTTCCTTCCCTAATCCCCAGCCCTAGGAAGCTATTGCTGTTTTCTGTCACTGTTAGTTAGTTTAATCTTTTCTAAAATTTCAGTATGTGAAATCATACAGTATATATTATTTTGTTTGACTTCTTTATTTTTGTAAAATTTTTTTTCATTTATTTTTATTAGTTGGAGGCTAATTACTTTACAATATTGTAGTGGTTTTTGTCATACATTGACATGAATCAGCCATGGACTTACATGTATTCCCCATCCCAATCCCCGCTCCCACCTCCCTTTCCACCCGATCCCTCTGGGTCTTCCCAGTGCACCAGGTCCGAGCACTTGTCTCATGCATCCAACCTGGGCTGGTGATCTGTTTCACCCTAGATAATATACATGTTTTGATGCTGTTCTCCTGAAACATCCCACCCTCGCCTTCTCCCACAGAGTCCAAAAGTCTGTTCTGTACATCTGTGTCTCTTTTTCTCTTTTGCATATAGGGTTATCATTAGCATCTTTCTAAATTCCATATATATGTGTTAGTATACTATAATGGTCTTTATCTTTCTGGCTTACTTCACTCTGTATAATGGGCTCCAGTTTCATCCATCTCATTAGAACTTATTCAAATGAATTCTTTTTAATGGCTGAGTAATATTCCATGGTGTATATGTACCACAGCTTCCTTATCCACTCGTCTGCTGATGGGCATCTAGGTTGCTTCCATGTCCTGGCTATTATAAATAGTGCGGTAATGAACATTGGGGTGCACGTATCTCTTTCAGATCTGGTTTCCTCGGTGTGTATGCCCAGAAGTGGGATTGCTGGGTCATATGGCAGTTCTATTTCCAGTTTTTTAAGAAATCTCCACACTGTTTTTCATAGCGGCTGTACTAGTTTGCATTCCCACCAAGAGTGTAAGAGGCTTCCCTTTTCTCCACACCCTCTCCAGCATTTATTGCTTGTAGACTTTTGGATAGCAGCCATCCTGACTGGCGTATAATGGTACCTCATTGTGGTTTTGATTTGCATTTCTCTGATAATGAGTGATGTTGAGCATCTTTTCATGTGTTTTTTAGCCATCTGTATGTCTTCTTTGGAGAAATGTCTGTTTAGTTCTTTGGCCAATTTTTTGATTGGGTCATTTATTTTTCTGGAGTTGAGCTGCAGGAGTTGATTGTATATTTTTGAGATTAATTATTTATCCATTGCTTCATTTGCTATTATTTTCTTCAGTTCTGAAGGCTGTCTTTTCACCTTGCTTATAGTTTCCTTTGTTGTGCAAAAGCTTTTAAGTTTCATTAGGTCCCATTTGTTTATTTTTGCTTTTGTTTCTAATATTCTGGAATGTGGGTCATAGAGGATCCTGCTGTGATTTATGTCGAAGAGTGTTTTGCCTATGTTCTCCTCTAGGAGTTTTATAGTTTCTGGCCTTACGTTTAGATCTTTAATCCATTTTGAGTTTATTTTTGTGTATGGTGTTAGAAAGTGTTCTAGTTTCATTCTTTTACAGGTGGTTGACCAGTTTTCCCAGCACCACTTGTTAAAGAGGTTGTCTTTTTTCCATTGTATATCCTTGCCTCCTTTGTCGAAGATAAGGTGACCATAGGTTCGTGGATTTATCTCTGGGCTTTCTATTCTGTTCCATTGATCTATATTTCTGTCTTTGTTTCAGTACCATACTGTCTTGATGACTGTGGCTTTGTAGTATAGTCTGAAGTCAGGCAGGTTGATTCCTCCAGTTCCATTCTTCTTTCTCAAGATTACTTTGGCTACTCGAGGTGTTTTGTATTTCCATACAAATTGTGAAATTATTTGTTCTAGTTCTGTGAAAAATACCGTTGGTAGCTTGATAGGGATTGCATTCAATCTATAGATTGCTTTGGGTAGTATAGCCATTTTGACAATATTGATTCTTCCAATACATGAACATGGTATATTTCTCCATCTGTTTGTGTCCTCTTTGATTTCTTTCATCAGTGTTTTATAGTTTTCTATGTATAGGTCTTTTCTTTCTTTAGGTAGATATACTCCTTAGTATTTTATTCTTTTTATTGCAATGGTGAATGGTATTGGTTCCTTAATATCTCTTTCTGTTTTCTCATTGTTAGTGTATAGCACTGCAAGGGATTTCTGGGTGTTAATTTTATATCCTGCAACTTGACTATATTCATTGGTTAGCTCTAATAATTTTCTGGTAGAGTCTTTAGGGTTTTCTATGTAGAGGATCATGTCATCTGCAAACAGAGAGAGTTTCACTTCTTCTTTTCCTATCTGGATTCCTTTTATTTCTCTTTCTGCTCTGATTGCTATGGCCAACACTTCCAAAACTATGTTGAATAGTAGTGGTGAGAGTGGGCACCCTTGTCTTGTTCCTGATTTTAGGGGAAATGCTTTCAATTTTTCACCATTGAGGGTAATGCTTGCTGTGGGTTTGTCATATATAGCTTTTATTATGTTGAGGTATGCTCCTTCTATTCCTACTTTCTGGAGAGTTTTAATCATAAATGGATGTTGAATTTTGTCAAAGGGTTTTTCTGCATCTATTGAGATAATCATGTGGTTTTTATCTTTCAATTTGTTAATGTGGTGTATTACATTGATTGATTTGCAGATATTAAAGAATCCTTGCATTCCTGGGATAAAGCCCACTTGGTCATGGTGTATGATTTTTTTAATATGTTGTTGGATTCTGTTTGCTAGAATTTTGTTAAGGATTTTTGCATCTATGTTCATCAGTGATATTGACCTGTAGTTTTCTTTTTTTGTGGCATCTTTGTCTGGTTTTGGAATTAGGGTAATGGTGGCCTCATAGAATGAGTTTGGAAGTTTACCTTCTGCAATTTTCTGGAAGAGTTTGAGTAAGATAGGTGTTAGCTCTTCTCTAAATTTTTGATAGAATTCAGCTGTGAAGCCATCTGGTCCTGGGCTTTTGTTTGCTGGAAGATTTCCGATTACAGTTTTGATTTCCTTGCTTGTGATGGGTTTGTTAAGATCTTCTATTTCTTCCTGGTTCAGTTTTGGAAAGTTATACTTCTCTAAGAACTTGTCCATTTCTTCCAAGTTGTCCATTTTATTGGCATAGAGCTGCTGGTAGTAGTCTCTTATAAGACTACTTTGTATTTCAGTGTTGTCTGTTGTGTTCTTTCCATTTTCATTTCTAATTTTGTTAATTTGGTTCTTCTCCCTTTGTTTCTTAATGAGTGTTGCTAATGGTTTGTCAATTTTGTTTATTTTTTCAAAAAACCAGCTTTTAGCTTTGTTGATTTTTTCTATGGTCTCTTTGGTTTCTTTTGCATTTATTTCTGCCCTAATTTTTAAGATTTCTTTCCTTCTACTAACCCTGGGATTCTTCATTTCTTCCTTCTCTAGTTGCTTTAGGTGTAGAGTTAGGTTATTTATTTGACTTTTTTCTTGTTTCTTGAGGTAGACCTGTAATGCTATGAATCTTCCCCTTAGCACTGCTTTTACAGTGTCCCATAGGTTTTGGGTTGTTGTGTTTTCATTTTCATTCATTTTTATGCATATTTTGATTTCTTTTTTGATTTCTTCTATGATTTGTTGGTTATTCAGAAGCGTGTTGTTTAGCCCCCATATGTTTGAATTATTAATTTTTTTTTCCTGTAATTGAGATCTAATCTTACTGCACTGTGGTCAGAAAAGATGACTGGAATGAGTTCAATTTTTTTTAATTTACCAAGACTAGATTTATGGCCCAGGATGTGATCTATTCTGGAGAAGGCTTCCGTGTGCACTTGAGAAAAAGGTGAAGTTGATTGTTTTGGGGTGAAACGTCCTATAGATGTCAATAAAGTCTAGCTGGTCCATTGTGTCCTTTAAAGTTTGTGTTTCTTTGTTAATTTTCTGTTTAGTTGATCTATCCATAGTTGTGAGTGGGATATTAAAGTCTCCCACTATTATTGTGTTACTATTAATTTCCTCTTTCATACTCACTAGTGTTTGCCTTACATATTGCAGTGCTCCTATGTTGGGTGCATATATATTTATAATTGTTATATCTTCTTGGATTGATCCTTTGATCATTATGTAGTGTCCTTCTTTGTCTCTTTTCACAGCCTTTATTTGAAAGTCTATTTTATCTGATATGAGTATTGTGACTCCTGCTTTCTTTTGGTCTCCGTTTGCGTGAAATATTTTTTTCCAGCCCTTCACTTTTAGTCTGTATGTGTCCCTTGTTTTGAGGTGGG
This sequence comes from Odocoileus virginianus, assembly GCF_023699985.2. Classification (NCBI taxonomy): domain Eukaryota; kingdom Metazoa; phylum Chordata; class Mammalia; order Artiodactyla; family Cervidae; genus Odocoileus; species Odocoileus virginianus. Next base: position 29,809,892 of record NC_069708.1, on the reverse strand, counting down.
TCTCTTGTAGACAGCATATATAGGGGTCTTGTTTTTGTATCCATTCAGCCAGTCTTTGTGTTTTGGTTGGGGCATTCAACCCATTTACATTTAAGGTAATTATTGATAGGTATGGTCCCATTGCCATTTATTTTGTTGTTTGGGGTTTACGTTTTACAACCTTTCTGTGTTTCCTGTCTAGAGAAGATCCTTTAGTGTTTGTTGAAGAGCTGGTTTGGTGGTGCTGAATTCTCTCAGCTTTTGCTTTTCTGTAAAGCTTTTGAGTTCTCCTTCATATCTGAATGAGATCCTTGTTGGGTACAGTAATCTGGGTTGTAGGTTATTCTCTTTCATTACTTTAAGTATGTCCTGCCATTCCCTTCTGGCCTGAAGGGTTTCTATTGATAGATCAGCTGTTATCCTTATGGGAATCCCTTTGTGTGTTATTTGTTGTTTCTTCCTTGCTGCTTTTAATATTTGTTCTTTGTGTTTGATCTTTGTTAATATGATTAATATGTGTCTTGGGGTGTTTCGCCTTGGGTTTATCCTGTTTGGGACTCTCTGGGTTTCTTGGACTTGGGTGGCTATTTCCTTCCCCATTTTAGGGAAGTTTTCAGCTATTATCTCCTTGAGTAACTTCTCATGGCCTTTCTTTTTGTCTTCTTCTTCTGGGACTCCTATGATTCGAATGTTGGGGCGTTTCACATTGTCCCAGAGGTCCCTGAGGTTGTCCTCATTTCTTTTGATTCTTTTTTCTTTTTTCCTCTCTGCTTCATTTATTTCCACCATTTTATCTTCTAACTCACTTATCCTATCTTCTGTCTCCTTTATTCTACTCATGGTTCCCTCCAGAGTGTTTTTGATCTCATTTATTGCATTATTCATTTTTAATTGACTCTTTTTTATTTCTTCTAGGTCCTTGTTAAACCTTTCTTGCATCTTCTCCATCTTTGTCTCCAGGCTATTTATTTGTAACTCCATTTTGTTTTCAAGATTTTGGATCATATTTATTATCATTATTCTAAATTCTTTTTCAGGTAGATTCCCTATTTCCTCCTCTTTTGTTTGACTTGGTGGGCATTTTTCATGTTCCTTTACCTGTTGGGTATTTCTCTGCCTTTTCATCTTGTTTAGATTGCTGTGTCTGGAGTGGGCTTTCTGTATTCTGGTGGTCTGTGGTTCCTTTTTACTGTGGAGGTTTCACCAAGTGGATGGGATTGGACGATTGGTTTGTCAAGGTTTCCTCATTAGGGAGGCTTGTGTCAGTGTTCTTGTGCGTGGAATTGGATTTCTTCTCTCTGGAGTGCAATGGAATGTCCAGTAATGAGTTTTGCGATGGGTCTATGTGTTAGGTGTGACTTTGGGCAGCCTGTATGTTGACACTCAGGTCTATATTCCTGTGCGTTGCTAAAGAATTTGTGTGATATGTCTTGTTCTGGAGCTTATTGGCTCTTGGGTGGTGGTTGGTTTTGGTGTAGGTATGAAGACTTTTTGATGGTCTCTTATTACTTAATGTTCCATGTAGTCAGGAGTTTTCTGGTGTTCTCAGGTTTGGGGCTTCAGTCTCTTGCCTCTGGATTTCAGTTTTCTTCTTCCAGTAGTCTCAAGACTTCTCCAACTATACAGCACTGAAAATAAAACTTCTAGGTTAATGGTGAAAAGATTCCCCACCGTGAGGGACACCCAGAGAGGTTCACAGAGTTACATGAAAAGGAGGAGAGGGAGGAGGGAGGTAGAAACGAGCAGGAGGAGAAAAAGGGGGACTCAAGAGGAGAGAGACAGATCTACGCAGTTATCTCTTCCCAAAGTGTTCTCCGTAGCCCAGACACCCACAAAGATTCACAGAATTGGATTGGGAAGAGAAGGGGAAAGGAAGAGATAGAGGTGTTCTGAGGTAGAAAACAGAGAGTCAAAAGTGGGAGAGAGTAATCAACACACTCCTGAATAGAAATGGGAACTGAATATTGGATTCTTAAATGTCCAAAATTTATATAACATACTGAAAAACAAAGATTAAAAATCTAGCATAGAGGTTAAACTCTTTGAAATAAAATATTTAAAAACAAAAACACAAAAAGAATTTAGAAATATATATGAAGTTCAGTTTAAAAATAGGGCTTCTCAACCTAGATGCCCATCAGCAGACGAATGGATGAGGAAGCTGTGGTACATATACACCATGGAATATTACTCAGCCATCAAAAAGAATTCATTTGAATCAGTTCTAATGAGATGGGTGAAACTGGAACCCATTATACAGAGCGAAGTAAGCCAGAAAGATAAAGACCATTACAGTATACTAACACATATATATGGAATCTAGAAAGATGGTAACGATAACCTTATATGCAAAAAAAAGAAAAAAGAGACTCAGATGTATAGAACAGACTTGTGGACTCTGTGGGAGAAGGCGAGGGCGGGATGTTTCAAGAGAACAGCATCGAAACATGTATATCTAGGGTGAAACAGATCACCAGCCCAGGTTGGATGCATGGGACAAGTGCTCAGGCCTGGTGCACTGGGAAGACCCAGAGGGATGGGGTGGAGAGCGAGGTGGGAGGGGGGACCGGGATGGGGAATACATGTAAATCCATGGCTAATTCATTTCAATGTATGACAAAAACCACTGCAATGTTGTAAATAATTAGCCTCAAAAAAATAAAAATAAAAAAAAAAAAATAAACTGAAGTACATTTGAAAAAAAAAAAATAAAAATAAAAAATAAAAAAAAAAATAAAAAATAAAAATAGGGCTTCTTTTTTTTTTTTGCAAGTTTATAGTGAAATGAACATGAAAATTAAGGAATAATAGAGGAGTATTAGAGGACTTTAAAAGTAAATAAGAGAGAAAAACAAGAAAAAGAAAAAAAAGAAATAACTATTTTTCCCTAATTAAAAAAATCATAAAAATATATGAAAATGAAAGTTAAGGAGTAATGGGGGAGTAATAGGGAATTTTAAAAGAAAATAAAAGAGAAAAAATAAAAAAAGGAAAGAAAAAATTTTTTTAATTAAAAAAAAATATATATATATCTAGGAATTTCTCCAGAGCTGTTACGGTCAGTGTGGGTTCAGTTCAATTTCAGATAGCTCCTCTTTCCAGCTTACACATCTCGATATCTATAGGCCCCTTCCCGTGTAGTTGGTTTTACCTTCAGGGATTTTAATCTGTTGCACCGGTCCTTTCTGAAGCGGTTCCCTTTGTTTATTTGGCTTCCGTTTGCCGTCTCTTAGGTGTCTAATTTCCGCCCTGACACAGGTGGGTGGAGGTGATCTCTTAGGTTCGCTAGTTCAGCCCTGCTACGGGGAGGGTGGGGCGCTGCAGACAGATATCGCTGTGTGTGGGCAGCACTCACAGTGTTCCGGCCACACTGGGTTTGCCCCTGCTCATGGGTTTCTGTGCTTTCCCCGCCTACACTGCTCAGGCTCCCGGCTGCTCTATAGGGAGCGTGCCCTGTGCTGCCCGTGGTTCCAGTTTTTGGGTACTCCACAAAAGCATGGAGTCGATTGCGCCTGCATTTTGTGCTTTCCCCGGCCTGAGCGGCTTAGGCAGCCAGGAGCTTGACGGGCACACTCTCCCCTGGGTGCGGCATGCCCTCTCACTTCCGCGGCCCCAGCCTCAGTTTCTGTGCACACCGGTAGGGTGCCAGCGGCTTGTTTGTTCTCAGTAGCTGGCCTCTAGCCGCGACCCTCCCTGCGGCAGATGTCGACCATCCAGTATCTCAGGAAGTCTTTGGATAGAAACTGGAGGCCTGTTTGCAGTGTGGGAGGGGATGCCTTCTTTGGGGCTGAGTTTGTCCCTTTCCCCTCCCCCCTGCCTCCTACGTCTGGCGGGGATGGGCCGGTCTGCCACAGGCTAGCTCTTCTCTGGAGTTTCTCAGTCCCTTTGTTTTGCGAACGGCCGGCAGTGTGTTCCGGCCGGTTAATTTTCTCTCTTGCTATCCTACAGTTTAAAAAAGTTCCCTTTGATTGCTCTCAGGGCCTTCGGGCCCGGTCCTTACCCTAAGCAATGCTGCCCGCTCCTCTCCGTTCCGCCCCCACTTGCTGGTGGCGGATGCGGGCGTCTGGTACTTTTCTGCTGGGAATTGCTTTCAGGCACGTAGTCTGTGGGTTTTATTTATTGTTCCCCTCCCAGTCAGGTTGCCCTCCGAGATTCAAAAACTTCCCCAGACCCGCCAGTGCGAGGGTTTCCTGGTGATTGGAAACTTCCTCTATTAAGACTCCCTTCCCAGGACAGGTCTCCATCCCCAGCTCTTTTGTCTCTCTTTTTACCTTTTATATTTTGTCCTACCTCCTTTCGAAGACAATGGGTTGCTTTTCTGGGCACCTGATGTCCTCTGCTAGCGATCAGAAGTTGTTTTGTGAAATTTGCTCAGCGTTCAATTGTTCTTTTGATGAATTTGTAGGAGAGAAAGTGGTCTCCCCGTCCTATTCCTCGGCCATCTTAGCTCCTCCCTGTTTGACTTCTTTAAATCAACAGAAAGCTTTTGAGATTCAGCCAAACTGTTAAATGCATTTGTGTTCAAACTTTTTTAAAGCAGCTTTATTGGGGTATTATTTACACATAATGAAATAAATAAACAGTGGTATATCCATTCAGTGGAATACTATAAAGCAATAGAAAATAGTGAATTAAAAGGAGAAGTAATGTGCCAAGTCCCTCATGTCACAATTCTGAAAATCTAGCATTATCTTGCTGCACATTTCATTTTTGTGTGTGTATGATGTGAAGTAGAGGTCATGGTTTGCCTTGCCATACAGATATCCAATTGCTCCAGCACTATTCATTGAAAATCCTATCAGTTCTCCATTGTACTTTTGTAAAAAAAATCAGTTGAGAGAAGATATTGGCAAATCACATATTCAGTAAAGAATATATAACTAATTTTCTAAACTTAATAATAAACAAAGAACTCAGTTTTTTTATTTTTATTTTTTTTTTTTTAAATTTTTATTAGTTGGAGGCTAATTACTTTACATCATTACAGTAGTTTTTGTTATACATTGATATGAATTAGCCATGGATTTACATGTATTCCCCATCCCAGTCCCCCCTCCCACCTCCCTCTCCACCCGATCCCTCTGGGTCTTCCCAGTGCACCAGGCCCGAGCACTTGTCTCATGTACCCAACCTGAGCTGGTTATCCGTTTCACCCTAGATAATACACATGTTTCAATGCTGTTCTCCTGAAACATCCCACCCTTGCCTTCTCCCAGAGTCCACAAGTCTGTTCCATACATCTGAGTCTCTTTTTCTGTTTTGCATATAGGGTTATCGTTACCATCTTTCTAAAGTCCATATATATGTGTTAGTATACTGTAATGTTCTTTATCTTTCTGGACCATGGAATATTACTCAGCCATTAAAAAGAATTCATTTGAATCACTTCTAATGAGATGGATGAAACTGGAGCCCATTATACAGAACTCAGTTTTTTTAAATGGGCCAAAGACTTGAACAGATTCTTCACCAAAGAAGATATACAGTTGGCAGCACATACAATAAAATCTACTAAATATTGGTTTAAAAAACAGTGAGAATCTCAAGTTCAATGACAGAAGCTCCACTGCAGACAGATGCATCCAAGAAGATGACGATGTTCCCCAGGAGGGGGTGCCCGACCAGCATTTCTTATTGTCCCCAGACCTATTTTGAAGTTCTGTTCCATCTGAGCTTTGTTGAGAGGATTGTGGCTCCCTTCCTCTAGCCAGCTTTAAATCATAGTATGGAAACTCTAACTTAGGCATGTCAGGTCAAAAACACTCATCCCCAGTCACCCTCACTCCAGCTGACTTATAGGCTATTTTCCACAGCAAGAGAGGCCAAGACACACTGTGCTTGTAAAGTAGGTGTGTCATTCTGAAACAGACCACTGATCCCAGTTCTAGCTCTGGAGCAGTGATACAGAGATTTTCCCCAGGGAGAAAGGTGATCCATAAGAACAGCGAATTCTGATGCTGTCCCCAGGGGAAATGAGTTTATTGAAACATAGTATGGGGAAATTCAAGCCAAAGGGTGCTTTTGAAATGCTGGAGATTTTGGTAGTAAGCAATTAAGAAGAGGCTAGTAACTTCATGAGAATAAGCAAAACTAAGCATAGACCAACTTACTAGAGAGAATGAGGGAAAGAAATAAGTAAAGTCCTCCAGTAGTCAGAACAAAACTCAAAGGCTGGCCTCAAAACCTACCTCTACAAAGGGGCACAAATTTAATTGGATTGGACTGAGGAGCAATATATGACACAGGGCAATCTCAAAAGCAGCAGGGTAATTACTTGGCAATTAGTGATTCCTAATAGCTCTGTGTGTTACCAGCAGAGGTAGATAGCTTAACAGAGACATCAGAGAAAGAGAAAAAAGATCTCTGCTAAAACCACTGTCATCTCAAGGTGACTGCATGCATGCCCAAAGCTGTGCTTTTTGAGGAATGACATTAAGGAGGAACTGCACACTATAGGGGAAATAGACTATAAAATAGTCTACCCATATCACTAAACAAAGAAGCAAACAACAACAATAAACCCTGAGTAAGGGAGGGTCAGTATACAGAGCTGTTACAATTAGGCATGCAAAAAAGAAAAAACAGGAAGTGTAACTCATACATGGGTTTTTCCCATATTTGGGAAAAAAAGAAGAAACTGAAACTGTCAGTGAGAGAGCCTAGATCTCAGTTGAGAAGACGAATATTTCAGAATTGGTATTATAGTAGATATGTTCAAAGAATTATATAAAACTTTGCTTAAAAAATTGAATAAAGGTATGATGACAATGTTTCAATAAAAATAAAATATCATTAAAAATATAAATTAGTTTTAAAATCAAAATTCTGGAGTTTAAAAGTATAATAACAAAATTTAAAATTCACTATAAGAGATCTAGTAGGCTTCAAAGAGTGGACTTGAACTGGCAGAAGAAAAAAATGGTGAACTTGAAAATAGATCAATAGAGATTATGCAATCTTCATAATAAAGAGAAAAAAGAATGAAGAAATATTAGCAGAGCCTCAGAGATGTGTACAACAACATTAAATGCACCAAAATATGCACAAAAAGAATATCAGAAGAAGGAAAAGAGAGAAGAAAAGGAGCATAAAAATATTCAAATAAATAATGGCTGAAAATTTCTGAGTTTTGACAGAAAACATGAATCTACAATCTAAGAAGCTCAAAGAACTGCAAGTAGAATAAATGCAGAAATCAATACCTAGACACACCATGGTAAAAATATTAAAAGACAAAGACAAAATCTTAAGAGCAGCAAGAGAAAAATGACTCCCCACATGTAGGGAACCCCAGTAAGATGAACAGGTGACTACTAATCAAAAAGCATCAAAAATAAATAAATTCAAAGAGCTGAAAGAAAAAACTCTGTCAATCAGTAATCATATATCCAGTAAAGATGTCTTATAAGAATGAAAGCTAAATAAAAACATTCCCAAATAAACAAGAGTTGAGAGAATTTGTTGCTAGCAGACCTACCTTATAAGAAATACTCAGAAAAATTCTTCAGACAGGAAGCAAGTGACCTCAAGAAAAAATAACTGGTCTGAATATCTCTTGTGACTATAGATACAAAATCCTCAAAAACAAAACAAAACAAAACCCCTAGCAACAGAAAATTGGAATCCAGTGATATGTAGAAAGATTATTTATCACAACCAAGAACCAAGTAGGACTTACCCAAAGAAATGAAAGTTTATTTTAAATATAAGATTTAATCAATGTAAAATACTGTATTAATAAAATGAAGGACAAAACTACATGATCCTTTGAACTGATATGGAAAAGCATTTGACAAAATCCAATATGCTTTCATGACCAAAAACAAAAAACGAAAAACACCCAACTCATTAGAAGCAGGAGATTCCTCAACCTGATAAGAGAATATCTACAAAAGTACCCATAGAACTATTGTACATGATAGTGAAAGACCAAAAGATATCACCCTAAGATAAGAATCAAGACAAGGATATCCCTTTTGTCACTTCAATGGAACATTCTACTGGAATTTCTAGCCAGGACAATTAGGCAATAAAATTAAATAATAGACCTGCAGACTGAAAAGGAAGAAGCAAAACTAACTCCATTTGCAGATGACACAATCTTGTATAAAGAAAATACTAAAGAATCTCAAAAAAGAGAGAAAAAGAAAAGAAAAACCTATTCAAACAAATAAATGAGTTAAGCAATGTTGCAGATCAATATACAAAACCACTGTGTGTCTCTACACTAGGAATGGACAATCTGAAAATGAAGTTAAGAAAACAATTCTTGTTACAATAGCATCAAAATAAATAAAATATTTAGAAATAAGTTTAACAAGAAAATGCAAGACTTGTAAAATGAAAACTACAAAATGTTGTTGAAAGGAATTAAAGAAGACCTAAACATAGTAAGACATCCAATATTTCTGAATTAAGACTTAAATATTAAGTGGCAGTGCTCAAATTGACCATATTGCAGAAATTGACAAGTGAATCCTAAAATGTACATGGCTGTTCAGGGATTCAGAATAGTCAAAATAATCTTGAAAAAAGGACAAAGTTGGAACACTCACTCTTCCCTAATTTAAAAACCTACTACAAACCTACAGTAGAGTAATCAAGACAGTGTGGTACTAGCATAAAGTTAAACAGATAGATCGAGTAGAACTGGATGTCCAGAAATAAACTCTCAAATTTATGGATAGATGCTTTTTGACAAGCAATCCAAGATAATTCAATGGGGAAAAATATGTATTTTCAACAAATGAACTTGGACTACTAGATATACACATGCAAAAGAATGAAGTTAGAGCCTTTCCTCACACCATACATAAAAGATAATTCAAAATATATGAAAGAGCTAGATGTGGGAGATAAGCCAATAAAGCTCTTAAAGAAAAATAGGAGTAAATCTTTGTGACTGTGAGTTCAACAATGGTTTCTTAGTTGTGACACCAAAAGCACAAGCAACAAAGGAAAAAATAGATAATTAAGACAACAAAATTAAAAGTTCCTCTGCTTCAAAGGACATAATTTAGAAAATGAAAAGATTTACATAAATAATGGGATTAAATATTTGCAAATCATTTATATGATAAGGACCTTATATACCCAGATATATAAAAGACCTTTTACAACTCAACAACAAATCAATTAAGAAACAGGCAAATAATCTGAATAGATATTTCTCCAAAAGAGACATACAAATAGGCGATGCACACATGAAAAGTTGGTTGACATCTTTAGTTTTCAGGGAAATACTAATAAATCCCACAGTGAGATAGTACATCTCAACCACTAGGAAGGTTATAGCAAAAAAAAAAAAAAAATGTGGACACTTCGGAAAATGATTTGGCAGTTTTTCATGGCGAGCACATCATGCAAAATGCAGAGCTGGATGAATCACAAGCTGAAATCAAGATTTCCGGGGAAAATAACAATAATCTCAGATATGCAGATGGTGCCACTCTAATGGTAGAAGGTGAAGTTGAACTAAAGAGGCTCTTGATGAAGGTGAAAGAGGAGAGTGAAAAAACTGGCTTAGAACTCAACATTCAAAAAATTAAGATCGTGGCATCTGGTCTCATCACTTCATGGCAAATAGAAGGGCAAACAGTGGAAACAGTGGAAGATTTTATTTTCTTGGGGTACAAAATCACTGCAGACAGTGACTGCAGCCATGAAATTAAAAGATGCTTGCTCTTTGGAAGAAAAGCTATGACAAACCCAGACAGCATATTAAAAAGCAGAGACATCACTTTGCTGACAAAGATCCATATAGTCAAAGCTATGGTTTTTCCAGTAGTCATGTATAGATGTGAGAGTTGGACCATAAAGAAGGCTGAGCGCTGAAAAATGGATATTTTTGAATTGTGGTGCTGGGGAAGACTCTTGAGAGTCCCTTGGACAGCAAGGAGATCAAACCAGTCAATCTAAAGGAAACCAACTCTGAATATTCATTGTAAGGACTGATGCTGAAGCTGAAGCTCCAGTACCTTGGCCACCTGATGCAAAGAGCTGACTCACTGGAAAAGACCCTGGTGCTGGGAAAGACTGAGGGCAAGAGAAGGGAGCAACAGAGGATGAGATGGTTGGATGGCATCACCGACTCCGTGGACATGAGTTCGAGCAAACTTTGGGAGATAGAGGACAGGGAAGCCTGGCATGCTGCAGTTCATGGGACCATAAAGAGTTGGACCTGGCAGTGACTGAACAACAACAACAAAAAGTAAAACAAAGGAATACCATCTGAACCAGAATTTCCAAGAGAAATGAAATTTCAATCGAAACTAAGCATATGCCTATGAAAAATATCTACATAATGTTCACAGTAGCATTATTCATAATAGTGGGGAAAAATGAAAACACCTATATTGTCTATCAACTGAAAAATGGATACACAATATGTAGTTTATCTATACAATAGAATATTGTTCAGCTACAGAAATTGATAAAGTACCATATAGTCTAAAGTCAGGGAGCCTGATTACTCCAGTTCCATTTTTCTTTTTCAATATTGCTTTGGCCGGCTTCCTTGGTGGTTCAGTAGTAAAGAATCCACCTGCCAATGCAGGAGATGCAAGAGACTTGGGTTCAATCCTTGATCCAGGAAGATCCCACATGCCACAGAGCAACTAAGCCTGTGTGCCACGACTATTGAGCCTGTGCTCTAAAGCTCTGGAACCACAACTACTGAAGCCCGAGCACCCTAGAGCCTGTGCTCTGCAACAAGAGAAGCCACTGCAATGAGAAGCCCTCGCCAACAGCTAGACAGTCTCACCCACTTGTCTCAACTAGAGAAAGCCTACACAGCAACGAAGAACCAGCACAGCCATAAAAATTTAAAAATTTTTTTAAGACGATTGCTTTGGCTATTCGGGTTCTTTTGTGTCTCCATACAAATTTTGAAATTTTTTGTTCTATTTCTGTGAAAAATGTCATTGGTAATTTGATGGGGATTGCATTGAACAAACTTGTAGATTGCCTTGTGAAAGTGAAAGTTAGTCGCACAGTCCTGTCCAACTCTTTGCGATTCCATGGACTGCAGCCTGTCCTGCTCCCCTGTCCATGGAATTCTCCAGGCAAGGGTACTGGAGTGGGTTACCATTTCCTTCTCCAGGGGATCTTCCTGATCCAGGGATTGAACCCAGGTCTCCCGCATTGCAGGTGGATTCTTTACCAGCTGAGCCACAAGGGAAGACTGTCTTGGGTGCATCTATGCATGCTCTTTCACTTCAGTTGTGCCCGACTCTTTGTGACCCTATGGAATGTAGCCTGCTAGGCTCCTCTGTCCATGGGATTCTCTAGGCAAGAATACTGGAGTGGGTTGCCAAGCCCTCCTCCAGGGGATCTTCCTGATCCAGGGATTGAACTCAAGTCTCCTGCATCTCCTGTATTGCAGGCAGATTCTTTACCACTGAGTCATGGGGTAGAAGTCCAGATTGCCTTGGGTAGTATAGTCATTTTGACAATATTGATTCTTCCAATCCGTGAACTTGATATATCTTTCCATCTGTTTATGTCTTCTTCAATTTCTTTCATTAGTATCTTATAATTTTCAGAGTACAAGTCTTTTGTCTCCTTAGGTAGGTTTATCATTAGGTATTTTATTCTTTTTGATGCAATGGTAAATGGAATTCTTGAATTTCTCTTTCTGAACTTTAGTTGTTAGTATATAGAAATGCAACACAGTCATCGAAACAGTATGGTACTGGCACAAAAACAGAAATATAGATCAGTGGAACAGGATAGAAAACCCAGAAGTAAACCCATGCACCTACAGTCAATTTTAATCTGTGACAAAGGAGGCAAGACTACGCAATGTTGGAAAGACAATCTCTTCAACAAATGGTGCTGGGAAAATTGGACAGCCACATATAAAAAAAGAAAGAAAGAAATTAGATCACTCAGCTCCATACACAAAAATAAGTTTAAAATGGATTAAAGACCTAAATGTTAGACCAGACACGATAAAACTCCTAGAGAAAAAAAGCTACTAGAGGAACACATAGGCGAAACTCTCTCTGACATAAATGACAGCAACATATTTTTTAAACCACCTCCCAGAATAACGGAAGTAACAGCAAAAATATACAAATGGGACCTACTTAAACTCAAAAGCGTTTGCACAGCAAAGGAAACAGTAAACAAAAGACAACCCACAAATTGGGGGAAAATACTTGCAAGTGATGTAACTGATAAGGGATTAGTCTCCAAAATTTACAAACAGCTTATGACAATAAATAGTATCAAAACAAACAACTCACTCAAAAAAATGGGCAGAAGACCTGAATAGACATTTCTCTAAAGAGGACATACACAAGAATAGGCCATTCTTTTTAATGACTGAGTAATATTCCTATATACACCACATTTTCTTTATCCACTGTTCACTGTTCACAGTCAATAGGCACATGATAAAGTGTTCAAAATCGCTAGTTATTAGAGAAATGCAAATCAAAACTACAATGAGATATCACCTCACACAGCCAGAATAGCTATCAAAAACCCACAAACAACAATGCTGGAGAGGGTGTGGAGAGAAGGGAACCCTCCTGCACTGTTGGTGGGAATGTAAATTGGTTCAGCCACTATGGAGAACAGTATGGAGGTTCCTTAAAAAACTAAAAATAGAGCTACCATATGACCCTGTAATCCCACTCCTGGGCATATATCCAGAGAAAAACATGGCCCCAAAATATACATACACTCCAGTGTTCATTGCTGCACCATTTACAATAGCCAAGACATGGAAACAACCTAAATGTCCATCAACAGAGGAATGGATAAATGGATAAAGAAGATATAATGTATGTTTGTATGTATATATATATATGTATATACACACACACACACATATATATAATGTAATATTACTCAGCCATTAAAAAGGATGAAATAAGGCCTTTTGCAGCAACATGGATGAACCTAGAGAGTGTCATATTGAGTGAAGTAAGTCAGATAGAGAAGAAGAAATATCATATGACATCTCTTATATGTGGAATCTAAAAAGAAATGATACAAATGAACTTACAGAACAGACTCACAGACTTAGAAAATGAACTCATGGTTGCTGGAGGCAAGGGGTCGTTAAGGACTTTTGGAAGGTCATGTACAAACTGCTGTATTTTAAATGATTAACCAACAAAAACCTACTGCATAGCCCATAGAACTCTGCTCAATGTTCTATGCTAGTCTGGATGGGAGGGGAGTTTACAGGAGAATGGATACCGTATAATGTATGGCTGAGTCCCTTCACTGTTCACCTGAAACTATCACAACATTGTTATACTCCAGTAGAAAATGTTTTTTGTGATTAAAGAAAAGTAAAAATAAAATTAGAATAAATGATAAAGTGCTGATGCATGCTACAAAATGGATGGATGTGGAAAACATGCTAAGTGAAAGAATCCAGTCATGAAAGACCATGTATTGTATGATTCCATGTATATTAAATGAGCAAGCAAATCCATGAAAACAGAAAGCAGATTAATGTTTGCCTAAGGCTAGAAAAAGGGAATGAGAGGAAAGTAGGAGGGAACATGCTAACTGGTATGCAGATATTTTATTGGGGTGATAAAAATGTTCTGGAATTAGTGGTGAAGGTTGCACAATTTTGTTAATGAACTAAAAACTACTGAAGCTAAAAACTACTAAAAGGGTGAATTTTATGGTATGTGAATTTTATCTCAAGCTATTAAGAACATACACATAAAAGGAAGTGTCAATTGTGGCAGGGTAAATAATGCTTCTTCTCCCCCAATTTGCCTACATCATAATCTCTGAAACCTGTGACTGTTATCAAACATTGTAAAAGGTGCTTTCCAGATACAAGCAAGTAAAGGATCTTGAGCTGGGGAGATCATCCCAGATTATCTGTATGGACCCAAAATAACCACCAGAATTCAGTTTAGGGAGAAGCTGGAATATCGGTTGAAATAAAGAGATGTGACAACAGAAACAAAGATTGGAGTGATACACTTTGGAGATGGAGAAAAAGGCCAGGCATGAGCCAAGGAGTGTAGGTAGCCTCTAGAAGATGGAAAAGGCAAGGGAAGAGTTTCTCTTGCAGTTTCCCGAAGGAATACAGTCTGTTGTGTGCTTTTATTTTAGCCTTATGATACTCATTTCAAACTTCAGGCTTTCAGAATTGTAAGATAAATAAATTTCTGCTGTTTTAAGGCATTAAATTCATGTTAGTTTGTACAGCAGCAATAGGAAACTAATATAACATTTCATAGCCAATAGATAAATAAATGGCTAAAACAAAAAATGTTAACCACACTAAATGTTTATTTTTTATTGAATAATAGCTGATGCACAATGTTATGTTTCAGGTGTACAACATAGTAATTTATAATTTTTAAAGGTTATACTCCATTTATAGTTATTATAAAATATTGCCTATATTTCCTATGTTGTACAATATATCCTTGTAGCTTAATTATTTTATCATAGTATCTTGTACCTTTTAATCCCCTACCCCTAAATGGCCCCTCCCACTTTCCTTTTCTCCACTTGTAACCACTAGTTTGTTCTCTATATCTGTGAGTCTCCTTCATTTTTGTTACATTCAATAGTTTCTTTTAGTTTTAAAATTTCATATATAAGTGATATCACACAGTATTTTCTTTCTCTGTCTGACTTATTTCACTTAGTTTAATACCCTCCAAGTCCTCAATGTTGTTGCAAATGCAAAATTTCATCCTTTTTTTATGACTGAGTAGTATTCTATATATACTGAGTTGGCCAATATACATATTACATTTTTGGGGGGACTGAGGTGGCTTGTAAAGCAAAAATACAATTGCTTTACAATGCTGTGTTAGTTTTAACAAAGTGATCAGTTACACATACATATATATCTATTTTTTTCAGATTCTTTTACCATGGAGTTTATTACAAACTATTAAGCATAGTACCCTGTGCTATACAGTAAGTTCTCATTGGTTATCTGTTTTATATATAGTAAAGTGTACAAGTCAATCCCAGACTCCTTATTTATCCCTCTCCCTTCCCCAACTTTTATAAATTTTATTTATTTATCTGTGCTGGGTGTTTGTTGCTGTGAGTGAGCCTTTTTTAGTTGCAGCAAGTGGAGGCTATTCTTTATATGCTGTGCATGGGCTTCTCTTTGCAGTGACTTTTCTTGTTGTAGAGCATGGGCTCTAGGGCACGTGGGCCTCAATAGTTGTGGTGTATAGACTCAACAGTTGTGGTCGAGGGCTCTAGAGCACAGGCTCAGTGGTTGTGGTGCACAGGCTCAGTTCCTCCATAGGATGTGGAATCTTCCCAGACCAGGGATTGAACCTGTGTCCCCTGAATTGGCAGATGGATTCTTAACCACTGGACCCCAGGGAAGTTTCCCTCTTCCTTGATAAACATATTTGTTTTCTATGTTTATGAGTCTATTTCTGCTTTGTATAGAAATTCATTCATATCAATTTTTTTTTTAGATTCCACATATAAGTGATATATTTGTCTTTCTCTGGATTACTTCACCTAGTATGATAATCTCTAAGTCCATCCATATTGCTGCAAATGGCATTATTTCATTCTTTTTCTAACTGAATAATAATTCCATTATATGAATATACCACACCTTCTTTATCCATTCCTGTTGATGGATATTTAGGTTGCTTCCACATCTTGGCTATTGTAAATAGTGTTGCAATGAACACTGAGATACATATATCTTTTCAAATTATAGTGTTCTCTGGATATATGCCCAGGAGTGGGATTGCAGGATCATATAGTAGCTCTGTTTTAAGTTTTTTAAAGAACCTCCACACTGTTCTCTGGGGCTTCCCTAGTGGCTCAGCAGTAAAAAATCTGCCTGCAATGCAGGAGACGCAGGAGGAATGGGTTAGATCTCTAGGTCGAGTTAGACACCCTAGAGTTAGATGGGTTAGATGCCCTGGAGGAGGGAATGCCAACTCACTCCAGTATTCTTGCCAGGAAAATCCCATGGACAGAGGGAGCCTGGCCGGCTACAGTCCATGGGGTTGCAAAGAGTAAGACACAACTGAAACAACTGAGCATAAACACAGCACACACACACACAGTTCTGTACAGTATATCACATCTTTATCCATTCATCTGTTGATGGACACTGAGGTTGTTTCCATAAATTGGCAATAGTGAATAACTAATGCTGCTATGAACATTTGGGTGCATTTATCTTTTCAAACTAGTGTGTTTTTGTTGTTGTTGTTGTTTAAGATATATACTCAGGGGTGGAATTGATTCGGGGTTAAATGGTAGTTCTGGGCTTCCCTGGTAGCTCAGCTGGTAAAGAATTCATCTGCAATGCAGGAGACCCTAGTTTGATTCCTGGGTCAGGAAATTCCCCTGGAAGAGGGCATGGCAACCCACTCCTCCAGTATTCTTGCTTGGAGAATACCCATGGACAGAGGAGCCTGGTGGGCTACATACAGCCCACGGAGACACAAAGTGTCGGACGTGACTGAGTGACTAAGCACAACACAGCATGGTAGTTCTATTTTTAGTTTTTTGAGAAACCTTCATACTGCTTTCCACAATGTCTGTACCAACTTACAATCCCTCCAACTGTGAATGAAGGTATCCTTTGCTCCACATTTTTGTTCTTTTTGATGATAGCCATTCTGACAGGTGTAAGGTGTTCACATGATTTTGATTTGTATTTCCCTGATAATTAGTGATGTTGAGTATCTTTTTATGTGCTTATTAGCCATCTGCATTTCCTCTTTGGAAAAATGTCTATTCAGGTCTTCTGCTCATTTTTAAATTGGGTTTGTTTTTTATGTTGAATTGTATGATGGCTGTATGCTGGATATTAACCTCTTATATATCATATAGTTTGCATAAGTCTCCCATTAAGTAGATTGTATTTTTTGGCAATAGTTTCCTTTGCTGTGCAAAAGCTTTAAGTTTAATTAGGTCCCACTTGCTTATTTTTGCTTTTATTTCCTTTTCTTTCAGAGACAGATCAAAAAAAATTGCTATGATTTATGTCTAAGAGCATTCCGTCTATATTTTCTTCTAGGAATTTTATGGGTTTAGGTCTTACATGCAGATATTTAATTCATTTTTAGTTTATTTTTCTATAAGCTGTTTGAGAATGTTCTAGCTTCCTTCTTCCACATTTAGCTGCCCAATTTCCCCAGCACCACTTACTGAAAACATTGTCTTTTCTCCATTGTATATTCTTTTTCCTTCATCATAGATTAATTGACCATAAGTACATGGGTTTAAAATTGGGTGGTCTATTTGATTCCCCTGATCTATGTGTTTGTTTTTGTGCCAGTACCATAATGTTTTGATGACGGTAGCTTTGTAATATAGTCTGCAGTTCAGGAGCATGATTCTTCCAACTCTGTTCTTTCTTAAAAACTGTTTTTGATATTTGGGTCTTTTATGTTTCCATACAAATTTTAAAATTATTTGTTTTAGTTCTGTGAAAAATGCCTTTGGTATTTTGATAAGAATTGCATTGAATATGTAGATTGCCTTGGGTAATATGGTCATTTTTACAATATTAAGTCTTCCAACCCATGAAAATAATATATCTTTTAATCAGTTTGTGTTGTTTTCAATTTCTTTCATTAGTGTCATAGTTTTCTGAATACAAGTTTTTTTACTTCCTTAGGTAGGTATTCCTAGGTAGTATTTCATTCTTTTCAATGAGATGATAAATGATATTATTTCCTCAATTTCTCTAATAGTTTGTTCTTAATGTGTAGAAATGCAACAGGTTTCTTAACCATATTAAATGTTAGTGAGGATGTGGAACAACTATAACCCTCTTATGGTGCTGTGTATGTGAACTGGTGTAATTACTTCAGAATTTTTTTATAAAGGTAAAACCCATCTATCATGTGTTCTAGCCATTCATTCTTAGGAATTTACCTAAAAGAAATAATAACATAAATCCATACAAATGTTCATAAACAGCCAAAAAGTAAAGATAGCCTAAATGTCCACTGCCAGATGAGTGGATAAATGAAACATGCTTTATCTATACAATGCAAAAGTTTTTAGGGAAAAAAAGAACAAACTAGTCACAGTACAATATGGATGAGTCTCAAAATAATTTTGCTGAGTGAAACAGTCGGAAAAAAGTACTTACTGTTTGATTCCATTTACATAAAACTTCAAAAAAGTAAGATAATCAGAAATTCTGACAGTGGTTGTCTATAGACAGGGGATAGGGGAGGGAGGTTAGGAAATGATGAAGTTTGGAAGGGAGGTATTGAAATGTGGAATAAGGAAAATGTGGGATGTATAGATATATTTATTATCTTGACTTTAGGGCTTTATGTTGATATAAAAAATATGTATAAAATAGAAGCAAGGGAATTCCAGAAAAATATCTATTTCTGCTTCACTGATTACACTAAAGCCTTTGACTTTGTGGATCACGGCTGTGGAAAATTCTTAAAGAGACTGGAATATCAGACCACATTACCTGCTTCCTGAGAAATCTGTGTGCAGGTCAAGAAGCAACAGTAAAAAACGGACATGGAAAAATGGACTGGTTCAAAATTGGGTAAGGAGTACGTCAAGGCTGTATTTTGTCACCCTGCTTATTTAACTTATATGCAGAGTACATCACACAAAATGCCAGGCTGGATAAAGCACAAGCTTGAATCAAGAATCCTGGGAGAAATATCAATAACCCCAGATATGTAGATGACACCACCCTAATGGCAAAGAGGAACAAAAAGACTCTTGATGAAGGTGAAAGAGGAGAGGGAAAAGCTGGCTTAAAACTCAGCATTCAAAAAACTAAGATCATGGCATCCGGTCCCATCACTTCATGGCAAATAGATGGGGAAAAGTGGAAACAGTGACAAATTTTATTTTCTTGGGTTGCAAAATCACTGTAGATGGTGACAGCAAACACAAAATTAAAAGACACTTGCTCCTTGGAGGAAAAGCTATGACCAACCTAGACAGAGTACTGAGAAACAGAAACATCAATTTGCTGACAAAAGTCTGTCTAGTCAAAGTTATAATTTTTCCAGTATTCATGTATAGATGTGAGTTGGACCATAAAGAAAGCTGAGCGCGGAAGAATTGAAGCTTTTGAACTGTGGTGTTGGAGAAGACTCTTGAGAGTCCCTTGGACTACAAGGGGATCAAACCAGTCCATCCTAAAGGAAACCAATCCTGAATATTCATTGGAAGGACTGATGCTGAAGATGAAGCTCTAATGTTTTGGTCACCTGATGCCAAGAACTGACTCATTGGAAAAGACCCCGATGCTAGGAAAGATTGATGGCAGGAGAAGAAGGGGACGACAGAGGATGAGATGGTTCGACGGCATCACTGAGTCTATGGACATGAGTTTGAGCAAACTCTGGGAGATAGTGAAGAACAGAGAAGCATGGTGTGCTGCAGTCCATGGGGTCACAGTCGCTCAGTCGTATCCGACTCTTTGTGACCCCATGGACTGCAGCATGCCAGGCTTCCCTGTCCATCACCAAACCCGAAGCTTGCTCAAACTCATGTCCATCAAATCAGTGATGCCATCCAACCATCTCATCCTTTATCTCCCCTTCTCCACCTGCTGTCAATCTCTCCCAGCATCGTGGTCTTTCCACTGAGTCAGCTCTTCCCATCAGGTGGCCAAAATATTGGAGCTTCATCATCAGTCCTTCCAATGAATATTCAGGATTGATTTCTTTTAGGATGGTCTGGTTAGATCTCTTTGAAGTCCAAGGGACTCAGGAGTCTTCTCCAACACCACAGTTCAAAAGCATCAATTTTTCGGTGCTCAGCTTTCTTTATGGTCCAACTCTCACATCCGTACATGACTACTGGAAAAACCATAGCTTTGACTGAATGGACCTTTGTTGGCAAAGTAATGTCTCTGATTTTTAACATGCTGTCTAGATTGATGATAGCTTTTCTTCCAAGGAGCAAGCGTCTGTTAATTTCATGGATGCAGTCACCATTCACAGTGATTTTGGAGCCCCCCCAAAATAAAGTCTGTCACTGTTTCCATTGTTTCCCCATCTATTTGCCTTGAAGTGATGGGACCGGATGCTATGACCTTAGTTTTCTGAATGTTGAGTTTCAAGCCAACTTTTCCACTCTCCTCTTTCACTTTCATCAAGAAGCTCTTTAGTTCTTCACTTTCTGCGATAAGGGTGGTGTCATCTGTGTATCTGAGGTTATTGATATTTCTCCTGGCAATCTTGATTCCAGCTTGTGCTTCATTCAGCCCGGCATTTGGCATGATATACTCTGCATATAAGTTAAATAAGCAGGGTGACAATATACAAACTTGGCGTACTCGTTTCCCTATTTGGAACCAGTCTATTGTTCCATGTCCAGTTCTAACTGTTGCTTCTTGACCTGCATAAAGATTTCTCAGGAGGCAGGTAAGGTGGTTTGGTATTCCCATCTCTTGGAGAATTTTCCACAATTTGTTGGGATCTACACAGTCAAATGCTTTGGTGTAGTCGACAAAGCAGAAGCAGATGTTTTTTCTGGAACTCTCTTGCTTTTTCAATGATCCTACGAATGTTGGCCACTTGATCTCTGGTTCCTCTGCCTTTTCTAAATCCAGCTTGAACATCTAGAAGTTCTCAATTCACACGCTGTTGAAGCCTGGCTTGGAGAATCTTGAGCATTACTTTGCTAGCATGTGAGATGAGTGCAATTGTGTGGTAGTTTGGACATTCTTTGGCATTGCCTTCTTTGGGATTGGAATGAAAACTGAACTTTTCCAGTCCTGTGGTCACTGCTGAGTTTTCCAAATTTGCTGGCATATTGAGAACAGCACTTTCACAGCATTATCTTTTAGGATTTGAAATAGCTGAACGGGAATTCCATCACCTCCACTAGCTTTGTTCATAGCAGTGCTTCCTAGGGCCCACTTGACTTCACATTCCAGGATGTCTGGCTCTAGGTGAATGATCACACCATCATGGTTATCTGAGTCATCAAAATCTTTTTTGTATAGTTTTCTGTGTATTCTTGCCACCACTTGTTAATATCTTCTGCTGAACAACAACGTTTTAATGTAGTAATCTTTGTGTCAATCTTTGCTCAACAAAATATTTTTAATAAAATAAATTAAAATGACTGATACAACATATCTCTACCTCTGAACCATTCTCAGGATTATGAGAATGATCTGCTTACTTTTTATTTTGCACCCAATGAACAGCAGTTATATCAGGGTAACTACCTGTTTGTGCTAAATCCTCCTCATCCTCCAATATTTAATTCTCACTTAAGTTAGCCTTATGTTTCTCAAGCTGAACTCTGGGTTCCCTAAGAGGAATTCTTTGTTTCTCTGAATTTAGAGTGGAAACAATATCCTAATAATCAAAATATAAGGCAAATCTTTGATAAATTCAAATATGTTAAGATTAAGGATTTCTATTCAACATGAAGTTCCATGCAGGAAACTAATAGATGATAAGGTTAGAGAAAAAACTCCAATGTCTGAAACTGATGAAGGAATACCTAAAGTATACAAGAACTGGCAAGTCAACAAAAAGTCAGCAACTTCATGTTCTGTATCTTGACCGTGCTATTGGTTACATGACAGTGTACACTGACAAAACTCTATACACTGAAAAGTGCAAATTTCATTGTGTGTAAATTATAACTAAATAAGCTTATTTTTAAAATAAAAAGATCAGCAACTTTAGTAGAAAAATAGGCAAATTATATTTATAAGCAATTTATATAACAGAAATCCCAGAAGACTAATAAAGCATATGTAGACATGCTGAAGCTCATTTGTAATCAGAGACATGTAAATTTAAAAAATATGAAATATCACTTTGTACCTATTAAACTGATAAAAATGAGAAAGTAGGGTCATGCCAAATGCTGGGGGAGACCTTCTCATGAAGGTAAGAGTGTAGATTTGTACTGTCACTCTGAAGAATTAACTGGGAGGGAGTTAAATTTGCATGTCCATGCCCCAGCATTTTTGTTCCTGAGTTGGTATCCCAGATTCTTACATGGGTTCATGCAGAGTTATGTTCACTGTAGTATGGTTTGTGGTAGTGGGGAGTTGAAGATGCTCAGAGAGTGAATACAGCAGATAAAAGCTATATGTTAGATGTGCACAAGAAACATGAATGGAACTTTTAAATAATGTTAAAGAAGAAATGAGATATGCAACATAATGCCACTAACATCAACTGAAAAGATATTCATTTACACATTTTGCAAGAATACCTATAAGTGAAAAGGTACACATTAAACTAAAGTTAGGATAATTGTATATGGAGAGTGAGAAAGTGAAACAGGAGTCTTATATGAGGATGAAGAGGAATAAACAAGGAATGGGCATTGGCTAGACCAACGACAACATGGAAATAAAATAACAGAATTTAAAAGTATTCAGCCAGGAGGCAATAAAAGTAGCCAGTGTGCAGATTTCTACAAAGAACTTCAAAGGCCAGATTTCTGACTCTTTCAAAATCTGTAGCAAATCTGTAGCAAAATCTGTAACAAAAAAGGCAAAGTGAGTGGCTCAGCCCAGAAACTGAACTGCTAAAGAAAAATATCTAGAAATGAGGCTCAGTGGTCACTTTTGGACAACCTCTCTTTTCAAGGGTCCACTCCCTATGACTGGTCACACTTTTTATGATGGACTATATTTTGAAAGTTCATTTATACACAATTTAACACTACCAGGCACTTTAAAAATACCACTTCTCTAGAGTCACTTATTTATTCATCGGGTGAAACTGAGGATGAGTCACTAAATTAGAGGCTGTGAGTATATTCTATAAGGGTACAGACCTTGCTGTGGTATGGAAGTTTCACAGAACAAGGGTGTGAGTGGGACCATAGCATGCTGCATTAGGAATGTGTTGCTTATAAACCTGTAATTCTCACTGACTCCTGTGCCAGTTCCCATGTTTGCATCACAAGGGTACCCCCTGTGTCTCCCCACACAATGTCTGGTTGAGGGGCCTCAAAGTGGGTTAGGGTTTTAATTATTCACAAATTAACACGTCCTGGTTAATTTGAAAAAGGAGTACATCTGGGTCATGTGAGACCTCACTAGTGCCCTCTGCTATTAAATCTTTGCTGAGTGTAGGTACCCCACTGCCAGGTTTTGGGTGTGTGAGACTTATAGGGCTTGCTGATGAACAGAAAGAATATAAGGCCTGCTGAGTAGCACTTTGGATTTTCATAGGGACATTTATACCTTGACAGTGCATTAAATATGTAAGAAGACAGTGGTATTAGAATGTCCCCCAGATACAGCCTCCAATGGGTTAACATTGTTGTTTTTCAGTCACCCAGTCATGTCTGACTCTCTGCGACCCCATGGACTGCAACACGCCAGGCCACCATCTCCTGAAGTTTGCCCAAGTTCATGTCCATTGCATCAGTGATGCCATCCAGCCTTCTCACCCTCTGATGACCTCTTCTCCTTCTGCCCTCAATCTTTCCCAGCATCAGGGACTTTTCTAATGAGTCGGCTGTTCACATTAGGTGACCAAAATACTGGAGCTTCAGCATCAGTCCTTCCAATGAGTGATCAGGGTTGATTTCCCTTAAGATCGACTGGTTTGATCTCCCTGCTGTCCAAGGGACTCTCAGGAGTCTTCTCCAGCATCACAGTTTGAAGGCATCAGTTCTTCGGCACTCTGCCATCTTTATGGTCCAGCTCTCACAACTGTATGTGACCACTGTAAAGACCATAGTCTTGACTATACGGACCTTTGTTGGCAGAGTAATGTTTCTGCTAGGCAACACACTGTCTAGGTTTGTCAAAGCTTTTCTGCCAAGAAGCAATCGTCTTCTGATTTCATGGCTGCTGTCACCGTCCGCAGTGATTATAGAGCCCAAGAGGAAATCTGTCACTTTGTCAAATCCCTTCTATTTGCCATGAAGTAATGGGGCCAGATGGCATGATCTTAGTTTTTTTTTTAGTATTTAGTTGTAAGCCAGCTCTTTCACTCTCTTCCTTCACTCTCATCAGAGGCTCTTTATTTCCTCTTTACTTTCTGCCATTAGAGTGATATCATCTACATATCTGAATCTGTTGATGTTTCTCCTGCCTATCTTGATTCCAGCTTGTAATTCATCCAGCCCTGCATTTCTCATGATGTGCTCAGTGTATAGGTTAAATAAATGGGGTGACAGCAGACTGCCCTGTCATACTCCTTTCTCAATCCTGAACCAATCAGTTGGTTCCATACAGGGTTCTAACTGTTGCTTCTTGACCCACATACAGGTTTCTCAGGGGACAGGTAACATGGTCTGGTATTCCTATCTCTTTAAGAGCTTTCCACAGTTTGTTATGACCCACACAGTCAAAGGCTTTAGTGTAGTCCATGAAACAGAGGTAGATGTATCTGGGCTGTAACTCAGATACAGCCTCTAGTAGGTTAACATAATGAGGCAGTATAAATTCACAGGTGGTCCATCTGCCCAGATTTCTAAACTCTCACCTCTATAGTCACCACTTCCCTGTGTAAAAACATCCTACAGGAGATTTCAGAATCAATAATTCTCTATCAGAGGATTTAAGAAAGCAGAAGTACTACCCAATTACCAGCTGTGTCTCTGAGGAAAGGCCTGAGCCATGATTAGGCCGCAACCCAAGTACTAGGCTCAGCTGCAGCTATAATTAAGGATAAACCACAATCTACCTTTAAAATGTCCATCACATTCCAAGCCCTCCTTGCACAGCCATAACTATTCAAAAAAAATCAAATCATCAAGGACTCAAATTGGGTCTTTATTCTGTCCTATTTCTAAGGTTAAATGTATAAATCCTTAAGCTCTGCTATCTGATTCTGCAGAACTTTAAGAAATCTTTTTAAATAATTTAGTGGTTTTAGGGATTTTAATATTAATTCTCTCTTGGGCACCTGCTGACAACCTAAAGCACAAACTTTGTACTCTTGTCTCAGTTTTGATATGGAATATGGAGTTTTGGCGATGAGAAATGAAATGTGACTAAAGACATACACACCTGTCCTGCTTACCAGCCTCCCAACAGCTCAAAGCCCTCATCACTTCAGCTGATTTAACACTTGCTTATAATTAGGAGCCTAGAGTGGGTACAGATAGCCCATTTACCAGTTGGAGTTTTATTTAAATATTAAAAATAAAATGCCCAGTAAACTAATTAGTAGAATTATAGAAAACTGGAACTAGAGCAAATATTATCCAAAGTGAGATAGCACACACACAAAAATAACTGCTTGGTCTAAAACTGACAAACTTGACTGGTATGCCCCCCAAACCTTTAATAGTCACTTTGTACTCTTAGCTTGGCAAGTATTTTCTTTTCCCAACATATGGCGAAAAGTCAATAGAACTATGGCACTTAAAAAACAAACAAAAACTTGTCACTATTTTTCTCATTATTGATGAGAAAGAAGTTGGCATATTTAAACATGCATTCCCACATAGGTACACAGGCTTATATGTATGCACATGCATGAATGCAGTTAGTCAACATTTACTGAATGCAGAACTCTATATAGCAGGAAGAACCAAGGGAAATTTAAAAAAATATACAAACACCTAATCTCTGCCCTCATGATAGTTATACTCTAATAGACAATT
The DNA here is from genome assembly GCF_023699985.2 of Odocoileus virginianus. NCBI lineage: Eukaryota > Metazoa > Chordata > Mammalia > Artiodactyla > Cervidae > Odocoileus > Odocoileus virginianus. The sequence goes on along the minus strand of NC_069708.1, from coordinate 29,784,383 downwards.
TGAGATGTGCAGGAAGATGAACAAAAATTGATTACTCTAGAGATAAAAACCTCTTTCTCTTCCATAACATTTACTTTTTTTTTTCTTCTGAGTACAAAAGTAATACATGTTTCTTGCAAAAACTTGGGGAAATAATCACCTGTAATGCCAGTAACCAGAAATATGTATGTATACATTTAAATATATATCCTTCCAGATTTGTTTTTCCTATGCTTATAAAGTGTCTTTAAAGGCTACATATGGTATGATTCCAACTATATTACATTCTGGAAAAGGAAAAACTATGGAGATAATAACAGGCTAAGTGGTTTCCAGAGGTTGAGGGAGAAGGATGGAGGGATGAATAGAGCACAGAGAAGTCAGAACACAGAGAATTTCAGGGAGTGAAAACGCTTTTTATGATGCTATAACAATGGATACATGTCATTATACATTTGTCCAAAACCACAGACTATATAACATGAGAAGTGAACCCTAATGTAAACTATGCACTTTAGGTGATAATGATGTGTCACTGCCAGTTCATCAATTATAATAAAGTACCACTCTGGTGAGTGATGTTGAAGTGGGAAATGTTAGCCATGTGTGCAGACAGGGGGGTATATGGGAAAGATTTATATCTTCCCCTAATTTTCCTATGAAACTAAAACTTCTCCAAAAAGTGAACTGTTTTTTAAAAGCTTGTTTTACAGAAACAAAATCACAGACATAGAGAGCAGACTGGTGGTTGACAAGGGGGAAGGGGTTATGGGAGGGTTGGAGTGGGAGGTTGGAGTTAGTAGATGTAGGCTTTTATATGTAGAATGGATAAGCAGCAAGGTCCTACTGTATGGCACAGAGAACTATGTTCATATCTTATGATAAAGCATAATGGAAAAGAATTTTTTTAAAAAATGTATAGGACTTCCCTGGTGGTCCAATAGTTAAGACTTCATGTTACCAATGCAGGGGGCATGGGTTCGATCCCTGCTTGGGAAGGATCCCACACGTCATGTGGCATGACCAAAAAGAAGAAAAAAGAATACATATATGTGTGTGTGTCTAACTGAATAATTTTGTTGTACAGCAGTAGTTAACATAATATTGTTAATACTTTAATACTTCAATAAAAATTGTTTTAAATGTCTTTAAAACAAAATAGAATCATACTATGCATACCTTGCTATGAAATGATTTTTTTACCTGACATTATGTCACAAAGTTTTCCACATCAATAATATTTCATCAAAAAGTATGCCATAATTTATTAACAAATATCATAATTCACAATAATGTGAACATACTTAACACTACTATACACTTAGTTAAGATGGTTAAAATAACTTTAAAAACAAATAGAAAAACCCTAATCATTGAAAAGAGGGTATTTTAATTTTTCATTATTATGAATAATTCCATAGTGAACAATCTTTGAGTGTTATTTTTGTGCATGCACATATATCTCTGATTATTTCTATAGGAAAAATTCCTAGAATTAGAACTGCTAAGCTAAAGGGTATGTGAAAAAATAGAAATATCTTTATTGTTTTTCCTAATTTTAAAAATAATTTGTGCTTGTCATTTTTTTTTTTTCAGAAAATGTCAAAAAATTTAAAAAAAAACAACTTACTTTTAACTCCACTATCCAGAGAAAAAGACTATTAATATTTTGGAGGCTATCCAGGTTTTTTCTTTGAATATATACCTATATATATTTTAAAATAAGCATATTGTATTTGGTAACCTGGATTTTCATATTATAACATATCATGTGTCGGTCCATACCAATAAGTAGGCATAATCATATTTCATTCTTCAAATACATTTCACTGTACAAGTGTACCATAAGTTTTGTAACCAAACCGTATCTCTGAATATTTTGTTTCAAGTTTTGCATTATTATTAAGTGTTTTCTGAGAATTCTACAACTTTGTGCACTTATGTGATTATTTCCTCAAGATAAATTTCTAAATGCAGAATTGCTAAGTAAAAGTATTTGTAAGGTTTGGGGGATATAATGTCGAATTTTACTTCAAAAAGGATGGACCAATGTATACTTTCACTAATTGTGTGTTTCACTTTTTTCAGGAGTTTCATTTTGTTCTGCCCGATGTCCGAATCCCTGAGCGGGAAGAGAGAACTTCCAAGACAATGCAATTTACAAAAAGGGAAGTTTTATTACTGACTCGAGTCAGGGCTTTCTGCTGCACCAACACAGTGGCGCAAGGTCAGAAAAGCCTTGAGCAGAGGCTGTTATCCAAATTTATAAGGTATGCATAAGAGGTTAGTAGCTGGCTTAAGCGGATTGGTTACATGTTTGCAAAGCAATTTTATTGGTACAAATTTTCGCGGGCTTTTTTCAAACCTGGGCATTCGCGGGCTTTTCAGCTCTTCCTTTGTTTCTTACTGGGCGCATATTGGCTGGCTCCAGGTTACCTGATGGGGGTAGGGAATCTTATCATTTCGGGGGAAGCCAAAACTTAGGTCCAGGCCGCCTGTCATGGTATTAACCCTGGCAGCCTCACATTCCCCCCTGTCATCTTGTTCCTGTAGAGGAATCTTTCTCTTCATCCTGGGCTAACATCTGATATTGTTGCCTCAATACCATAATCTGAATGGTATTTAGACGTTCTTTAATAAATGACATTAGCCGGTTTAAAATACAAGGGCCAAACGTGAGTGCTAATAATAGCACTATAAGTGGGCCCAGGAGGGTGGAAACTATGGTGGTCAGCCAGGGGGAGCGTTGAAACCAAGACTCGACCCATCCCTGCTGGGCCTCCTGTTCCCTCTTGCGTTGCGCCAGTCCCTCTCTCACTTTTGCCATAGATTCTCTTACTACTCCTGTATGGTCTGCATAGAAACAACATTCTTCTCCCAGAGCCGCGCAGACCCCACCCTGCTGGAGAAAAACCAAGTCTAATCCTCTCCTATTCTGCAAGACCACCTCAGACAAGGAAGTCAGAGACTTCTCTAAGTGGCTGATTGATTCTTCTATGCGAGTCAGATCCTCATCTATAGCGGCTCGTAGGGAGGAAAACCCCTGGCCTTGCAGAGATAGTGAAGCTATTCCTGTCCCTGTTCCTGCCAGCCCAAGACTGAACAAGGCTGCCATGGTGATCGCACTGACTGGCTCTCTCTTTTGTCTTAGCATTTCCCGGTCCCAATGTGAGTACATAACCTCTTCAGAGTGGTATAAGATTTTTGGCATTACAGCAACCAGGACACAAAATTCTTGACTCTGGTTAAAAACCTTCACATTTAAACATGGGGTTAGCCCAGTATGTGAACAAATCCACCAACCCCCAGCCTCTGGCACAATCCAATTTTTGCCGTGTAAGCATAGGTTACTAATAGTCCGGGCACAGAGGGAAGTTTTATCACGTGGCACTGTGCCCAAACAGAGTCCCTGTCCCCAAACTTCATTCATTGAGAGGCCAACCTTGCGTTCTTGCCATCAGCATTGGCGTGGGTTCTGGCCTGAAGACAAGTGGTAAGAGACATTGAGGCCTATGGCCTCATAGTAGGGGGGGTGAAGATTATAACAAAGCCAGCAGGATTGGGTCGCACTAGGGTTGGTATGGTTTAAGACCGTAAAGGCTGCATTCACTAAGGCCCATAGGGGGTCCTGAATTGCTGAGCTAATGGTAACAGCCAGAGGGCCAGGGGTTTCCGACAGTTTGTCTCTGAGGCTCGGGGTAGAGGAGATGTTACATGTTCCCGGCGAGCTTGGTCTGGAGGTGGTTGGCTTGGGGGTCGCCTTGTGCCCCTGTAATGTTTTGACCAGATTGGGACCTAAACTATGTACCTGCACCGGCTCAATAACCTGTTTAATGATTAAAAGCTCGCCTGGGTAGGGGCCAGGCCAATTTACGTGAAGCTGAAAACCCTAAGTCAGTCCTGAGGACCAGCGGTTTTCCTTTTTCGCCTGTTCCTGGTTAAATTGTACTCGTACCTGAGGCCCCTGGTGTCTACGGTCCTTGAAGGTGAAGCTAACTAGATCTCTGTTTCCAACATCCCACCTCTGAGGTCCATCACAAGAGGTCACACAACTCCAGCTCCTGCAGTAATAGCTTTCTATGCCACCACAGGCTTTCCAGTTATTTCTTACATAGCCTGGGCACGCCCAGAACCCCAACCTATGGTTTTTTATCCCATCCCTATAGCACTTATCATGGAGACCATCCTGCTCTGCGAAGAGGCTTGAGAGGTCGAAGTTCAGGTCTGGCCACCAGGTGTTCGGAGGGTGGATTCCTGAGGTCTCATTGAGCAGCTCATGAGTTTGCCCGTCGTTGAGTTTCCAGGTGATCTTAGCAGGTTGATGGGGGTTGTGACTGGTCGCTCCTGGGTCGATGAGAGCTGCCATCAGCAGGAGAATTAGGAGGCCTCCCGGCGGGTGAGTTTCAGTTTCAAAGGATTTGACGGGTGAGGACTCGCCTTCCATTCTGCTCGTGCTTTTTCCTGTTCTTCTGGTGTGGCTTGCCACACGTGATTGCAGTGAACCCAGGGTCCAATCCCTTCGACCTTGACAGCAGTAGGAGTGGTAAGGAGAACAACATAAGGGCCTTTCCATCTAGGTTCTAATACTCTAGATTGGTGTCGTTTTACCCAAACCCAATCACCTGGGCCAATATTATGAGAGGGGAGGGCCCTCTCATTCTGGCCCTCGTATACTTCTCGAATCAATTTCCAAACATGGTTATGCACCTTACTTAATGCCATCACTGTTTGCTGGAATTGTCCCAAAGTAGGGGGTGGCAGGCATTTTCCTTCGAAAATAGGATACACAGGAGGGGGTCTTCCATACAGAATCTCAAAAGGGGTAAGATTCAGCTTATAAGGGGTGTTACGCGCCCGAAAGAGTGCAAAGGGGAGGAGGGTCACCCAGTCCCCGCCAGTCTCTATTGCCAACTTTGTCAAAGTTTCTTTTAGGGTCCGATTCATTCTCTCAACCTGTCCTGAGCTCTGGGGATTATATTCGCAATGTAACTTCCATTTCGTCCCCAGAGCTCGGGCCAGCCCTTGTACAATCTGGCTCACAAAGGCAGGTCTGTTATCAGAGCCCATAGTCACTAGCAGCCCATACCTAGGCACTATTTCCTCTAAGATCTTTTTAGCAACCACTATTGCTGTCTCTCCCTTAGTGGGGAAAGCTTCCACCCACCCCAAGAAGGTATCTACCAGAACCAACAGATAGCGGTACCCATACTTGCCTGGCCTTACCTCAGTGAAATCTATCTCCCAGTGTTGCCCTGGCTTTTCCCCTCGGTACCTCGTTCCCGAGTGCTGCTTCTTCTCTGCCCTCATCAGCTGGCAAGCTTTGCAGGCTTGAATTATCTCTCGTACAGTTGCATTTTGTCGAGGGAACCTCAGGCAGGCCGTCTGGAGAAGTGTTAGGGTCTTTCTTTCTCCCAAGTGTGTAGTTGCGTGTAGGTGTTTACACAGGTGACGACCCAGGGTGGCAGGCAATATCAGGTTGTTGTTTTGGTCTCGGTACCATCCATCTTGGTCATCCTTCTGGAGGGTGGTATCCTTGTTGATCCAGGCGAGATCAGGGAGGGAATATTCGGGAACTGGTGGCAAGGTCCCCATACCAGGAGGTGGAAGTCCCACGGCCAATATGGGGGTGGCATAGTCCCGGCTAGCCGCTTCTCGAGCGGCCGCATCAGCGGCACGATTGCCCCGTGCCTTTGGGTCCTCTCCTTTCTGGTGACCGGGGACATGTACTATAGCTACTGCCCGGGGCAATTGGACAGCTTCCAGGAGCCTGCGAATCTCAGGCAAATTTTTGACCTCTTTTCCCTCAGCAGTCCGAAAATCCCCTTTCTTGGTATATGGGACCTTGAATATGGGCAGTGCTGAAAGCATAACGGCTGTCAGTGAAAATGGTGACTCTCTTCCCTTTCGCTTGCTCCAGAGCCTGTATTAGGGCAATCAATTCTGCTTTTTGTGCAGAAGTGTTTGGGGGAAGTGTCTCAGCCCATATCGTTTGCCCTGACTCATCAACTATGGCGGCCCCCGACTTCCTTTGCCCATCTTTTACATAGCTGCTCCCATCAGTGAACCATACTAGCTCACTGTTGCTTAGCGGTACATCAGTTAAGTCTTTTCGTGCTGCCAGGGCCTCAGCCAGTATCTCACTGCAATCATGGAGAGGGCGGTCTTTCTCTGGGTTAGGTAGGAGTGTGGCTGGATTCAGGAAGCAAGGGGTCTGAAAATGCACCCGTGGGGCATCGAGCAGCAGGGCCTGGTAAGTGTCAAGCGGGCATTGGAGATCCACTTACCCGGCGGCTGCTTCAAAACCCCTTCGATGGCGTGGGGGGTGAAAACCGAGAGTTGCTGTCCATACGTCAACTTGTCGGCGTCGCGGACGAGGAGGGCAGCGGCTGCAATGATGCGAAGGCAAGGGGGCCACCCAGCGGCCACCGGGTCTAATCGCTTCGAAAGGTATGCCACTGGCCGCTTCCATGGTCCCCATTGTTGCGTCAAGACCCCCTTTCCTATTCCTTGCTTCTCATCTACAAACAGCTGGAATGGCTTATTTGGGTTAGGCAGGGCAAGGGCTGGGGCTTCTAGTAGGGCCCGTCTGAGTGTCTGGAAAGCCTGTTTCATTGGCTCAGTCCAAGTCCAGTTTGGGGTCTCTTTACTTCCCTCATACAAGGGCCGGGCCTTCTCAGCAAACCCCATGATCCACAGTCTGCAATATCCAACAGTCCCCAGAAACTCCCTCACCTGGCGGGGGGTCTTGGGCTCTGGTATCTGCAATATTGTTTCCTTCATGGCCTGGGTTAGCCACCGTTGCCCCTGCCTGATCTTATACCCCAAATAGATGACCTCTTGCCGGGCTATTTGTGCCTTCTTTGCACTAGCATGATACCCCAAGGTGCCTAGGGTCTGTAAGAGGTCCCCGGTGGCACGGCTGCATGCCTCCTCCGTGGTTCCAGCCAACATAAGGTCATCTACATATTGTAGCAGAATGACCTCTGGGTGGCAAGCCCGATATTCGTAGAGGTCCTCACTCAGAGCCTCATTAAACAGGGTAGGGGAGTTCTTGAACCCCTGTGGGAGGCGGGTCCAAGTTAATTGTACTACCGGTTGGCCCTCCCCCTCGGTCCACTCAAAGGCAAATATCTCCTGGCTCTGGGCCGCCAGGGGTAGGCTGAAAAAGGCATCCTTCAAGTCTAACACAGTGTACCAAGTGTACTCAGGCAGTAAGCTGCTCAGGAGGGTATACGGGTTAGGGACAGTGGGGTGTATGTCACTCACCCGCTTGTTGACTTCTCGCAGGTCCTGGACAGGTCTGTAATCTGTCCCCCCTGGCTTCTTCACCGGCAGTAAGGGGGTGTTCCAAGGGGATTGGCACCGCCTGAGAATTCCGGCATCCATGAGCCGTCGAATGTGGGGAGTGATCCCCCGCCGAGCCTCCTGGCTCATAGGGTACTGTCTCACCCTCACAGGAACTGCCTCGGCCTTTAGCTCGATGACGACCGGATGTCTCTGTTTGGCCAGTCCCATTCCTGCCGTTTCTGCCCAGGCCAATGGGTATTTATGGACCCACGGTTGTACATCTGGTGCTATAACCTCTGAGGGCTTAGGCGCAAAAAGTCTGTATTCATCCCTTAAGGCTAGGGATAAGACATGTATCGGCTGTCCAAGTCCATCTGTGACTGACATTCCCCCAGGGTCAAAATGGATCTGAGCATTAACTTTACTCAACAAGTCTCTTCCAAGTAGAGGGGCTGGGCATTCTGGTATCACCAAAAACGAATGGGACACCTGGTGGGTCCCCAGATTTACTTTTCGTTCTGTGGTCCAACAATATCTTTTTGTCCCCGTGGCTCCTTGCACTATGCTGGTTTTCTTAGACATTGGTCCCAGCTTTTTATTTAAAACAGAGTGTTGGGCGCCAGTATCTACCATGAAGCCAACGGGTTTCCCCTCCACATGTATGGTTACCCAGGACTCGGGGAGGGGTGCCGAGCCTTGACTCCCCTAGTCACTGTCTCCCCCCGCATATAGAACTCGAGTTCCAGGGGGGGATTTTCTCCCTCTGGGTCATTCCTCTCCTCGAGTCCCTCTTAGGGCACTCGTTTTTCCAGTGCCCCTGTTCTTTGCAGTAGGCGCACTGATCCTTCTTTAGGGCCTGCCTTTTTGGTTTTTCTCTTTCTCCCGTCTGGGGGTCTCGAGGTTCCCTCAATTCTGTTCCGGCCTTTATCCCCGCAAAAAGAATCTGGGCTAGCTCTCTCTGGTTCTTCCGGTTTTCCCTCGTTCTATATTCTCTATCTTCCTTCCTGATCTTCTCAGCTAATTCCCTTTCCTCCCGTCGAATTCGTTCTTCCCTTTCTTCTGAGGTCTCCCTATTATTAAATACCTTTTCAGCTGCTTTCAGTAAATCCTGTATTGTCTGTTCTCCCAACCCCTCTATCTTTTGTAATTTCTTCCTAATATCTGGGGCTGCCTGATTCACAAACGCTAGTAGAACTGCAGAGCGTGATTCCTCAGCCTGGGGGTCCATAGGTGTATATTGCCTAAAGGCTTCCATCAGCCTCTCTAGGAAGGCTGCCGGGCTCTCAGTGGGCTCTTGCCTCACTAAATTTACCTTCGCCAGATTTGTCGGCTTCCTAGCTGCGGCCTGCAGGCCAGCCATCAGAGTCTGGCGGTACACTTGGAGATGCTCCCTACCTTCCACCCGCTCAAAATCCCAGTTAGGCCGCAACAGAGGAAAACCCTCGTCTACGAGATGAGGCTGGGCGGTTGGTCTCCCGTCGACCCCCGGGACCCGTTTACGCACCTCTGCCAGGATTCGCTCCCGTTCTTCTTTGGTGAAGAGCACCTGTAACAGCTGCTGACAATCATCCCAGGTGGGGTTGTGACTGAACAAAATGAAATCTAAGAGGTCAATGAGGCCTTGGGGTTTCTCTGAGAAAGGAGGGTTTTGGGTCTTCCAATTGTACAGGTCACTTGTGGAAAAGGGCCAGTACTGGTAGGTTCGCTCTCCGCCCAGGTTAGCTGGTCCCACTCGGACGGGGAGCGCCTGAACAGTGGATGAAGGTAACTCTGGGTCCCCAGGGTCTTGCCCACCCCTATCTCCCCTAGTTCTCCCCCGGGTCCCCAACGCCGGTCCCCCCTCATGGTCGGTTCCCATTGGCCCTCTTAATCCTCTCGGTTCACCCGTGGGAGCTTCTCTCCTCGGAGGGGATTGCAAGGAGGGCACATAAGGCAGAGGCCTCATCTCCGTTTCTAGGTCTATCAGGTTTGGACAAGATGATTCCTGAAAGACTAGTTTTGGGTCCTCTTTCTTTTTGGTTTCCTCTGGGGGGGTTTCCATCACCAGGACCTGTGAATTAGAAGAACTAGGAGGTTTGTGAACGAAAGGTTTTAACCACTTAGGCGGGTTTTCCACTAGATCCTGCCAAACCATGACATAGGGGACTTGACCCGGATGGCCCCAGGGATCAGGCGCCATAATCTTCTCCTTCACAGCCTGTATTATGGACGGTTGAAAGGTGCCTTCCGGAGGCCATCCAACCTGGAAGGCGGGCCACTCTGCAGAACAAAAAGTTATTAATTTACTTTTCTTGACTAACAAAGACAAGTTATGGGCCCTGGCCCTGACATCTGAAAAATGGTCAGTCATGAGAGAAAGTGGGGTAGATTCTCCCTGACCCATGGTCAAGGAATAAATGGTAGGGAAGAAAGAGAGAGAAGTCACTGAGAACGACCACCAAAAATCCTATCGGGAGTGGTGGCGGCCAAGAGGTTGGGCTTATGGTATGCTTTTGGAACTGTTTATGTGCCTGCGTCGTTGCACGGAAGTTTTCTTGCTGGGGGCGGGCACCCTAGGGGTTTCTAGCCCGTTCCGTGACCCCCTTATCCTCTCACGGGAGTCTTCAAGTGGCAGGCGCCCTAATGGCCTTTAAGTGCCTGACCCGTGCCCACACGAAGAATTTTAGGCCACGTCCTCAGTTAGGGATATTAAAGGAGAGTTTCACCCGGTCGGGCTCTAGTTACTAAGGCTCACTTATTGTAGGGCCTTCAGAGTCCGCCAGAGTGTAGCCCTGGCCGGACTCATCAATTGCCCCCACAACTGTTCGTCTGTTCACTGAAACTCCCAAAAAGGAGAGGAGTTGAGGGCAGATCAGAGAAGAAGAGAAGGAGAATAAGTCAGAAGAGAGAAAAGAACGATGTATCAGAAGGGAACGAGACCAAAGACAATGCCGGCACACACACAAACACGGAGGGGCGTAGACGAACACACGGACAAACGAACGGCGGCCGCCAACACAGCGCTGGGTTTTCGGGCCCCCTGAATTCTCTTGCCTCCCGGTCGCAGGTTCACCTTACCGAATGGCGTCTCCCGACTTGGGGTAACTTTCTTTCCCGCAGAATCGGCTGCCTCCCAGCGCGTCCGCTGGCCTCGGCCTTACGCCGGCTGGAACGTTTAATCCGTTCCCCCTTTATACAAAACCTTTCCGCAGAGTCGGCTGCCTCCCAGCGCGTCCGCTGGCCTCGGCCTTACGCCGGCTCGCTCCCCTCTACAGCGCCAGATACCTTCCTGCTTCCCAGCAGGGCCTCGGATTTACGCTGGACTTTCCTGTTCTGCCTAAGCACCGGTGTTTTTATCTATCCTTCCCTTCTGTCCTGGAAATGTTCTCTTTCCCCGGTCAAGGGATCCCGGACGAGCCCCCAAATGTTCTGCCCGATGTCCGAATCCCTGAGCGGGAAGAGAGAACTTCCAAGACAATGCAATTTACAAAAAGGGAAGTTTTATTACTGACTCGAGTCAGGGCTTTCTGCTGCAACCAACACAGTGGCGCAAGGTCAGAAAAGCCTTGAGCAGAGGCTGTTATCCAAATTTATAAGGTATGCATAAGAGGTTAGTAGCTGGCTTAAGCGGATTGGTTACATGTTTGCAAAGCAATTTTATTGGTACAAACTTTCGCGGGCTTTTTTCAAACCTGGGCATTCGCGGGCTTTTCAGCTCTTCCTTTGTTTCTTACTGGGCGCATATTGGCTGGCTCCAGGTTACCTGATGGGGGTAGGGAATCTTATCATTTCGGGGGAAGACAAAACTTAGGTCCAGGCCGCCTGTCATGGTATTAACCCTGGCAGCCTCACACATTTTTTATACATAAAATGGTTTCCTCCATACAGATATTATTTTTCTACCATTTTGTTCTAGTAAGACAGGTGGTTCAGAGAATTTTAGATACTGTTTTATGGCCTAGTCCAGTAACAGCACATTGAGAGGCCAGTCGACAAAATCTTTGCCAAACCTGAGAAAGGACATTCTCAGCACCATGGGATAAAATGGTCATGAAATGCCCCCCTCAAAGTCGTGGTCAAGTTTGTGAGCAAAAAGAGGCTCTGCCAACTTAAGATTGACACTTGCCATCTACATCTACGGAGATTATATCATGGCCACTGCAACTGCTGACTTTCAATGGCCCTGAAAGGAGTTCAGGGTGAAGATCAAGAATGAGGTGTTCCGTGCTCTGGGAAAAACTGGCAAAACAGGCCTTCAGATAGTTAGATCTTTTCAAGAGATTTTATGAGTCCCAATTCTTGCATCTTCTCAAACCTAGAGAAACACTGACATCATTAATGGTGCCATCTGCCTTGGCTATTAAAAAAAAATTTTACAATTAAAAGTCAAAATAGAGTACTCAGCTATGGTTCAGACATCCTGAAAAATAAACAGATGTTACTATGGGTGTAATTTCAGATTAGACATTGTATTGCTAAACACTTGAGTTTTCTGAGTTGTATCAGGCTTAGATGCCACCATTCTCAAAACAACGTCTGCTAAAAGCTAATAACTTCTACCTTACTTTTTATAAAACTAGACAACTGGCCACCTGGCTACAAGTCTCCCTGGAGTGCCAGGTCCAGGCTGGGTTTCAGGCCTATTCTTCTAAAAAAGAAATATACATAACAATGTCTTTTGAGTTCTTCTACAGAACTGGAGCCCCCACCCAGGTGGAAGATGGTAACTTCAGACTAAACATAAGATTCCTAAAACACAGCTCTGTTGCTTGGCCACCAGCCAATCATCCCAGCGGTGCCTCCTGTTTCTGGGGACCAGTGATGACCATCCTGTTATGTCTCCTGTTTGGCCCCTGTCTATTTTACCTCTGAGAGGCACCGACAGTTTCAAACTAAGTTGCTGTTATTACAAGAGTAAAAGCTGGTTTCAGATATAAAACACCCCAACTTAGGTCAGGTATAGAGAGACTTCTGCTCTGCTAGGCAGGCCTATGCCCAGGCACAGCAGGAAGAAGTTACAGAAGAAAGAGACCTCCGCCCCAAATCCCAAAAAGCATCTTGAGTATGAAGTCTCTCAAGGGAGAGTTGTTAGGAAAAACACACTGCCTGTCCGTCCACCTAATGTTACTCAGATCTCAATATTCGACTGTCCCCACAGATGATATAAAAGACCCATGATTGGGCCTTCCATAGAAACAAAGACAGGGGGGAATGTGGGGCTGCTGGGGCTGGCAGGCGGCCTGGACATGGGTTTCGGTTTCCCCTGAAATGGTGGGATTCCCCGCCCCCATCAGGTAACCTGGAGCCAGCCAATCAACATGTGCCTAGCAAGAAAAAGGGAACCTATCAGGGGAAAGCTGAAAAGCCCGCGAACGCCCAAGTTTGAAAAAAGCCCGCGAAGGTTTGGGCCAATGATTACTTTGCAAACATGTAACCAATCCACTTAAGCCAGCTACCAACTGCTTATGCACACCTTATAAATTGGGTAACAGCTTGGGCTCAGCACTCTCTGACTCCGTACCACTGCGTTGGACGCGCGGAGGGAGCCCTGACTCGAGTCAGCAATAAACTTCCCTTTTTTTGCGAGTTGCATTGTCTTGGAAGCCTTCTCTCTTCCCGCTCAGGGATTCGGACATCGGGCATAACACAGACCAGCACCCATGGCTTTGAGCAATGGAGAGCTTCTTAAAGAGTTTAACTTGTGAGTTTAGTCCTTTTGTTTGTGCTGAGTCCACAGAATTTTCCTAACAGGAAGGGACTGTCAGGGAAATGTATGCCTCAAAGGAAAATCATAGCACACCTTTAGTGTCATCTGATTGAAAGGTTGTTGCTGAACGATTAGATGCGGATTTCTTGGCCTCCAGAGGAGACGAATTCAATCCGGGGCCAGAGATGAGGCTGGATCGCTCAGAGCTTTTGTGTAACAAAGTTTTATTAAAGTATAAAGGAGATAGAGAAAGCTTCTGACATAGGCATCAGAAGGGGGCAAAAGAATACCCCCCTTCTAGTCTTTAGCTGTCTGTTATATAGTCACTCACAGTCTGTTAATGAAAAGGATGTCATAAAATTTAGAATAACACCAGATAATTCATCTCTGGCCATAAAACGATTGACTTGAATCTTGTAGAAGGGCAGAATACCAACAAATAATTTCATTTACATAGCTTAGGGAAACAATACCTGAGTAAGTAAATTTAGGCCATTTGGCGGAACCAACTTGAAGATAGAGTCTGGGGTTCATTAACATAGCTTAAGACAACATTTCCATACGAAAAAGAAACGTATTGGTCAACTCAAGGTTTGAGAGTAGTTAGCTTCAGGTGAGACCAGGTGTCATGGCAACACAGCACTTTAAGAGAAACCTCTTTTAAATTTGTATAGGGAAGGAAAGACATATCGCTGGTTTGTTTCTTCCTGCCGCTTAAGAGAGATAAAAATGTCTGGCACCTGCAGCTTCTTTTTTCCATTTGGAGACCCCTGGCCTTCCTGCCTGTTACCCTCTCATTCCCCCCTTTTCTTTTAGGAGAATTATGTTGCCTAGGGAAAAGGGGCGTCGTTTTCATTCCATAACTGCTTCCGAGCTGACAAGGGGTGTTGTCCCTAAATTGGTGAGGCAACATATTCTCCTAATCCTCATAGTGAGGATGTCTGATCCAGGGGCCCCAAATAGTAGTCGGGAGAAGCTGCAGTGATAGCAGGAGTTTGAGCAACCATTTGTAACTTAAAAGCTTTCGTGCGACTAGAAACAAATCCAGTTACACAGTTACAGATGCAGGGAGCAAACAGCAAAAACAAAACAATCAGAATTATTGTAATTAAGATAGATTTCCACCATGGGGAACTAGTTAACGTCTCCCAAAGTGAGACAATAGAGGCTTCAGGAGTATCCATGGCCCCAATCATCTTGTTCATGTGTTTAGTAAAATGAGTAACATTAGTGCTCATATCAGGTATATATGTGCAGCATTGAGTATGAATGATGGCACAAGTTCCTCCTTGTGCAGCTGTCAGAATATCTAAAGCCAACCTATTTTGTAAAACCACCTTTCTAATTTGTGTTTGTTCAGCATTAAGAGCTGAAATAGCTTTTTGAGAATCTTGTAATGCCTGTTGAGTAAAATTAGTCAAAGCATCTACTCGTAGCATAACATCTGTAGTTCCCAAAGAGGGGACAAACACTGCAGCCAAATAATCATACCAGTGAAATACAGACCTTGCCCACCGAGTTTTAAGGTGAGGTAAATTAGCAGGCTTTTCTGGAAGCTCTGAAAATATAAAGCCATGAGTAAATGCTAGACCCAGGGTGCATCTCCCTATCCAGCCAGGGGGAAGCCAAGCCCATAGGTAAGAGCCACATATCCAATAAGTCCCGTTTGGAGCAAGCCAGCGTGACTGAGATATCCAGTCCCAATTAGTGCCTGGCCAGACAAAGGGAGGTCCTGAACTGGGGTTGGAAAACACGGGAATGAATACGTTACATATTTCTTGAGGCAAAAATCCCAATTGTTTCCAATCATTGTAATTAAGTTGTTGGCTAACTTTGGGGGATGGCTCAGTTTGTTCCCAGCATACAGGGGCAGTAGATATTAGACGTCCCTTTTCAGGAGTTAGCCAAATAACCTCATCCCATATTTGATAAACATCAGGTAAAAAACCATCAGATCTAGACCTATTGGTCTTATGTGCAGCAAAATAGTCATTAAACTGAAACAGTGTATAATCAAAATTAAAAGTCACATTATGTCCATAGTTAAGGTACAGAGTATTACACCAGTCCATTCTAGGGTTGTTAGATGTCACCAGACGAAGAAGAGGCATCACATGTGATTGTTATTGAAGGTATTCGCAGACTTGGAGAAAGTCTTTTCCTTCAAGTGGAGATGTCCACCACAGGAAGCCTTCCACTGATGAAGTGGGGAGTGCTCCGCAGACCCAGCAGTTAGACCGATTGTGGAATGCAGCATAGGAGTGAGCCCAGGACAGGAAGGCATTGTCTTGAGGATCAAATGGCAGACTCAGGATTTCTGGAGTCAGCAGAAGTAGGCTCACATAGGTTATCAGGCCCATCTGAAACGTACAAAGCCAGAGCATAGAAAGTAAAGACATAAAATGACATCACTTAGTTTTGGTCAGGGTGCCATCTCTTGACTCGAGTGTGATGCACCCATGAATCAATTCCTGGCACTTTGACAGCTGTGGGAGAAGAAAGAATAACCTGGTAAGGGCCTTCCCAGAGGGGCTCGAGGGATGAGCCCCCAGATCCCAATGTTTTTATAAGGACCTCAGTTCCTGGCTCAAATAGAGGCTTGCTGGATTCAGAGGCTGGGTCAGGAGTCGTCTCCTGGAGTTCTGTTAATGCCTGTTGAAAAGCTGAGAGCTGAGTTACATAATTAGTTAATTCCAAGGCTTTAGGGTCTATAACAATGTCTGTGTGTAAGAAAGGCCTTCCATAAATACATTCAAAGGGGGAGAGCCCCTCCTTTTTGGGGGCAGTTCGAGCCCTCATTAAAGCTATGGGTAGGACTTTAATCCAGTTGTCCTGCGTTTCTTGAGTTAATTTGCGCAGATGTCTTTTGATAATGTCATTAGCTTTTTCAACCTTTCCTGAGGATTGGGGTCTCCAGGAACAGTGTAAGTGATACTCTATTCCTAGAGCTTTAGACACCCCCTGAGTTACAGCAGCTTTAAAGGCGGAGCCATTGTCACTCTGAAGGCTCCGTGGCAGCCCAAACCTGGGGATAATTTCATGGATTAAAATCTTTATAACCTCTTTAGCTTGTTCACTACGACAGGGGAAAGCCTCAATCCATCCAGTAAAAGTATCCACCCAAACTTGTAAGCAAGAATACCCATTAGCTTTTGGCATATGAGTAAAATCAATTTCCCAGTCTTCTCCAGGATACTTTCCCTTTCGTTGTAACCCAGATTTGGCTAGCTTTTCAGTCTTTGGGTTATTTTTCTGACAAACCTCACATCGTTTGATAATGTTCTTTAAAGTTTTTATTACATTTTTACCTTCAAACAAACGAGAAGCCATCTGGTAAGTACTCTCTGCACCCAAATGAAAACTCTGATGTAAACCCTTAAGAATTTTCCACTGAGCATTCTCAGGAATTATTAATCGTCCATCCTCGGACTGTAACCATCCTTTATCAGTAATCTTTGCTCCTCTTTTCTCATATCTTTCTAATTCTTCCTCAGTATATTGTGGTTTTTCCTGTTCCACAGGACCTGTCCAGATCAAAGGCGTCTGTAGGGAAGGGGTTTCGTAAAGTGCCGCTTCTTTGGCTTGAGAGTCAGCGAACAGGTTACCAGCAGCTACTTTACTCCCATCCCTGCTGTGCCCTTTGCAATGCATAACTGCTACTTCTTTAGGACAATAGATAGCAGTTAAAAGTCTCTCGATCTCTCTGAAATGCTTAATAGGTTCTCCTGTTGCTGTTTTAAACTGTCTTTCTTTCCATATTGCAGCATGAGCATGTAAAGTCAAATAAGCATACTTAGAATCAGTGTAAATATTCACACGTTGCCCTTTGCTTAACTCTAGAGCTCGGGTCAGGGCCACAAGCTCCACTAACTGGGCACTGGTTCCCTGGGGGAGAGATTTTGCTCCCAAAACCTGTTCAGCAGTCACCACAGCATAACCTGCTTTACGCTTTCCATCCCGAACAAAAGAACGGCCATCTGTAAATATTTCCATGTCAGGATTGTCTAATGGGGTATCCATTAGATCTTCCCGAGCTGCATAGTTTAAAGTTTAAAATTGGGAGCAATCATGATCAGGTGTTTCATTTTCTTTCTCAGGAAGGAAAGTAGCAGGATTTAAATTTCCACAAACTTTAAGCTTAGTTACTGGTCCTTCTAACAATAGTGACTGATATTTAAGAAGCCTACTGTCTGTCATCCAAATATTAACTTTAGAATTCAAGATTCCACTCACATCATGAGAAGTCAGTACAGTAAGGTTTCGTCCATTAATTATTTTTAAAGCTTCAGGTGCTAATAAAGCCGTGGCTCCAATTACTCTTAGGCAGTGGGGCCACCCACGTGCAATTACATCTAATTCTTTGCTTAGATATGCAATAGGTTGCTGATGAGGCCCTCGGGGTTGTGTCAAAACTCCCAAGGCCATACCTTTTCTTTCAGTGACAAACAAGTTAAATTCTGACCCTGTGGGCAAACTCAAAGCCGGAGCTTGCAGGAGAGCAATCTGAAGAACCTTAAAAGCCTTTTGAGTATCTGGAGACCAAACTAGTTTCTTGGTTTGGGCCTGCTGAGTTTCAGCTATAAGTTTATATAAAGGCCAGGCAAGTTCTCCATAACCCAGAATCCAAATGTGACAGTAGCCTGTGATTCCCACAAATCCTCTCAATTGCCTTAAAGTCATAGGTAGGGGATGGTTTAGTATAGGTTTAATTCTCTCAGGACCTATGGCCCTAGTCCCTTCTGATATGATTAGGCCCAAATATCTAACAGATTGTTGACAAAGCTGAGCCTTTTCTCTTGAAGCCTTGTAACCGCAGCCTGCCAGAAAGTTTAAGAAATCTTCTGAGGCTCGTGAACAAGCTTCCTCTGTTTCAGCACAGAGCAAAATATCATCTACATATTGTAACACTACCGCTTCAGAGCTATTAAAGTTTTGTAGATCCCATGACAAACTTTGTCCAAATAAGTGAGGACTGTCACGAAATCCCTGGGGCAAAACTGTCCAGGTTAACTGAGAAGCTGGCTGCGTGGGGTCTTCAAAGGCAAATAAATAAAAACTGACTTTCTTTCGCCAAAGGCACTGAATAGAAGACATCTTTCAAATCAATGACTGAAAAATATTTGGCTCATTCAGGAATTTCAGACAATAGAGTATAAGGATTAGGCACCACAGGGTGTAAAGGAACCACAGCCTCATTTATTATTTGTAAATCTTGAACTAGTCTCCATTTACCGTTTGATTTCTTTATACCCAAAATAGGAGTGTTGCATGGACTGTTACAGGGAACTAACAGTCCCTGCTCTTTTAAATTCTCAATGATTGGTTTTAACCCTTCTTTAACCTCAGGTTTCAGTGGATACTGCTTCTTATGTGGGAATAAGTGTGGGTCTTTGAGCTTGACAACTACAGGAATAGCATTCTGTGCTCGACCCACAGATTTTCCATCAGCCCATACTCTAAGATTTACATTTTGTTCAACTAAAGGGAGAGAAAGGGAGGGCTCCATATTCATGAAAACAGAGGCATGGACCTTGCTCAGTATATCTCTTCCCAAAAGGGGTGAGGGTGATTCTGGCACGATAAGAAACTCGTGTGAAAATAGCACAGAATCCCAGTTGCACGATAAAGAATAACTGAAGTAATACCGTTTGGCTCGTCCAGACAGTCCCATTACGGAAGCGGATCGGGAAGAAAGTGGGCCAGGGGCTTCATTAAGCACGGAGTAAGTTGCCCCAGTATCTAAAAGGAAATTGACGGATTGGCCTCCCACCGTTATCAATACCCGGGGCTCCTCAGGTGTAATTAGGACGGGAGCTTGTGTGGGGACCCCCGGGCACCTTCAGTCCTGATGGTCTTGAGAGTCAGACCCCTGAGACCTACGCCTCTGGGGGCAGTCTCTCCTCCAGTGTGGTCCCTTGCAGACCGGACATGGAGCAGGGGGCGGCTTAGATGCCTGAGGGCAATCTCGCTTGAGATGCCCCTCCTTTCCACAGCAATAGCAAGCCCATCCCTTTTCACCTGGGTCCCTCTGGGCATTTTTCTCAGGCTGGTTAAGAACGGTTTTCATAGCCATTGCAAGAGCTTCCGCCTTTTCCTTCGTCTTTCTCTGCCTTTCTTTCTTTTCCTCATATTCCCTTCCATAATAGACTGACTGAGCCAGTTGTAACAGATTATCTAAAGACTGATTTGGTCCATGCGCCCGTTTTGATAACTTACGGCGAATATCTGGAGCCGACTGAGTGAGAAATCTATCCTTTAAGATCACTTTTCCCTCTTCACTTTCGGGATCAATCTCAGTGTATCTGCGAAGGGCTTCTCTCAGTCTATCTAGGAATTTACCAGGAGCTTCCTTCTCCTCCTGTTCTATGTCTGCCAGTTTGCCATAGTTTAAAGGCTTAGAACGCGCCTGCCTGAGTACCTTCAAGAATACATCTGACAAAATGACTCTGATCCCATCTTCCTTTAGCAGTGTTATAGTCCCAGTCTGGTTCTGTAGCTGGGACCGCCTGACTCCCAGTGGGGAGGGCAGTTATCTCGTCCTCTCTCTTTCCCACTGATTCATTACCAAGCCATTCATCTCCATAAGCAACCGCTTTTCCCAAAACTCGAGCCTTTGAGTCGGGAGTCAACGTTTGTCCCAAGATATACATCACATCTTTCCAAGTAAGGTCATAATGCAGAGTAACACCTTTAAAAGCTTTAATATATTTTTCTGGGTCCTCTAAATAGTCTCCCTGATCCTCCTTGATTCTTTGTATCTCTTGATAAGAGAAAGGCTTATTAACTCTCATAGACTGATAATTTCTCCCAGTGGGTACTTCATGAAGAGGCAACAGCATGCGTGGCTGTCCCTCAGTCTCTCTGGCTGCCCTGCACATATCCCAGTTTTTCAGGATACAGTTAGTTCAAAGGAGTGAGGCTGGAATTATTAGCTCCCATCTGTAAGAGAGAAAAAAAGCGACCAGCGCCATTTTTTCTACCGGAGGCGTCCCTCCCTGCTCTAGATGGGGGTGTAGACAGACTTTACACCAAAAGCTTTTCCTTCCTGGTCGGACTTAGTCTGTCCCTTACCGACGCAGGCGTCACACTCGTCCCTCCCGGTTCTACCACCGAGACGGGGTGGGGATGCACCAGGGGTAGACCTGACGGCATCCCTGACTGACGTCCAGCCCTTCACCTCGCTTGCTTCTGATGCCACCCGGGGTGCAATCAGAGTAACCTTCCAGAATGTTTTCCAGGCTAAGACCTCTGGGGGACACATTTGTCACCTGAGTGCCTGTGCATGACCCTAAGTATATTCCTGACCACAGCAAGACCGATACAAACATGAAACTGAGATGTTCCTTCCAAGTGTTACCACACCGGTATAAGAGCCTCCTCTGGTCCACTAAGAGCCAGTGTTACCAAAGGAAAGAAAGCCACTGCAGCTCCAATCCGAGTCACCTTTAACCTCAGAGATGCTCTGGGAGTTAGAGCTCCACCTAGCTTCCGAACTTTCCATGCCTAGCGAGGCTAGGCGCTTCCTGACTACCAATCCAAGTTTGAGACCTAGGCCACAGTACAGTAGCAACATAGATTACAAGTCCCTTGAAAGCCTATGATCCGATAGATTAGGTTAGTACTTTTAATTCCCAAAGAGTTATGAAATGGTCAAAGAGACCGAAAAGTTGACCGAGAAAGGAGAGTTCGGTCCACACGCTTTGCCCGTTTCTGGTCGGTTCCTGAAGAAGACATTGGGTGCCTCTTGCCACTGGCAGGTCGGTATAAACCCCAGACAGGTTTTTGTCATAAGCCTTATGAGGTCGCCGCGGAAACGCAGAGCAGGGCTCCTCATTTGCTTCGCGAGGGCGTTTCATTCATTCACACAAGCACACTGAAGAGTTAGTAAAGTACAGCAGAAAACATGTTTGCTAGGAGAACAAAGAACTAGAGCTCCAAGCATCCTTACCTTGTCTTGAAGGATCCCGGACGAGCCCCCAAGATGAAAGGTTGTTGCTGAACGATTAGACGCGGGATTCTTGGCCTCCAGAGGAGACGAATTCAATCCGGGGCCAGAGACGAGGCTGGATGGCTCAGAGCTTTTGTGTAATAAAGTTTTATTAAAGTATAAAGGAGATAGAGAAAGCTTCTGACATAGGCATCAGAAGGGGGCAAAAGAATACCCCCCTTCTAGTCTTTAGCTGTCTGTTATATAGTCACTCACAGTCTGTTAATGAAAAGGATGTCATAAAATTTAGAATGACACCAGATAATTCATCTCTGGCCATAAAACGATTGACTTGAATCTTGTAGAAGGGCAGAATACCAACAAATAATTTCATTTACATAGCTTAGGGAAACAATACCTGAGTAAGTAAATTTAGGCCATTTGGCGGAACCAACTTGAAGATAGAGTCTGGGGTTCATTAACATAGCTTAAGACAACATTTCCATACGAAAAAGAAACGTATTGGTCAACTCAAGGTTTGAGAGTAGTTAGCTTCAGGTGAGACCAGGTGTCATGGCAACACAGCACTTTAAGAGAAACCTCTTTTAAATTTGTATAGGGAAGGAAAGACATATCGCTGGTTTGTTTCTTCCTGCGGCTTAAGAGAGATAAAAATGTCTGGCACCTGCAGCTTCTTTTTTCCATTTGGAGACCCCTGGCCTTCCTGCCTGTTACCCTCTCATGATTCTGATTCAATGAGATGTATTTTACAATTTTGTAAATTGTAGATAACTGACAGCAATAAAAAATAATTCCTGTCTTGAAAAAAAAAAAAAAACAAAGTTAATTGTCTCAAAATCACTGATTAAAAAGTAGTCTATCATTCAGTTGATTTGAAATTCCATCTTTATCAGATATTTACTCAGAATATTTGCATATGGCTCAGGCTGTCTATGCCCCCTACCCCAAACTTGTATCTGGCACTACTTTGAAATTCTTTTAATAATGTAATAAGAATATACCTCATTTAATTCCAATTAAATTCTTCCTTAGGTACAGAAGTCTACAGAATTAACCTTGTCTGTAGTCACTGTGATTTGACAAATATCATCAAGCACTCCTATATGAAAATATCTTCCCCATCAACTTGTTATTTCTCCCCTCAAAAGACCTCTCTTTTGGTTATTCCAAAGTTCCCAAACAGGTTGCACATTCAAATTACTTGGGGAGGTTTGATTGATTGTTTCTTAAGTACAGATATCTGGACGCCACCTTAGTTCTACTGGAATCAGACTCACCAGGGTAGGCTCTGGCCCCAGTGATTTGGAGGTTTGGCAATCATAGGTTTCTAGAAAAAAAGATAACAGTTATTTCAAGAAGGCAAGAGTTAAAACCCATATGTATTATCTGGAGAGAATCTCTTCTAATCCTTCTCCTATGTTATAAATCGGTTTATTCAATTTGAGCTAATTATCCCCTTGGAATAGGCCACCAGAGGCTTGAGCCCTGAAAGGAAAAATATAGAACTGGCTTAATTTGGAAGGTAAAGAAGGAACATAATGCAGTAATAACATCTGGACAGCATTGGGTTCCAGGCTAGGAATACCAGTCCATAGACAAAGTTTCTCTTGCTTATGTTAGTCAGCATATTAGGTGCAATCAGCATGATCTTAGGTGATATTCAGGTGAACACTGTTTTACTAATTATGTATTGATTTTTCTGATTTTCCTCCATTTATAACAAGTGATACTGGTTTTCCATTTATAATAGTGATACAAAATATCTTTTAAATAAACATACATTTTAAAATGTGGATAAGTTTAAAGGAAAACATCACTGATAGTAAGGGGATATAATAAACTTTTGACTATGATTAGAAATAACTGAGGTTCGCTAAACTCTGACAGTGAGACCCTGGGGTAGATGGTTGGAAATTTAGTTAGGGAGGAATGCCAAAGGGAAAACTAAAATGAACTTGTTTGTCTGGCAAGCATTGCTCAGGGTTAGAGCTAATACCAACTGTATTGGTGTCTCTTAGTTTCCTCATCTCATCTTGTACTGACTTTTACTACATTTACTCAACGGGCAACATGAACCAGCCAAACTGTACAATTCCAACTCTACACCAATGGAAAGTGACCAGTCCAGCTACACTGCTGCCTAAGTCTGATATTCTGTTTATGACTTTAGGATTCTTGCTCAACCAAGCCCTGGACCAAAGAAGCAGGTGAGCACTGTTCAGGCCTTCTTGAAGTCAGAGACTGCACCCTTTCTGTAGGTATTTCCAAGTGCTTTATGTCCTGCCAAAAAAATAAAAAAAAAAAAACAAACAAAACCCACAAACACACACAAAACAAGAAATTAACCTAAGCCAAAGAAATGTGTGACTTTACCTGATTTCTGCAATTGTCTGTGAGGGCAGGGTGGAGGGAGGTGAAAACTTTTATTTGAAAAGACCATTCCCATTCAATATCTTTAGTATTGTCAGATATATAGAACTTCTAGGGAATATGATTTCCAGCAAAGTTAGGTTTTCTGCCTTTTCAATCATCTTTAGGAACATATTTTTTAATGTAGTATTCACTTGACCTCTGGTTTAGGAGCTTGGAGATCTGGGTTGTTAGAAGCAGCATGCACTTACACAGTACAAATTTATCTTCATTATTTACCAGTTGTGTGATCTCATGCAAATTTTGGTTTTGCTGCTTTAAGCTTCATTTCCCTCAACTATAAAATGCTTGTAACATCTCAAGATTTTTTTTTGTAAAAGTTAAATGATAAAATGTGCATAATATTCTTGGCACATATTAGGGACACCGTAGATGGTAACTATTAGTATTGTTTTAACTAAAGCCCATCTTCCAAACACTTCTCTGCAGATAACCTGTATCTGAATCTCCTAGAGGGTCTCTTTAAAATGAAAATTCCTTGGATAAAGATGTGAGATATATATATACATATATATATATACACACACACATACATATATACATACATATACATATATGTATAATGGAATATTACTCAGCCATAAAAAGGAATGAAATTGTGCCATTTGCAGAGATGTGGATGGACCTAGAGACTGTCATACAGAGTGAAGTAAGTCAGAAAGAGAAAAACAAATATCGTATAATATCACTTCTATGTGGAATCTAGAAAAATGACATAGATGAACTTATTTGCAAAGCAGAAATAGAGACACAGATGTAGAGAACAAACATATGGATATCAAGGGGAAGGTGGGGTAGGATGACTTGGGAGATTGGGATTAATATATATACACTACTATGTATTAATATAAAATAGATAACTAATGAGAACCTACTGTATAGCATAGGGAACTCTACTCAATGTTCTGTGGTGACCTAAATGGGAAGGAAATTAAAAAAAGAGGGGATATATGTATATATATAGTTGATTCACTTTGCTGTATAGCAGTAACTAACACAATTATTGGAGTATATTTGTAAATTCCAATAAAAATTAATAATAAATAAAATGCAAAATAATAAAATAAAATGAAGATTCTTGGGTTCTGTCCTAAAATTTCTGAATCAAATTATTAGAGTGAGGCCTAGGAATCTGTATTTTATCTAAGTGCCCTCCCAACTCTCCTTCTGGGTTTGAGATATAAAGTCTTTGTGAGGAAAACCAAGTCTGCACTTGTTTTTTTATTTCTCAGTGAGTTTGGAGGGGAGAGGAGGTCTTTTGGAAGCTGACACTTTTCAAAGTGCTGAGAAGGAGAGATCTTTCTATGAATAGACTGAGAAAGCAGGGGAGTGTGTTAGTATTGAGTGTGCAGTCCCAGAGGGCTCCGTGGAAAGTGTTGAGAGGCTGTAAAACTGGACAGGTGGTAGTAGAAGTTTATTTACAGCTGATCTCTATGGAAATGAAACTTTAAATGGGTGTTGGGCCGGATGATCCTGAAGCTTTCATGATGACTGAAAAGGACAGAGATAAGCATGGACAGAGTCATCTCTCTAAACAGAAACTTGGTATAAAGTTGCTTGATGCCAGGGAAAGTGCGTAGTCAGCTTAATCTATTTAAAACATTTAGTTATTTGCCATTTTAAATAAGTGACAAAGTATTTATTAAAATAGATTAATAATTGGAGATAAGATGGGTATTTCTTCTCTAAATCCAAGCTTTCTGTCTTCTCTCTGTTATATTGCACTTGATTTGTTACAGGAAGATCACTTCCTGGTTGTTTCTGGCATGAGCTGGAAAACTGCCCTGTGCTTTCTAAACCAGAACATCTGAAATGTTGATGTTTTGGTACATAAGGTGCTTGATATTGCTTCCTTAGGCAGGTTATTTTTTATATCCCCCCAAAGCATAGAATGGAAAAGGAACTCTTTAATTGTTGCTGTAATAGCTGGGGAAAAGAGACATGACAGTGAATCTACTGAGTTACCCCACTACTGATATAATTAAGCAGGTATCAGTACATATTTTATTTCTACTATGTTTGAATATTTGCAATAACACTTCTTATTTTTTTCTAGAGTATATTTTCCTGGAGGAGAGCAACCTCAGTTAATTAACTTACAGGGCATTGGTTGGAGAAATCATACACATCACTATATACCTTTTCAAAGAGATGAACTGAGTTTTAGAGCAACTAGGTCTTAAATAGCAGTGCTGGTGTAAACATGACATTGTGCTGCTAGGAATAAAACCAACTGTAATCTTTTTAACTAGTCTAAGGCGAATATACAAGATGTTCTTAAGGTTTTTAGGTTAAAGATATCTTTCACAGATGGTAAGGAATAAAAGGGATTTACTCTTACACTTTGTGTGCTTTACTCTCTAATCTTTCATTTATTTTTAAGACCTCAAACACTCTATAAATACAAACTTGTGGCTGACTTCCGAAAAAGTGTTGCTGGGGCCCCTATAATGGAACCAACAGATCAGCTTTAGCTTCCACATATTGTCACAAAATGACTGCAAATGAAATATATCCTCCCAGGATGCCTTTCCTCTAGATTGTGAAGTTCCTCAGGACAGAGACTATATCTTTTATATCGGTAGCCCCAAGACCTAGCACAGTGCCATGGCACACAATAAATACTGTTGAATGAAAGACTTAACTGAATCAATGAATAAATGAATGAATGAGCTCAGCTGTCTCTTCCCATCCTGTTGCCCCTTTCTCAGGGCAAACTGAAGAAAACATTTAAAACCCATTCATGTTTTGAATATTATTATGAACTCCTAAAGGAATGAACTTAAGCAAAATGGAAGTGCTAAGAAGCAGATACTGGTTTTCTGGTTAACTGATTTTGTTCAGTGATTCCTATGAAAAAATTTTAACAAAGACATTAGAGGCAGTATCCAAACTAAATAAATAGATATTTAGGAGGATGCCACAAAACCTGTTGAATTTCTTAAAAATAAAGGAGTTTGGACTCCTAAAATAGTAAATAAATCCACCATAAAGAAAATGCAAAAAAAAAAAAAAAAAGAACACATAGCAGCCATAAAGATCTTTTTTAAAAAATGAAAAATCCTTCATCAGTTTGCTTTTAAGTAATCCTTTTAAAACTCTTCAACTACTTCCCATTGCTCTGAGGATAAGATCCAAAATCTCTAATTTGAACTACAAGCTAATTCATTGATTTGGGCTTCCCTGGTGGCTTAGATTGTAAAGAATCTGCCTGCAATGTGGGAGACATGGGTTCAATCCCTGGGTTGGGAAGATCCCCTGGAGGAGGGCATGGCAACCCACTCAGTCGGACACAACTGAGCAACTAAGCACAGCACAGCAACTCATTGATTTAGTCCAGAAATACTGATGAGTGTCTATTATGTATTTCAGGCTTGGAAAATTCAGTGGTGAAGGAGTGGGGCTAAGCCTCAGTTCCCACAGAACTTTACACTGGGAGTGGGCCAGTGGGAAGACTGACAGACTATAAACATAGAAATACAATCAGTAAACATCATAAGCAAATAGACTAGATAAATTCCAGTGTGATAAGTGCTATGAAGAAAATAAAATAGAATGATTTTCTAGAGAAAACAAGCTATTCTTTCAGTTTCCTAGTCTCCATTTTCTGACCGCAGGTAATTTGTATAGGTTATTCCCTCCCTCAGGGCTCCTCCCTTATCTTCCTTTCCTCTCTAACCATCATTTTTCCTTCAGCTCAAGTCACAGCTAAAAATGGCAGCTTTTCTAGGTTAAACGTTCCTTTCATATATCTCTCCTATTGTATCCATGTCTCTTTTGTAATGTTCATTACATTTAAAAGTATTTAGTCAATGTCTGTCTTGCCACAAGGGCAGGGACTTGTGGTTTGTGATTCACTGATCTATTCCCAGCCACCATTTAATATCTGGGAAATACAGCAGATGGTCAATCTACTGTAGATGATCATCATATAGTAGATGATCAATACATTTTGCTGAATAAATGAACAGAAGGAAAATTGGAATATTCTTTTATTTTTCTCTGTTAAGGAAGTGATAAAAATGATGTGAACATCACACATATGTAAAAAGCACAAGAGAGAGATGTAATTAGGCTAGAGAGAAACTCAATGAGAATTATTCAGTGGTTGCTTCCTTGGGTTCTAGTGTGGCATTGAACGCCATTATCGGATAAACTGTTTTGAGAATTCATTTCCTAGATGTTGGAAGTAAGCACTCTCTGGCTTATAAAAAGCTTGAAAGAATACACCGGGGAGAGAGAAGAAAGAAAGAAGAGAGTAGACTTGTTGAAACATGGAAGGAATAAGTAGTTGGGGAGATATTCGTTTTTGGTTTTTTTTCCAGATTCAAACAGACTTTTCTTTCAAAATAAAAATTGCCCCTCTCTCAATACCAAGTAATAAATGCATATTGTAAATATTCAAGACAAAACAGAAAGAGGTAAAGAAGTCAAAATGACTAATAATCCTTTCATTTTATTTGCATACATACTCATCTAGACTTTTTTCTATATATATATATATACACACACACATGTATCTTAATATAAAAATAGAATATGTACTATTTTATAGATTGTCTTTCTATTTAAAAACATATTTTCAGATCTACCCATTTCTTTAGCTACTCATTTCTAATGGCTATGTAGTAGTCCATTATGTGGATACACTGTAACTTATTATTGTTGAATATTTTTCTGATTTTTCAGTATTTCAATACTATACAATTAATTAAGATTAACACCTTTGTATATTTAGTAGGTACACTTTTGCAAACTTGTCCACTTATTTTCCTTAAAATAAATTTCTATATGTGGACTTGTTGGTCAAACAATATGGATGTTGAGGCTTTTGATACATGTTGCCCGATTACCTTAAAATGGTTGTATCAATTTGTATTAGTAGCATACAAGTGTGCACATTTCATACCATCTTTACCAACACTTAATATTATAAAATGTTTAATCTTTGACATTCTGCTAGGCAAAAAAAAGATATCATTGTTTTTATTTCTGATTACTCGTGAGGTTGATTATTCACTCTGATTACTATTATTGTTATGTTTATCAGCCAAATGTTTTCTCCTTCAAATTGTCTATTCATGTCCTTTGCCTATTTTTTCATTGGAGCACTTACTTTTAAAAACATTTATAATAGTACTTCATAGACTACAGATCTTCCTCAATTTATGATGGGGTTATGTCCCAAAAAATCCATCCTAAGTAGAAAATATCCTAAGTGGAAAATGCATCTGATGCACATAACCTACCAAACAGCATAGTTCAGCCTACTGCTGCTGCTGAGTCGCTTCAGTTGTGTCCGACTCTGCGTGACCCCATAGATGGGAGCCCACCAGGCTCCCCCATCCCTGGGATTCTCCAAGCAAGAACACTAGAGTAGGTTGCCATTTCCTTCTCCAGTGCATGAAAGTGAAAAGTGAAAGTGAAGTTGCTCAGTCGTGTCCCTCCATGGACTACAGCCTACCAGGCTCCTCCGTCCATGGGACTCTCCAGGCAAGAGTACTGGTGTGGGGTGCCATTGCCTTCTCCGATAGTTTAGCCTAGACTACCTCAAACACGCTCAGATAATTTACATTAGCCTACAATTCGGCAAAATCATCTAACAAAAAGTCTATTTTATCATAAAGTGATGAATATCTCATGTCATTTATTGAATACTGAAATACAGAATGGTTGTGTGGGTACAGAATTGTTACTAGTATTTGGGTTATTTACCCTCAAGATGTGGTTGACTGTGAACTGCAGCTCACTGCTGCTGCCCAGCATTACCAGAAAGTATTGTACTGCATATCGCTAGCCCAGAAAAAGATCAAAATTCAAAGTCTGAAGTACTGAATAAGTATCACTTTATACTATCTTAAAGTCAAAAAAATTGTTTAAGTCAAACCATCATAAATTGGACACTGTCTGTAGTAATATTAGCCATACATGCTTATCATATATTTATCATATATGCAGCATTTTTGCCAATTTCCCTTTTTATTATAAACCAGTACTAATCCTTAGCAATCATACTTAAATTATTTTTCTCAGTGTATCATTTGTCTTTTAATTTTATTAGCATTGTGTGTTGATATTCAGAAGCTTTCATTTATGAAGTTGTATTTAACAGTAATCCCTTTTGTGGATTTTGTGTCAAATTTAGAAAGTCCTTCCACATCCCCAAAGCTATGGACATATATACTTATGTTTTCTACTTCTTTTATCATTTTATATTTTACATTAAGCCATATTTGTCTCAAGAATATGTCAAGGAGTGGCTAATGTTATTGCCATAATCTCAATATCAAGCTTAACAGCAACTGCTGGCCACTGAAGAATTCACTTTACACTAGGTAAAAAGGTAAAAGTTCTAGTATATGATTACATAATATAAGACAAACACTGAGTAGAGACACAGTATCTAATCCACATTTCCATACTGTCAAAAATGGTAATATTAATATCAAGAATGCTTGAAAGTTGAGCAGGTAAGTATGAGGGATATTGTTGTAACTGCTTGGAGTGAAATACATATCTGGCTGATGAAATGGCCATCATGCTGAGGCTGGCACTCTCTCAAATAATATTTGAGGTTCTACTATGAGCTTGTTGGGGATATAACAGTGAACAAGAGGCTTACTGTTAAGGGGGTGGGGGTAAACAAATATTTTCAGATGAATTTCTTTAAAGAAAATTAAGCTGGGAAGGGGATGTTGTTGTTGTTGCTGAGTTGCTAAGTAGTGTCCAGCTCTTTGAGACCCCATAGACTGGAGCCCACCAGAGTCGCCCGTCCATGAGATTTCCACAGAAAGAATACTGGAGTCAGTTGCCATTTCTTTCTCCAGGGGAATCTTCCTGACCCAAGGATGGAACATGTGTCTCCTGCGTCGTAGGCAGGTGGATTCCTTGCCATTAAGCCACCAGGGAAGCCCAGTAAGGGCATGTGAGAAGTTGTATAGGAAGTTGTATAGATAGGGTGGTTAGGGGAGTGTTTTCTGGGGAGAAAATATAGATATATTTTATATATATCTATGTGTATATATATATGTATATATATATGTATTGTGTACATATATGTATAAATATGTATTGCATATATATAGTATATATATATGTATTGTATATATATATGTATAGATAAGAAGTTGTAATAGGAAGTTGTATAGATAGGGTGGTTAG
Source organism: Odocoileus virginianus (assembly GCF_023699985.2). Classification (NCBI taxonomy): domain Eukaryota; kingdom Metazoa; phylum Chordata; class Mammalia; order Artiodactyla; family Cervidae; genus Odocoileus; species Odocoileus virginianus. Next base: position 29,753,892 of record NC_069708.1, on the reverse strand, counting down.
GGGAGTGTTTTCTGAGGAGATGACAATTGAGAAAAGGTTTGGATGATGAGAGCAAAGATATGAAGAGGAAAATGCCAGCCTAAGTAAAGTTGTAGAGGTGGGAACAAGTTTAGTTCGCTGGAAGAATACTAAGAAAGCCAGTGTAGCTGGACTGTTACCTGAAAACACAGAAAACAGAAAATTGAGAAAGGAAATGAGATAACATCCTAAAACTGTGGTTGTTTTTCTTAACTGTGAAAACGAGTTGTTGCTTACTAGCTCATACAGTACCTTCTTTCATGCATTACTATCTAAGAAAGGTCTTCCTTAACCGCCCTTAAAGTCCAACGTTATCAGATTTTCCCACCCTTTTACAAACACCGCCCCTTTTCAAGAATTTCAGAATTACCATCTGAGAGAGGCCACCTCTGACCACTCTTTAACACTGCAATTCCCTTTTACCGCCACCGAGCGCTCTCCCACCCACCTTCCCTCGCCTTATTTTTCTCCCTAGCATTTGTCATTAATTTTATGTTATATATATATATGTTATTATTGTCCCTCCCCCAAGAATATAAAGATACACAAGAACTGGGATTTTGGTCTGCTTTAATTTGCGCTGTATCCCCAACATCTATACTAGTGTTTGACACCTACAGTTGGTATTCAATAAATGTATTCGGATAAAGGTAGGATGCTGTATTAACCAGTCTTGACTGTGTGAATCGACGTCAGCTTAGACTAATACCGCGTTTCTCACTCTCTGAAAAGGGCTTCCAGCAGTCATACAGTGACGTCCTCCAGTTTTCAAAATGGGAAAGGTTCTCACAGTTCTCAGAACGCCAATTTCTCGCCACAATTCAAAATGGCGGAGGAGGGTGGGGCCTGTCACATGGTGGGCGGCACAGCAGCTTTCCTTTTCCAGGCCGCGGCCCGCCCTGCCGCGTCGTCAGCCGGCCACCTACTCCTCTCACCGAGGGTTTTTCGAGGAATCGCCTGGGATTGGATAATCGGCTGGGAGTGGATAATCGGCTGGGGCTGCGGGGCCAAGACGCGGCATCATCACTTCCTGTTGTGGGCAGGCGTTTCCTGTCGCTGCTTGGTAACAATGGGGAAGATAATGGCTGCCTGAGCAACGTCTCCGAGCAGGCGCTGGGCTAGAGGCGGGTCTCGACCAGCGACTCATCGGAGGCGGGCTTGAGAGCTGCGGCAGGGGAGGCGCGCAGGAGCCCCGGCGGCGGTGGTCGAACCGACCGAGTCGGATCCCGACACCAAAACCGGGTAAGTGAAGCCTTGGGAAACGGATGGAGAGCGAGAGGAAGACAGCGAAGCCCCATCTGCTGCTTTCTCTCAAAATGGCCTGAGTGGTGCATCGTGGCGGAGGCTCAGCGCCGCCTCCAGACCCCAGGCACCGGTTGCTGTGGGGGGCTCCGTGGCGTAGTCTCCGCTGCCATTTTAGTTGGGTGTATAGTCGACAGGCTTTTTTAAGAAGGGGAAGGAGGAAGGTAGTACTTCCTCTCAGTGGCCGCGCGAGCCGCAGCTGGGGCCCTCCAGAACCTTAAGAATTTGGGGGAGGCGATTTTCGAGTGTTGGCCTCATGCATGAGAATCTTTGATCGTCTCAGGTTTTCCTCTCCTCAGTTCTCTGGAGACTTCCTTCTCCTCCTCCTCCTCCCCCTCTCTTTTACATGGCGGGCTTGGGTTTAGGAAATGGGGAAAAAAAATCAGACTGCTCTAAGTTAGATGCTGGGAACTGTCGGGCCTTTAGATTTCCCAGGATTTGCAAAACCCCATTTTGAGCCTTCTGCTTCTGCAGGGCACTATCAGTTAGGCGCCCCCTGAGGCCACGATGACATCTTCCCTGAGGATCTAAGACAAATGTGGTTTACTCCCTTGCTTGAATAACCCTGGCGTATCCTTTGCCAGATACCACTCCACGGATTCCCCCCAAAAGGGAGGGAAAAGCCGTTGCGTGTTTGTTGTTTTTCCCTGGCTGAGGATGGGAATTGGGCCAAATGATTTTGAAGTTAATTTCCGTTCAATCCGTGCACAACCCAACCCCTCCCCCCTCAAAAAAATGCCTAAGGGTCTCGGCTTCTGCGGGCGGTACCTGCCACGTACGCCATAGCTTTAGTAACTAGTATTAACCGGTTGGGCTTCTGCTTCCTGAATACTCCGTCCCTTTTTCCCTTATGCTGATTAATTTCAAGATGGAGGAGACAGCCACGTTCCTTCCCTAGACAGTTTCACCATACTTATTCCACAGGTTAGTCCGGGAATCTGAGGCCTAGCAGGCTTGTCTATTTAGGTCGTTCTTTCGTTTTGCGGAAAGAGGAAGCATTTATATTAGGTTGTCATTCACTCTTAGCGAGGCCCCACAATTATTTTTTCTTTTGCTGGAAATAAGGAGTCCGCATTTCCTGAATCAGAATTAACCGCAGTGGCTTTGGATGATTGAAAGGAGGAAGAAATACACTACTACTAGTCATTTTTTAAAACAATTCTTGTCATTATTAAAGACAAAATACTCTTATCACCCCATCAGGTACATTATGTCCGTCCTGGATGACTTGAGAGCAGACAGGCACAGTTATCGCTGCCCCAGAATCAGTTTTCTAAGTTGTAGAAATAAAGTACCCAGGAAGACCAATCTAAATATTTTTTAAATTTTATTTTAGGATACTCTTCTCTTACTGAAAAAGTGTTTTTCTTTAGCCTAAAATGTCCTGATGATCTTCATACTTTAGTTCCTGCCTTAGGCTAGTGTAACGTACCAAATAAGTTATTGAAAGTAACTGTGAGAATCTGAAAATAATTACTGATCTGATGCATAAAAGCCCATTTTAAATAAGTTTATATTAAAAGGTAGATGGGCTGTCAGCCTTTAAAAGATATCTTCTAACATATAAGATTGTTGGTTCCCTCTGACCTTCTTAGTCTCCCCAAATATCCTAATACTAATGTGGAATTAGGTTGAATTAATGGCGGGTGTGTATCTAAAATACATAGGATATGTAATTTTTAGGATGTGTCTGTTTCAAAGAAAATGTCTATCTTATAAAAGAGGAAGAATAATGGATTCTTTTTTTTTCTAGAGCAGAGAGTGAAGAAAACTAAAATCCAGTTTATTGTATACAATACTATGTCATAACAGTCAGGTAATTTTATTTTTTGTTGCGTCTCCTGATGATTTATGTGTAGAATGCATGTTTTAAAATATTTATTCTGTTTTGGGGGCCCTGTAATTGAATGGGCTTCTTTGATATATGTTAGTTGGTGTCGGGCATTCTTAATGGTGAAAATGGGTGTTTTTCACTGGGAATTCAAAGGGTAGTGTTTCTGAGTAGCTGGAACTGCATTAGTGCTCTGTCAATTTTCTTCTTTTAAAATAATGTCTGAAATTTACCAGTACCTGTATAGAACAGAAAGAACAAAATAGAAATTTGCTTCCTTTAATCACTGTTGGAATGGGATGAGTATAAATAAGTAGTATTTAAATGTTTATTGAATAACTAAATGAACTAACAGTAGACTATATTACAGGAATATAATTATTTTGTGTGACATTTTATATTTTTCCTTCAAGATCCGAAGTCATAATATATAATATTCTTAATTGATATCAACCTCTTTCATCATCATTGTTAAGGTAATCATATAATTTATTGCCCTAGCTAGGATGCTCTAAAGAGAAAAAGGAACATTATTTTCCTAGACAACAGGTGCAAACCAGGATTGTCCCATGCAAACTGGGATGGGTAATTAGCCTAAATTCATAATTAATTTGTATTGAATACTTACGTGCTAGGTTCTGTGCTTCACATGCGTGATTTTGTAATCATTACAGCCAAGCTTCATGAGGATGTTACCTGTTTTACAGAGTAACTGAGACTTGGAGAGATTAGATAATTTGTTCTCAATTAGATAATTTGGTCTCAAAAAGCTAATAAGTGGTAGGAGCCCCCATTTTAACCCAGGTCTGTCTGATGCCAAAGTCAATAAACTTTTATATCCTTAGACTTGTTGTTAGATCAGAAATGCAAAGAAAATGAAAGGTTGTAATAAAAAAAAAATCTATAGGTTAGGTTGCACCAAAAACTTCTGTTAACACTCGAAGGAACTTTGCTTTATGAAGCAAGTGAGACTTATCTGACGATTGCACTCTCTCTTTCAGTCTGTCAGGGTTCTTGTTTCAGCTGTTACTGCTTGTAATATAATTTGATAAAACAATTTAAAATTAGAAGTGGTTTTAAGAAGTAGCTTGATAATGAAGTGATATCTAGAAGTGTTAGGCTGATTGGATATATTTTTCATGTTAGTGAACATGTAGTGAGGCCTTATATACAGTAGATCAAATGGGACATTTGCATTTATCCAATTACAATATGTGTATTACTTTTTCCATAGCTGTAGTGGATTGGGAAATAGCAAACCACTCACCAACCTCCTGTTCCCTTGATTTACCATAGAGTGGATAACAAATTAGAACATGAAAAGTCCTCTGTCAAAACCAGACCAGTGAGATGCTAGAATTTTGGGCCAGTGCCTAGGACTGCGACATGTTTTTCTTTTGTAAATCTATTTCCATAACATTTCTTTGTAATACAGACATTTCCAAACCTTATAGCCCATTGATTTAAAGTACCCAGTCTACATGATCCTTTGACATTTTGATACCCAGTGTAAGAAAGCAATAACACTTCTATTTTTTCTTTCATTTTTTTGAAATAGAAGTTTCCCAGATAATAAAGCAATTTATTTTAGAGGTAAAAATCTTGACAATCTTCAACAATTTGGGAGTATATTTGTGAACTTGTGGTTTTGCTCCTGAAATAGATATTTGATGTTTTTGCTGTACATAGTCTTATATTTTGGGTTTCCCTGGTGGCTCAGTGGTAAAAAAAAATCTGCCTGCCAGTGAAGGAGAAGTGGTTCAACGCCTGGGTTGGGAAGATCTCCTGGAGAAGGAAATGCCCACTCCAGTATTCTTGCCTTGGAAATCCCATGGACAGAGGATCCTGGCCGGCTGTAGTCCATGGGGTTGCAAAAGAGTTGGACGTGACTTAGAGACTGAACAACAACAAAGTCTTGTATTTTAGTGCTTCAACTCAAGGGTTTAATTTCATTAGTCAAAATACCACATATATTTGGAAGACAAATATCTGTAAATAGTACATGTGTGTATATAGATTTGTGGGCTTACTGCAATAATTTCAGAGCAGCAGTTTGGACTGCTATTACAGCATTTGCATGATGATGAACATGATCCATTCTGTGGTGGGAAGGAGATATTTGTGTTCAGTGTTTTCAAATTTTTCTGAAATGAAAAATGGTCTCTTTCCTCTTGCTCTACATTTGATTCTGTGAAGAAAGGGTTTAACTCGTAATTACAGTTTTCATTTTGTATTGACCAAAGTTCCTGTTAGTGTCAATTACATTTGAGGTCACCTTATAATTTATCCAAACTGGGACACTTTTAAGAGTGAAAGAAGGCTGTGTTAATAATCACTACAGGACAACAGTTGTAGACTGCTACTCATATGGACAAACTGGGTATATGTGGTCACCTTTGTTATCATTTCTCTGTAGGAGCACTGGTTCAGAAATCACTGTTGTCAATGTGTTTGGTTCTGTAACACAAAATTATTTTCCTCAGACAATATAGGAGTCATTTGTGTAGATGATATTTTTCAGTCACATGATTTTAAAATAGTTCATTTTTGGTGGAAAACTTATATCTTAAAAAATAGTACTTTATTTACTAACACCAGAATTGCCAGTAATCAATGACTTTTGCATTAAAACATTTTAAAAATAAGCACATGAGCCTTTTGGGTTTTTGAGTCATTGACTTCTTGAGAATAATGAGAAATCAGAATTGAGTTAGTGTGCATAAGACCAAATTCTAATTTAGTGGCATAGCTTGATACTAAAAGAACATGAACTGGGTAATCGAAGATTAAATTCCCTGTCTTAAGTACTTGAGTGAATTAAAGTGTCATAATGGTTTCCTTTTTAAACTAACTTGTTCCTGTGAATTGGCAGCATTTGGCCTGGTCTCCATCCTTTGATTTGTTGGCATTCTTAATATTCTTTTGATTTAACTGTTTTAGAAGGTTGTTGTCATTAGAATTGTTTGTGAGCTGCAGAATTCCTGTCAAGAGATTAAACACATGCTGAATCCTTTTTTTTCCCTGATGTCCTTTTCAAGTGATAAAGATAATACAAGTGAGGCTAAGCTAACATTGCCATGCAGATATTTTATAATCTCATACTGCTCTAGGAGTATCAGCAGTGGCAGAGGCCTTAGTACCATCCTCCAATAGGCCAATAATGGAAATAAGTTGTGTGGGTGGTGAGAGGTACTGTGCAATAAGGCAGTGAAACATAAACCCTACCCTATTTTTTTAAAGAGGAATGCTTTGTATTTGTTTTTTTAAAAATAAGATAGTCATAAAAAGAGAGAAGTGTATGAGTGAAATAACAGTAAGAAAAGCACAGGTTGCTTACATCCTAGTTATTCATGTTGTTTCTTGACCTTTATTTTTCCAACCTAATATTGTAATGTGATGTGGGTTATATCATAGTCTGGATTATTAGAATTGGAAAGGTATCTTGTAGATAGCTTAATCCAGTACACTAATACTGATGGAGATCCTGAGACACAAAAGGTTAAATAATTGGCCAAATTCACATAGTTAATCTTACAGCCAAGACTGGAACTTAGTATCTTCTCTTTTTTCATTTTCACAGAGCTGAATTCCACCCTGCTACTCAGTCAACCTTTGATTTGTTGGCTGCAAATGCTGTAAAGTTTTAATCATTCTATATAGGAAAAATTCCCAACACATTTGGTAACTACATATACGATGGTATTTTATATCCAGACCTCAAATTCAGTAGTTCTTTGTGACTTGGCTTTTTTTGTTGTTTTTAACTATATTAAATATTTTTCATTTTGATGATGGTATTATTGACCTGACATTTTCTTTATACACAAGGCTTGCCTGTCATTAATTCTCATCTGTTCTATGAGGTTCTTAATCAAGAAAGAAGCTCTGTTGCAAACAGAATAATGCTTGCCCTTTTTCAGTATGACACATTTTTATGTTGATACCTATGATTTTTTTTTTTATTTGGCGTGTTGTACTTTAGGACACTATTGAATTTTGGAGCTTGTTTGAACACATCCAAAAAGTGACAGTGCCCAAGATAACTTCAGTAGTTGGTTGACATTAGGTTATCTTGATTCCTCCCTCCCACTATACTTTCTGATTTTTAAAAAGAAGTGATTTCTTCCAGACTTAATAGATGTGGTTTATTTTAAAATTGATACTCATACAACCTTTTGAATTTCAGAATTCATTTTTTTATGTCTGTTGTTTTTTTAACTGTATATTTTGGTGCCTTAAATCTTAATTGATGGAGTATGTCCATTGAATATAGTATGTGTGCTTATATTTAGCACCAGGTCTCCTGACCCATTAATACTGAACAGTATGTTTTAAGTGACTTTTTGCCCTAACATCATAACAGAAATACATGTTTTAAAGATTAGTGTACGTGGGTTAGGAGAATTAAATACTTATAGCTGTGGTCAGAAATATAGTAATCTGCATAATTTATATTAATATATGATAATTACTGTAGAAGAATTGAAATCACTAAAAATGCTTTAAAATTCTCAAAGTGAATAAAATCTGCTTTAAACTCCCTAATTATAGAATAAATCTCAAGTTTGGTCTTCTTGCTGGCTTTTCCTTCCCAGAATTAAATTTACCTGACACAGTCATGGTCATACAGTTACTGACTAGATGAGTAGTTTTTTTTTTTTTTTTCCAATGAAACCATTTATTGTCAAAGCCTAGTGGTGCCAGTGGCAGCGTCCCCACTGAGGGGACCAGCCCGACCCCCATCTGTGAACGGGGGTCTTCTCTGCCTGAAGCCTCAGGGGCTGGCGGGAGACAACAGCTGAAGGGAGGGACAGTCGAAAGGAGGGAGTTCACAGTATCTGGGGCCTAACTTCCGGGTTCCCTGAGGCTGATCTAGACCAATGATGAGCAGTTTCACCTGAAGAAGCGGCAGGAATGCACATTCGAGGGATCTTTCGAGAAGCTTATCTGTGATTCTACAGCAGGCCTTAAGTCACATAGCTCCTTTTTTTTTTTCCTATTTCAAACCCCAGGCTGAAAGTTCTAGAGTACTACCTGGAGGTCCAAGGGGTCGTAGGCAGATACCCGCAGGTCCTGCAGCAGAGCTTCCAGATTGTTCCTCAGTGTGGAGTAGGGCGGCTTCTCCTCGTACTGGAGGGCCATCACCACCTTCAGGTACTCCTGCAGGGTCTCTGAGGGGGTGATCCAGCGACTGCACTGTCCCACAAGGCCCTCCGGGTTGTCAAGAAACTTCTGTTTCAGCTTAATGATCTCCTCGGTGTTAGGAAGGCAGTTTGTCCATGGCAGGGTCCCATAGAGCCACTTCAGCAAACAGTAGCCCAGGGTCTGGAGGTCGCTGCGGCGGGAGGGCCCGCATCCCTTGTGCAGGTCCGTGCTAATGAACTCAAGGTCCCCCTCATGTGGGCTCCTGCTGCCTTCAGTGTAAGCCACGTGTCTGCCACCTGGTGAATAGCGGAAGGTGAAGCCATAGCCTGCCAGGGTCACCTGGCATAGGTTCTGTGGATTCACGAAGATATTCTTAGCTGTCATGTTGCCATGAACGTACTCACTCTCATGGAGGAACTCCAGGGCATCCAGCAGCCGGCAGGCCATCTGGAACACAGACCTCACCGACATCACGTGCTTTGGGAAGTCATCCAGGATTGACTGAAGGCACCTCCCCAGGATGGGAAACACCAAGAACCTGTACTTGTCCTGGTGAACGCCGAAACCGATGCAGGTGGGGATGGCCAGCTGCGGGATTGAGTACAGCTTCTTCCACTTGTTCACTTGCAAAGGCTTGGCAGCCCGCTGGAAGAAGTTCTGTTCATTGAACAAGCGTCCATCCTTGGCATCTAGTTTAAGTGAGAATCTTTGTTTCTGGGGGCTTGTCTCGCTGCCGGTGGTGGAGTCAGACTCAGCTTCATAGAGAATGCCCTGGTCACCCCTGGTCTGGATGAATCTCAGCTTCCAGCGCCGCCCACTCTTGTCTGTCAACACCGTCCCCACTGGCAAAGCCTCCAGCGAGGTGGTCATCCAGCTTCGCTTCAGGGCCTGAGGGCTTTGTCTGGTCGTCTGAGGGCTGCTACGGGGAGTTGGGGATCTGCTCAGGTTCCCTTTGGGTTTCCCACTGGTACTCAAGGTGTCTTCAGACCCAGAACTCTTGCCTTCCGAGGGGAGGGAGAAGGAGGGGGAGGTAGCATAGCTGGACCATTTCACTTTCTTGGAAGATGTTTCGGAACTGGTGTTCCTTTTTCTCCTTGAGCCTCGGGAGGATGATGTAAACGGTTTAACAAAGGACTGGGACTCCTCATGCTTCTCTGTAGGCAAAGGTTTTCCACAGTAGGGGCAGAATTTGAATGTTGCTTCAATACCTTTGCCACAGGCTGGACAGATCATGCTTTATGGGGTCACGATCTGGCCCTCAGATTCACTGGGCTGGAAACTCCATCTTAACTGTGTCCTTCTCAGTTGCCCTGCGGAAACTTCCGCTAGGGCGGGAGGCGCTGCGCGCGCATCCTCTCCCCCGAGGGAGGACTGCGCCCGCGCAGCCTATGCCGACCTCCCGACTCAATGAGTAGTTTTTGAAATGACTGGGCAAATTTTCTAATTTGGCTACTAACTTTCCAGGAATGGATTTGGCTGTATTGGCACATAGTACCCTGAAATAAATAAGGTTAATAAAATATGCTATGCATCTGAGGGGCAACTGTATTTAAAACAAAAATACTAAAAGTTGACTTGTTTAAAAAGAAGCCCTGCTGGGTTCATACTGCTTATAAAAGATGTTTTGTCATTTTGGAAATTTTCATATCAGAAGTGAACATGAACTAAGTGAAAGTAATGAAGTTGCTCAGTCATGTCCAACTCTTTGTGACCCTATGGACTGTAGCCTGCCAGGCTCCTCTGTCCATGCCTCAGGCAAGAATACTGGAGTGGGTTGCCATTTCCTTCTCCAGGGGATCTTCCCAACCTAGGGATCAAACCCTGGTCTCCCACATTGCAGACAGACTCTTTACCCTTTGAGCCACCAGGGAAGCCCCAAACATCAACTAAAAAGCTGATAGTGAGGTTGATTATGTTGGACATGCCTGTTAGGATTGAAGGAATGTATTTTTAAGGTATATGGTCTTAGGATATATTGGGAGGCAGTGAACCGTTTATTGAAAAGTTGATTGGATTTGGAATCAGGAGACCTGGATTTAATTGCTGGCCCTTTCCATTTACTAGCCTCGTGGGCTTTGGTAAATCACTTCCTCTCTCTCTGCTTCTGTTTCCTATCTGTAAAATAGAGTTTGTGGTTCCTAGTTCATAGAATTGTTGTAAGGCTTAAATGAAATATAGGCGAAAGGGCTGTATGAATAGGGCAATGCATATTACTTTTAACTAGGAAGAGACCTAAGTGATTTAAGAACACTTACACATTTTTTCTCTTAAGTTTCATTGGTTAAGTTTTCCATAAAAATATTTAAGTTTAAAATTGATGATAACTGTATATTTAATACAAAATTTCTGACTGTGCACATGAATATTATAACTCAATATAAGGTAACTGAATGAAAAGATTTAAAATTTTCTCATTAATGATGATAGAAGGAGCCCAGGGGGTATGGGGATTCTTTTTTTCTCATACCTTATTTAGACTGGAAATGTACCACAATGTTGTTCACCACAGAGTAGAATCTAGAGACCCATTTTATTAACATAATCTTTCAACGATCTTTTCACACCAAAATGGAGAGAGATCTGTATTTAATCATTTGAACTGCAGTCTCCTGACATCTTTGGCATGTTTTAACTTTCTGAACTTCTGATTTAGAATTATTAAATTTTTTTTTCATTTTTTTTTTTACCACTTAGGTAGTGAAGACACTGCTTAAAATGAGACCAGACTCACTGGGCGTATGTTCATAAGATGATTTTACAAGGCATTTAAAGGCATTGCTTACATTCAGGATTTCCTTTATTTTTTCAAAATGTAATTAACTTCTAGTCCGGTGGACCTTGGCAGATGTTAAAGCTGTAACTCTCTAAAGCTGTAACATCTGTCTTGCCAGTGCTGGAATCTCTTCACCTCCACTCCCAACCCAGGGAAATACAGAATAAAGCAGAAAGAATGAATGCTTTGGGCAAAAGTAGGGAAGCAAATAGGCTTTTTCTCTCCCTGTGCCTTAATCATCTGCAAGAAACGAACAGCATTTTAAATGGAAATCTATACCTTAGCAAAAAACGTGGTGTGTTCTGTTTAATGAAGCCTTGCCAGTTTGATTGCAGTTTTGAAATAAATGTGTTGCAAGGATGCCATGTGGGGAAAATAATTTATTTTCTCTGATGTAGACAGGGGGAAAGGAGAGCAGCATGTTACTATGGAAGTAATAGTAATTTGGATTTGTTCACATGTTACTTTGTGTGTCTCATTGTTAAAATTTTGAATTAAAAAATAAACCGAAGTAAAAATCCCTCTTGAATGGAATAACCCAACTTCTAAACTCATCAGGCAGGAGCTATTTAGGATTTAGCAGTCTCCAAAATCACAGTGTTGAGAGGGTTTTAAATAGAGTTATGATTTTTTTTTTGTCTCTAGTTTCCATGTAGGAAATATTAGAATTTCTAGGTCAAGAGTGAACTTGAAGATTGGTGATTGTAATTAAGAATCATCTATTCCATGTGTTTTTGTAGAGTATTCACCATTATCTTCCTTAGTCACTCAGATGGTAAAGAGTGTTTGCACTGCTGCAGGAGACCCAGGTTCGAACCCTGGGTGGGGAAGATCCCCTGGAGAAGGGAATGGTAACCCACTCCAGTATTCTTACCTGGAAAAATCCCATGGACTGAGGAGCCTGGTGGGCCCCAATCCATGGGGTCACAGAGAGTTGGATATAACTGAGTGACTAACACTCACCCTCACCATTATTATTTTACTTTTGAAAAGTATAAAGGGGATTCATAAATAGTGGGTTTATAGAGCAGAAACAATATATTGGGAACACTTTAGAGCACTTTCCGTATGTGGAGTTTCTCTACCTTACGAACAAATTCTTTAAAGCTGCACTGTCCGATATGGTAACCTGTAAGCACATGTGGCTACTGGACACTTGAAATGTCATTAATTAACTGGAACTGAACTTTTAATTGTCTTTCATTTTAATTAAGCTAAATAATGTAAATTTTTTTCCATTAAACATGACTTTTTTGTTTCATTAGGACTACATTTCACTTTAACCATTGAAAATTTAGCATCCAATTTGAGATGTGCTATAAGTATAAAATACATACCAAATTTCTGAGACTTAGAATTTTAAAAAAGAATATAATACATCTCAATAATTTTTATATTGATAATATGTTGAAATGATCTTTTGGATCTGTTGGGTACATAAGATATTAATAAAATTAGTATTTCAAAAATATAAAAGACCTTGTGATGCAGGAAGTGACACTAGTGGCACAGGCAAATGCTGTGTGCAGAGATAGTTGAAAAAAATTGCTAGCTGGGGTAGTCAGTAATAGCTTCTTAGGTGGTAAGATTTCATTGAACCTTGAGGGGTGAGTGAAATGGGGAGAGACTAAATGGAGGGCTGAAGGGAGAGCATTACAAGTGTGAAGGTAGTAAAGTACAAGATGTGTTGGAGGGAAAGGATGGGGCAGTATAAGTGGATTGGTCCTGTCAAGAAAATGTTATAACAAAATTGTGTCACTGGGAATATGTGGCTTAGTATGACCCTAGACCCAGAATAAGGAAACCAAGGGACTGTCTATTCTTAATGACATTTTAGTCCAAAGGGTCTTTTGAAATCAGTCTGTTCAAATTCCTACCTAATATCTAGCCTCTACTTGAATACTTCCAGAAATTGGTAGTAGTTTGCTTGAAGAGACTGGTTGCATCTCTATTTTTGGACAGTCTTATTTGTTTGACTATTAAAAGACAGAGTTATTTGCTTCATATTTCTTCAACTCTTGGCTCTAATTTGACCCTGTGGTTTGCTCTCTTATATGTTATAACTCCAAATATTTGAAGATGGTAATCGTGTCCATTTTTAGTGTTGTCTTTGGGCTAGACATTTTCAAGTAATTCAGCCATTTATTTTATGGTATTCCCTGGCTTCTCACCATTTTGGTCACTCTACATATTTTCTTGTGTTTGTCAATGTCCTTTTGTATGTATTTTTAATGTTTCAAATACACCATGTATGGTCTGAACAGCAAGTAGCATTGACACTGCTGCCTATTTTTATCTGAACACTGTGACCTAGGAAAGGTTTGTCAACCTGTGACTCTAGGGTTTCTTAACGGTCAAGTCAAACAGGCTTTTAACTGAGCTTTTGTTAACTAAAAACTTCAAGTCATCTTCATGTTGCCAGGACAGGTCCCCCCTCTCCCCATCAGCTTGATAACCCTTAAAGTGTTTAAAGTAGCACATTTACCATCATTTTTGTTGATTTCCACTCATCCTCACAGCCCACTGAGAATTCAGGATTATTTTTTTATTATATACATCTTCATTACTAACTCCCAGCGTTGAGTTGTCTATAGATTTGGCTGGTATGTCTTTGACTTGGTTCTTTTCAAAATGCTTAAGACTGGGCTCTTTGCACGTTAACATTGCTCCATAATCTTTGAGAGCGGTATTCAGCAACTGTGAATCTGTTAAATTGTATTGTCATCAAGCTCCTTGCTACTCAAACTGATTGTAGGATTAGCAGCATCAGCATTATTATATGGAGGCTTATTTAAAATGCATGCTCTCAGGCCTCACCCCCAATCTACTGAATCAGAACCTGTATTTTTACAAGATTTCCAGGTGGTTCATTTGTATGCTGAAGTTTGAGAAGCATGGATCTAGCCTATATTTCTCCATAAAATAGGATGCAGAAGCTTTTCAGACTCTGTACAAAAACCAAGCCAGACGTTTCAGCAGTATTATCCTGATGCCTCTATCAAAAAGTTTCTCAACTCTGACTGTACAGTGGAATTACCTGCGGAATTTTTTAAAATGTCGCTGTCTGGCCCCAGAGAAAGCTCCTCAGGTGATTTTAATGTGAGAATCTTGTAAAGCAAGTTCTATGTGAAAGAAGACTGTGTAATGCAAATGAGGTTAATTTGACAGTGAATTCCACTTCTGGTGAACATGTTTTTCTACGTGTTTGCAATATATCTGATAGTCTATAGCAGAATTCCACACACACACACCCCCAGGTTTTGTGCCAGATTTTGCTGTGTTATCGCTTATAGACGTCACTTTCTTTGCAGATTAGATCATCTGGTATCTCCTGTTCTCTGATTTCTCAAAGATTGGAAATTTTGCTGTTTGGATTTAGATTTTTTTTTCTTTGAGAAACTTGGTTTTTTCCACTACTTCCAGTTGGAAGATGATTCTCCTTGCTGAATAAGATAGAAGTTGAGTGCCTCTACCTACCATCTTCTATTAATATACCATCTGTACCAGAGGCTTAGTAAAAGATCTCATTCTTACTTCAGATTTGTTTTTCAAAGCCATTTAAAAGCTCTTTCCCATACTTTTGAAAGTTTCTGTTCCTTGTGGGCTTTAACCTCTGATGCTATTTTTAAGACTTTGTGCCATTCTTGTAATAGTCCTTGGTATGTGATTTTTCTGTTATCTGTGGTTCCTTTCCTTCAAATGTCAGAACTTATCAGGAATTTTTGCCTTCTTTGAAAGCTTTACATTCTTAAAGCCCTTCAACCCTACTGAGTTTTCAGTTTTTAGAAATTATTTTTGAAACTATTGATCTATTCCTTCATAAGTGGACTTGGTCCTTTCATGTTACTACTATTCAGAATATTAATTGCTTAATATTAGCCAAGTGTGATTTTCTTTGGTTTGGGAAATTATGGCTGAACTTTCTTTGTGCTTTTCTGTATTTTTTTTTAAATTAACTGTGTGCTATTTATTACTAATACTAAGTTGTGGAAAATTTTGGCTTCTTGTTTTTTTTTTCATTGCCTGGCCCATATAATGTTAATGGGTGTTTTATTTAACCTGTTGACTTCTAGTCTTACAGTTTCAAGTTATTTAAAAAACAACATCTTTCAGAAATTTATATAGTTTAGTCTTACCAAAATTAAGAAATCTTAGTTATGAAATTAGGAAACTCCAAAAAATATTAAGGTCTCTCTCCCTTTCCCTTTCCTTGAGATAATTCATCTTATTTGTTTAAAGAATGATAGACTAGTTCTAAGAATAATGATCTAAGAAAAACAGTGGAGAGCCAGATGTACCCATGTATAGACTAAAATTTGTTTAGACTCATCAGACAGGTAGACAGTCTTCTTTGTTTTTTTAATATCTGAAAGATGGTTTGTTTTTATTTTTCTCTAGTATTGACATAAACATCCAGATACTTCGTGTTTTGTGTGTTGGATTAAATTGTAGTACCAACATAGATGACTGCTTTTCCACAAATCAGATTTTCACATGTTTGTGAATTAACTTTTATCTTGTCATTGTGAATTTAAGTCAATCTGGGGTTAGAAGGAAAAGAATATACTATATATATATATATATATTTCCTAGGGCTGTACAAATAGTGACAATTAAGTTTTGGCTAGTTTTATGTACTATCCAGAGTAGGGGTTGGCAAACTTTTTCTGTAAAAGGCCAGATAGTAAATTTTTTTCACTTTGCTAGTCAAAATTGAACATATTACATAATTATTTATATAAAAATAGAGAAGCCAAATTTCCACAAAGTTTTTCTAGATGTAATAATAAATGAGTACAATGTTTTATAATATAGGTCTACTAGTGAGAAGGATGGTATTCTTTTTGGTGGGATAACATTTTGCTTAATTGGGGCTCAACGTTCTTTATCATCAGAATCATTTGCGGATGTCCATTTAGTGTTTTCTGATTTGAAGTGAGATTTTACATATTTCATCCTTGAAAATGTCTTCACACATACAAGTACGCTGTCTGATCAGTATACAAGCATATAATTTTAATTGTAAATTTGCCCAACTAGATATATTTTAGCTCTACACATATTTTTTTTTTAACTACCATTTCAGTTGTAACACATCTTTGCAGATTCCACCTCAGGTTGTGTTGAATTAGTGTTTCTCAGCTTCTTTGAAAATGTTATCACCTGTAGTTAGTTGTTCATGCAAACTATTCATAGAGACTACTTCTTTAGTTACTTCAAACTCCTCAAATAACTTGACTCCTTGAATAAGCAACTGAATAGTATCAGTTATATTTGTCAACTCATCAAGAGCCAAAGGGAACTACTCAATCATTTGCTTCTTTGTTTTTCACTTGATGATTGATATATCCCAGTATCGTCACTTTTTGAGCAACTGTTCTCATGAAAAGGCTAATAATCTTAAACCAGTTTATTTTCTGTGGACTATTTGTTTAGCTTCTGCAGTCAAACACAAGTTAGCTAACATAGCATTGATAAATGTCTTTCCTTGCTTAGCCAACAAATGAGCCACTTAGAAACTTACTCTGGTTGAAGCTTCATTAATTTTGTGAGGAAATACTTTGTGATATTTGTTTTAAATTTTCTAATTTTTCAGACCATAGCTTTCTTGTGAATTGTAAATAGTATGATCAGTGCTTAGTCTAATAATATTAATGTATATTTTATTATTTTAGCGCAGTTTTAGTGTCATTGTATTAGAATATTTGCCATCTACTCTAATAAAATAATCCATACTGTGCCTTTAGAGATGGTACTCAGTGTTCATCAAGTTTTACTGGAATACAGCTGTACACATTCATTTACATATTGTCTGTGGGCTGCTTTCTTGCTATAATGGCGGAGTTGAGTAGTTGTGACAGAGACTGTGTGGCACTGTCACTGCTTTGCACTGGTGATCTGTGCACTGCAAGTTGCAGTGATGAAATTATAACTTGACAGCATTTCAAGTGCCATGCTTATACTGTAACATTTTTCTAAATTACCAGTGCACACTCATTGTATTAAATGGAGAAAGTGGGCTTGACCATTAGCATTTTTAGAACTTCTTTTCTACATGTCTTATCTCTGTGAGAGGCAATAGAGCATAGAGAAACCTGAATTCAGATTGTCCAGGTTCAGCTTCTGGCCTTGTCACTTGTTATGTAACCCTGGTCAAGTTATATAACCTCTCTATACTTTATCTGTTTCTTCATCTGTAAAAAAGTAATAACAATAACAACAGTGTTTGTGCACAGTGTCATTGTGAGAACTAAAAAACAAAAGCAATTATAATAGTGCCAAGAATTCAGTAAGCTGCTTGGGTCTAGCCTTGTTGAACAGACACCATTCAATTCTTGCTACACTGCTGAATTCTTATCTGTATTTCTCTAACCAAACTTTACTCTGGACAAGTAGCTAAGAATTTATTTATTGGATCCCATGTAATTTTCACACATTATAAAATATTCTCTTAGAAAAACATTTAAAAGTGTAATACTCATTCTTAGATATCAAGGAGGAAAAATAGTCACCAGGGCTAAGTTCGGTCCATGGGCCATAGTTTGCCAACGCCTGACCTAGTCTTTTCCTAGTATAACAGTGCTTTTCAGTGTTTCTATTATGAAGTTTCCATTCATATGAGGTCTTAAAATCCATGTCTCAACCTGAATTCTGGATTTTCACATAATTAAAACTGTTCTATAGAAGATATACTGACTTTTGTTTTCAAGAGTGATCTCCTTTCTCCTTTTAGATAATTTTCCACTTGTTTATCAAGATGGAAAGCTCAGATTGTAACGATAAAGGAAGTGGTGATCAGTCTGCAGCACAGCGCAGAAGTCAGATGGACCGATTGGATCGGGAAGAAGCTTTCTATCAATTTGTAAATAACCTCAGTGAAGAAGATTATAGGCTTATGAGGGATAACAATTTGCTAGGCACCCCAGGTATGCAATGTGTAGTTTAAAGATTTATACACACACACACACACACATATATATAAATTGCTTGTCTTTAAAAAAAACAACTGTTTTTTCAAAAAAATGTTTTGTTTACCATTGTGAAGTATGATTTTAATACCAGGGATATAGAATGAAATTTACTGCTGTACTTATTGCTTGATTTTGTTCACTCATATTTGGAATTATCCCTATGTCAGGATTTTTAGTGAGGAATTATATTATGAATTTATAGTAAGCTGAATTGAAAAGAGTGGAACTGAACAGTCTTTTTGTTATTTATCTTTATTTAACTTACTAGACAGTGGTCTGGAAGAGCTAATGGGAACTTTGGTTCTTAGGACAGACTTAACTCTGTTTTATCATCTCTCATTCTCTGAATGTGTCCCAATCATAATCAACCAGAGCTAGCCTTGGGTAAAATAGTCAGTTATTCAGAAATTTGTGCTTGGTTATTCTGTTTTGCCTCATTAGGTCTCATTTGATTCTAGTTAAAATTCATTATATCACTTCCTCCTCATTTCTATTTAATTCTATTAATGTTTGAATGATTGCTTAAATTTTAAAAGGTAAGGTGCTAGCATGGTTACTATGAGCCAGAGTTCATTTTGAGCCAGCAGTACCAGACTTGAGTCAGAATGCCAGAGTTGGCCTTCTTGCCCTGCTATATATTAACAAATCAGCTCACTTACTCTGAGTTTGTCTTAAAATGCAGATAATATCTATCTCCCAGAGTTGCATTTTTAAAGAATGAGATATTGTATGCAAAAGCATACTGTAAACTGGAAAGGAATACAAATAAATATAAGTTGTAATGTCATACTCTCAAATAGGTGAATTTTACTCAGGTTCCCACTCTTTGGTTGTCATCTCAAATGGATAAATCATTGGATTTTATTTATAACTTTGCAAACATTTTAAACTGTTTTCAGGTGAAAGTACTGAGGAAGAGTTGCTGAGGAGACTACAGCAAATTAAAGAGGGCCCACCACCACAAAACTCAGATGAAAATAGAGGTAAGCTTTTCTTGGGAGAGGGGGTGTAAAGGATGAAATGGATAAGGAGCTTCCTAATGATAAATGTCAGCCAAAGATAATCCAGCAGTAGCACAAATTAATTTGGTGTTAAAGTAACTGTTCATAAAAAGAACTGGCATTTTCTTGATATTTGGTGAGAATGTTAACTTTTTTTTTCCTGCTTCACCTTTGGGATTTTTTTGATATAGGAATGTCCTGTCTTAAATGTGATCATTTTTCTTGATTTTTCTTGATTTTCTACCTTCATTGAAATTTCCCCATACCCACTGAATTATTCCTTCCTTATAAACCTGAGTTCCTCACCAGCAGAAAGGTTGCATTCTCTAATCTGGTGGTTCTCAGTGGGGTATAATGTCTGGAGACATTTTTGGTTGGGAGTTTGCTGTTTGCTCTAGTGGGTGGAGGTCAGGGATGCTGCTAAACATCCTAAAATGCACAGCACAGCCCCCACAACAAAGAATTATTTGGCTCAAAATGTAAATAGTTGCACTGTTAAGAAATCTTGTTCTTACCTCAGGTCTGGTGTTTCTTCTTCAGTGTGAAATATGATAACAGTTAGGTTGTTGAATGTACTGTATATGTACTGTGCTAGGTTCAGACTGTTTACTTGTTCTGATCTCTAATTTCATGTTAATTTAAAATCTTGATAACATGAAGAAGTAACCTGTAAATCTTGTTTATATTTTTGCAATGTCTAAAGCAGTCTTATAGTTTTTAAATGTCCTGTATTTTTATCCGAGGCACTTAAGAGCCCAAAGAAATGCTGTAGATTAATAAAAATTTAACCAAAAAATGTAATTTGAACTAAAA
Organism: Odocoileus virginianus; assembly: GCF_023699985.2. Lineage (NCBI taxonomy): Eukaryota > Metazoa > Chordata > Mammalia > Artiodactyla > Cervidae > Odocoileus > Odocoileus virginianus. Next base: position 29,734,038 of record NC_069708.1, on the reverse strand, counting down.
TACTAGCCCTGTACCTTAACTGGTGTTTTACATTATTTGATTATGTTAGTGTTTTGACAGTGGACTGAAAAAATGTCTTCTGACAGTCCCCAGTGGTACACTAGCTCTGTATACAATGCTAAAAATAGACTTCCTCCCAATTCCCTTTTTTAAAAAATGCTTTAAATTTCTCTAGGATTAGCTTGCTGTTTTAAAATGGAATTGAAAGTTTCTTGCTTTTACTTGCCAATCAGTGCAGTATTGTTTAAAAAAATCTGTAAATTGAAATCTGTTCAGAATGTTTTTCTGTTAATAATATGAAGTTTCAGAGTGTGATTTCCTATTTTTAATAGTTCCTTTTCTCCCCTCCCTTTTTGAAAAACAGGTGGAGACTCTTCAGATGATGTATCTAATGGTGACTCTATAATAGACTGGCTTAACTCAGTCAGACAAACTGGAAATACGACAAGAAGTGGGCAAAGAGGAAACCAATCTTGGAGAGCAGTGAGCCGGACTAATCCAAACAGTGGTGATTTCAGATTCAGTTTAGAGATCAATGTTAACCGTAATAATGGGAGCCAGAATCCAGAGAATGAAAATGAACCATCTACAAGACGTTCTAGTGGAGAAAGTATGGACAACAACAGCCAAAGACAAGTGGAAAATCCACGATCTGAATCAACATCTGCAAGGCCACCCAGATCAGAACGAAATTCAACTGAAGCATTAACAGGAGAAGCCCCACCTACCAGAGGTCAGAGAAGGGCAAGAAGTAGGAGCCCAGACCATCGGAGAACCCGAGCAAGAGCTGAAAGAAGTAGATCACCTCTACATCCAATGAGTGAAATTCCACGAAGATCTCATCATAGTATCTCATCTCAGACTTTTGAGCATCCTTTGGTAAATGAGACTGAAGGAAGTTCTAGAACCCGGCACCACGTGACATTAAGACAGCAAATCAGTGGACCTGACTTACTAACTAGAGGTCTTTTTGCAGCTTCTGGAACAAGAAATGCTTCACAAGGAGCAGGATCTTCAGACACAACTGGCAATGGTGAATCTACAGGATCAGGCCAGAGACCTCCAACCATAGTCCTTGATCTTCAAGTAAGAAGAGTTCGTCCTGGAGAATATCGGCAGAGAGATAGCATAGCTAGCAGAACTCGGTCAAGGTCTCAGACACCAAACAACACCGTCACTTATGAAAGTGAACGAGGAGGTTTTAGGCGTACGTTTTCACGTTCTGAGCGAGCAGGTGTGAGAACCTATGTCAGTACCATCAGAATTCCAATTCGTAGAATCTTAAATACTGGTTTAAGTGAGACTACATCTGTTGCAATTCAGACCATGTTAAGGCAGATAATGACAGGTTTTGGTGAGTTAAGCTACTTTATGTACAGTGATAGTGATTCAGAGCCTAGTGGCTCAGTCTCGAGTCGAAATATGGAAAGGTCAGAGTCACGGAATGGAAGAGGGGGCTCTGGTGGTAGTAGCAGTTCTGGTTCAAGTTCCAGTTCGAGTCCTAGTTCCAGTTCCAATGGTGAAAGTTCAGAGAATAGCTCAGAGGTGTTTGAAGGCAGTAATGAAGGAAGCTCATCATCAGGCTCATCAGGTGCCAGGAGAGAGGGTCGACACAGGGCCCCAGTAACATTTGATGAAAGTGGCTCTCTGCCCTTCCTTAGTCTCGCTCAGTTTTTCCTCTTAAATGAGGATGATGATGACCAACCTAGAGGACTCACCAAAGAACAGATTGACAACTTGGCAATGAGAAGTTTTGGTGAAAATGATGCATTAAAAACCTGTAGTGTTTGCATTACAGAATACACAGAAGGCAACAAACTTCGTAAACTACCTTGTTCCCATGAGTACCATGTCCACTGCATCGATCGCTGGTTATCCGAAAATTCTACTTGTCCTATTTGTCGCAGAGCAGTCTTAGCTTCTGGTAACAGAGAAAGTGTTGTGTGATTAAGGTCTGAACTCTCAGCTGTGTAGCTGGTATAGTGATGGGCAAACAGGAATCACTTGCTTTCTGTCCACTTTTTGAGTGGTGCTTAAATGTAAAGTAGCAACCTAAATTGAGTCATTGCTTTTTGACTGAATCATTGTCCTTTCTCTAATTTCTGTTCCAAAATAAAAGGAAATATTTAAAAAGCAACATGTTAGGACATAAAAATCTGATTTCAGTATCAGTAATGGTTATTACTGATGATTTATCATGTACTTGTCAGTTTCACCTTTGTTACCTTAAAAGGTCTGCCTTAGCAATGACTCTCACCTGTTTCATATTGATCTTTAAAGTTTCATATGCCATAGGAAAGAGGAGTGAAGGAAATTCCCAGTTTAGACTCAGTTACAGTACATGTTTCCTAAGTGACTGCTTAAAGCTATACTGTTCCCAGTTATTAGTTGGCACACATTCAGCTACATTCTGAATATCATTTGTTCACCTTTCAGACAAGGTGATAATGGACTTATCAGTGTAAATAACACTAAGATTAGGATCTTCTAAGTGTATAACTGTCTTCTAAGCCCATCACTGTGGCACACTGTAGAGTGAGCTTATAGTTTAATTGAGATATTTATCTTGTGGAAATATTAAAAAAAAAAGCCTATGCTTGTGTAAGTGAAAAAATCACATTCATTTGTTTAAAAATGTAAAGCTATTTTGTAGAGGCTCAGTACTTTTTCCAATGCACTGTTGTATTAATGCATTAAAAATTGTAAAGTACCATGCTTAGAAATGAAAAAACTGCTTTTTGTGAGCCAACATAGTAAAAAAAAAAACACACCAAACAAAGTACAAAGCTGCTTTTGTAAGTGTGTAGATGTAAGAGCAGAACATATCTATAATATTTAATGTATGTGAACAGCTACTGTGACCTGCAAAGGAAAGGACAGAGTATGGATTTAGGCAGGAAATGAAAGAGGGAGAACAGAGAAAACTGCTTGGAAGAACTTTTCGTGAAGACAGTAATTCCACAGACATAAACTGGTTTCATATAGTGAGATCCTTGGCACAGTATTCTACTTGAGCAGATGAAGCAAATTTGGCAGAGTTTGGTTTAAGAAAAACAAACCACTACCCTCTAGCACAAGTTACATTGATGTTTTTGCAAGTTTGCTTCTCAAAAAAAAAAAATGGAGGAAAGAGACTATAAACCACTTATTTAGCATAAGAATTAAAGTTGGCACAGATGTGTATACTAATAGGAAAGTCTCGAATTTGCATTGTTTTTGGTATTTTGGTTATTCAAGGTACCAGTGCATACTTGTTACTATCTCTAATACAGACCTAATATCTCATACCTAAAGGCAAGATGAAGAAATAAGGGATTTTTATTTTTTGTGAAAAGTGAGTCGTTTTGGTTATTTGAAATTCAAATTTTAATTGTGCTGCCCATATTTGAAGATGAGAAGGCTGACTCACAATCTATGGGATATGCACTTTATGTTGTTTCCTTAGTAAGCCTTGTGAAGAACCCCAGTACTCTTGCTGACTTTCTTTTGAGGCAAGTTGGGGTTAGGATTAGTCTGACTGTGGAGGACTGTCTTTTTCTGGGAAACGCTAGTGCGCCCAAAGAGGGATTGAACACATCCTTGGCTCTTAACAAAGTGAGCTGATGACCCAGGTGTACGTAGTCAGATGCTCTACACAATAAACAAGTCTGCTTTAGAAATCTGGCTACCTTAACTGTTACCAACTCAGCTGTAAAGATTATTTCAAAGCTCATTCTTGTATATTTTCCTCTGGCTTTCAATCCTACCTAAGTATCAAGGAAATTGTAAATATGGTAGTTGTTTACTAAGGATATGTACTGCTCTTGCAAGAAAATAATGTCCAAACAAAGCTTCACTTATTTTTTTTTAATATAAGCAGATTTTACTGTTTATGGCGCTTATGTAATACATTTTATCTTTCTACAAAAATTGTCCATGTAAAAGTCAGGATTCGTTTATATTTGTGAGCCTCCTGTACCTTTACTAAGGGTGTAATCTACGGTTTTCAGATCTGCAGGGTAGTCCTGATTGGCTAAAAACAAACTCATTTTCCTCTTGGTATAAAATGTCCCATTATAATAGGGGTGTTCATTTTAAATAGTTTAAAAACAACTGCATCACATTCTAAGCATAAAAGAGTTATTAACAGGTACCTTCCTAACCTCCCAAGATGTATTATTACTCATTTGTGAAGTATTAAGAGGTTAACTCATGCAGAATGCTGGTTATGAATGTAGATACTGAAGCTATTCATAAACACTGGAAATAGAATTTTAAGTTTTTAGCCTTCAGTGCACATATTGGACATGTGCATGTGAAAACCTTTTTCAGTAGCACTCATTAATTTCCATTGGACTGTGTAGAATGGATAAAAATATTTTAGTGGAATTTGCTACTTGATTATTTTTTTTGCAAGGTCCATGACCAATATGTACTTTCTAGTATGGACATTGAAGACAAGGTCATTTGTAGGTGTCAGATGTACAATGGAGAACAAAAATCTTTTTTCCCACCTGCATCCAAACACCTGTTCTCTTGAGGGAGCATTTTCTTGCAAAAGACTTTACATTTCATTTTGTACCTTTGCACTTTTTCTTTATTACGAAAAAGACAAGGTCTTGAGGACCTTGTTTGGACTTCATGCAATAATAGGAACAAGAAAAAACAATGTTGGGGCATTACGTTGTTCAATGCATAGGGAAAAAGTACTAAAAACTGAATTTTCTTGAATATTTCAGATTATTTTTAAAAATTCATTTACTAGTCTGAAACGTTTGAGGTGTTTACCGGCAAGCAGCTGACGTGATTGAGATTTATTAGTACTAAAAACGAAATTGAACAAGTTAGCTTTAAAGTTTGCAAACTTCAGCAACACTAGAGGAACCAAACTTAATTTGGAATATTTGCTCTAAAAAGAACACATTAGTTATACCTTAGTGGTGTTAATGGAGGTTGGGGATTGAGAAAAGTGTTCATGTTAGTGTTGGAGTATAAGTAATCAATTGTATAAGCAATTACAAAAAAACATTTAGTACCAGGATTGTGTGTGTGTGTATGTGTATGTATGTATGTATGTATGTGTATATACATGCAATCTCTAAAAACATGATCATGGGAGTTCATCCAAAATTTAAGGTTAGGAAACTGTTACAAGTGTTACCTCAAGTAATCCGCTTGCGCCCCCACCCCACCACCCCGTCAAAAATATGTTCTTTCCCTGCCAAGTATTCTCTCCTAATGTCAGTGTCTCAAATTATTTTTATGAAGGGTTATCGCTTAATATACTTTGTATTTAATCACCTGCTTCTCAGATGTCCATGACATGAAGTGGGGCAGCATCAGCCCTAATTTTTCAGCAGTTCTCAAACTACCCATGTAATAGGGAAGTGAATGTTACAAAATGCTTTTTAAAAAGCCATTTTTACAGCTTGCTAGAATACAGTGGCACCTTGTGGTTGTTTTTGATACTTTTAAAGATGGAGGATATTTTTATTCCTCCCTTTACTCCACCTCTTTTCTTTGCTGTTTGTGAACAAGAAATATTTGTCATCTGCCTTATTTGAGTTTTTAAGTTTTACCGGCTTCCCTGTCAAATATATTACCAGTACTAAATACATAGAAGCCACATTTGCGGGCACTTTTGTCTTATAAGACTATGCTGATTGCTACTTACTAAAGTATACTGTACCTTAGTAATGCAAGAGATTGATAAGGCACATGTTCAAATGTCAGGCATTTATCTTAATATAATTCATTAGTATATGTGTAATATTCAATAATGGCTTACCTGGTAGCTCTGTTGATAATGAATCCACCTTCAATGCAGGAGACCCAGGTTTGATTCCTGGGTGGGGAAGATCCCTGGAGAAGGCAATGGCAACCCACCCAGTATTCTTACCTGGAAAATCCCACGGATTATTCAATAATTATTATTCAATATTCAGTAACTTGTAATTCATTAACAAGTAAATTGTTCACTTTTGAAAAAAATGTAAATCAACTTATGCTTCATTTGGAAAGTTAAAATACAAGGTCCAAGTAACTAGTATTTCATTTATTTTTAAATTAGATTTTTAGAAAGCAGCTAAGAAACAGCTGTGAGTTATATACCTACCCTTTACATTTTTAGCATTCTGAAAAGAGTTCTTAACTGGAACATTACTAAAATAGGAATATTGGAACAAGTAAGCAATCTCACTTGCTTTGAGTAACTCCATTTTGTATCTAAAATGCAGTATATTTGAGCTGTTCAAGGAATAACAACAGTTTATATCAGTTTTATGATTATTTTCATGTCTACGTAGGTAGACCGTGTTCTAATTCAAATTTCAAGAAAATAGGCACACCCTCCAACAGTCTCAAAATCACCAAAATACTTATTTTTGGTTAGGATTTGTTTACTAAAGACCCCCAAGCTTAGATTGACTGATATCTTAAAGACATGCAGTGAAAGTAAACCCCATAATGTATGACTGTGCCTAGTTATTTCAGGGTTCCTCTATATCAGTTCCTCATATTGCAGATTTTTCTTAATACCAAGATATGGCTGAACTGGCTGCCCAGCCTTAACTCTTTTCAATGCCCCTTTGCTAACATTCTTTGAACTGAGTGATTTGTATGTGTTTTAACTGTCCAATGTTTGGATTTTACCTCTTTATAGCTCCATTTGTTCCTGGTGCTGCTTTTAAAGATGTAGGGCCATGTGATCCGGTATCAAGTTGAGTAGGTACGCAATTGGCCTGATTATGTATCTGTGCCTGTTTTGTCTTCTCCCAAGAAGAGCTGCTTTGGTATAGATGTTTACTTAGATTCGAATAAAGAACTGGGCAGCGGTTTTGGAGAGCTTTCTGAAGCCTATAAGAATCTAAAGGGATTTGGAGGGGGAACAGTAACAAAGACTGCCTTTATGTCTTTGAACATGAAGCACATAAATGTATGTTCTGTAAAGACTATAGTGATTGTTATACCAGGGCTTCCTGACCTCTGGGAGAGACTTTCAGAAAAGCAGAAAGGATCACAAAGTGAAGTGAATTTGGTTGTCTTACTTTGTCTGGTTTCTCATTTTCTTTCAATTTAAAGCTGAACATAACACCCTTTTCCAATGTCTATCCAGCAGACTCCTGGTTGGGAAGCCCTGTATTAAATTTTGAGAATGTACCCAGTTTCCTTTTTTTTTTTTTTTTTGTACAGTGCTTTCTTTACACCTGCTTAAAATTAACTTGTTTAAAGCAAAACAAGACCTTGAAAGGTCAGTCATACTAAAGCTGGTTTGATTATTAATAGTTATCTTTTAGGAAGAAGCTTTTTCCCTATGTAAGATGTCATACTGCAGATTTAAAATATAGACTATCAATAAAATGCATGAAGTGATCATTTGTGCTTGATCATCTCTCCTTGGGTTTTTCTTTTAAAAGAGGAATCTGATAAAGATTCTGTTGCTTCACGCCAATGTCAGATAGACATGGTTTTAAAAATCATGTAGAATTACAGTGCAACCTTGATTTTGATTCCCCTCACTGTTTGAGTGTGGGCAGGTACTGGTTTATGAAATATAACTTCCGTTCTGTATTGTGTAATGGCTTAATCTTTCAGTGGTAAAATAAAAGATTGAAGTCTATTCGTATATAAGAATCCTGGAAACATTTGTGTAAATGACATTTTAAGTAGGTGCATCTTTGATGTTTCTTGTATTACTATTGACCTGGTGATTCCCTTCCTTGACCTCTGTAAGTATAAAGACTCGTCTAGGTGTGCATGTGTACTCAGACAGCTTTTGTCTTCCATTCCTACTTCCAGCCTTTCACACATGTTGCTTAAACCCCTAAGAGTCTTTGTTTCTAAGTAAGTCATCACATTCTGATATGTGGATGTGACTTCCCCTTGGTACTGGTATTTGTTTAACTAATGGTGAATTTTATCACAGCTTCATTTCCTCTAGTGCCTAACTACCCTATCACTGGCATAGGAACACGGTTCCTTGGAATAATTTTGGAGTGGTCAGTGCTTCTTTGCCTCATACCTTCACAAGCTTTTACTTTTAGTGTTGTTCATGATTCTGTTTGTAGTTCAAAAATGCCACTGAAAAGTTCACATTCTAGATAACAAAGTAAGCCAGTACACAGGCATCTTATTGAGGGAAATTTAGTGAAAAGGACCATTACCTAGCAGAGTGAATTATAAACTATATTGTTACAAGGGCTTCCTTCATAGCTCAGTTAGTAGAGAATCTGCCTGCAATGCAGGAGACCCTGGTTTGATTCCTGGGTCAGAAAGATCTGCTGGAGAAGGGATAGGGTACCCACTCGAGTATTCTTGGGCTTCCCTTGTGGCTCAGCTGGTGAAGAATCTGCCTGCAATGTGGGAGACCTGGATTCGATCCCTGGGTTGGGAAGATCCCCTGGAGAAGGGAAAGGCTACCCACTCTAGTATTCTGGCCTAGAGAATTCCATGGACTGTGTAGTCCATGGGGTCACAGAGTTGGACATGACTGAGTGACTTTGACTTTCATATTGTTAATGATCATTTAAAAAACAGGAAAGCTAGGGTCCAGTTTCTTTGAAGTCTTTAACTTCATTCAATGTTTAAATCAGACTGTGCAAATAGATTACTAATAGCTATAATATTTTCTGATTGCTGTCAGGTATTTTATTAAATATTATAAATTAATCCTCACATTATTCTGAGGTATATTATTGCCACTCTATTTGATAATTTGCCCAAGGTCACATAGTGAGTGGCAGAGTGTTTCCAAGTCAGATCTGATTTGAGAGCTTATTTTCACAATGTGCTCTTAATTCTGCTGCCATAATACAGTCCCTAATTAGTTTTTTTTAATACGTCTCAAGTCCTAGAGTAATTACTTATGAGATATCATTTCTTAGACTAAACATTGGGGGAGTTTGCCAAGGAAAATTTAAAGGGCAAATCTGAGGAGGATTAAAGATCACATAGTGTAAATTCTGTAAATCACTTTGGGCACTATGAGTATCAAGGGATTTCATTTCCAAAAGTTTGGAAGGAGGCAGGAATGCGTTTTACAAATCTTTAATGTTAATGGTCATCTCGGTCTCATTAAATGTGCTCTTGGCCCTAGTTACAACGATTTGAAATATGAAATGACTGGAAAAAAATTGCAGTCTTTTCTTTTAGTATGCCAACTACTTGATTGGCATCCAAGTCAATGCCCTTTAAAGTTGCTTTGGGCAACCACAGGCATTTGAAGAATGTCATTGTTGCTCAGAAGATATTTGGAACTTGTGAGCAACTGAGAGAAGCAGCCCTTATTCAGGTTTGTTCATGTTACTTCTATCCTTGAGATGAATCTTGGCTGTTTAGAAGAATTCTTTTTCTCCATGGAGATTTGCCACCAATAAGCAAATTCAGAAGAATACTATGTACTCTGAAAGCAACCAAGAGCATGGCATTTCAAGTACTAGATTTAGAATAGGTAAATTGCTACTGAGGTAAGTGCTTTAAAATGATGATCACATCTCACTCAACATTTAAACATGGAGAAATAGGATCCCTACTCACAGTTCAGTTCATTTGCTCAGTCGTGTCTGACTCTGCAACCCCATGGACTGCAGCACGCCAGGCCTCCCTGTCCATCACCAACTCCCAGAATTTACTCAAAACTCATGTCCATTGAGTCAGTGATGCCATCCAACCATCTCATCCTCTCTTGTCCCCTTCTCCTCCCACCTTCAATCTTTCCCAGCATCAGGGTCTTTTCAAACGAGTCAGCTCTTTGCATCAGGTGGACATAGTATTGGAGTTTCAGTTTCAGCATCAGTCCTTCCAATGAATATTCAAGACTGATTTCCTTTAGGATGGACTGGTATCTCCTTGCAGTCCAAGGGACTCTCAAGAGTCTTCTCCAAAACCATAGTTCAAAAGCATCAATTCTTTGGTGGTCAGCTTTCTTTATAGTCCCAACTGTCACACCCATACATGACAACTGGAAAGACCATAGCCTTGACTAGATGGACCTTTGTTGGCAAAGTAATGTCTCTGCTTTTTAATATGCTGACTAGGTTGGTCATAACTTTTCCAACGAGCAAGCATCTTTTAATTTCATGGGTGAAGGCATCATCTTCAGTGATTTTGGAGCCCCCCAAAATAATCTGTTACTGTTTCCACTGTTTACCCATCTATTTGCCATGAAGTGATAGGACCAGATGCCATGATCTTAGTTTTCTGATCGTTGAGTTTTAAGCCAACTTTTTCACTCTCCTCTCACTTTTATCAAGAGGCTCTTTCGTTCTTCACTTTCTGCCATAAGGGTGGTGTCATCCGCATATCTGAGGTTATTGATATTTCTCCTGGCAATCTTGATGCCAGCTTGTGCTTCATCCAGCCTGGGATTTTGGATGATGTACCCTGCATATAAGTTAAATAAGCAGGGTGACAATATGCAGCCTTGACATACTCCTTTACCGATTTGGAACCAGTCTGTTGTTCCATGTACAGTTGTAACTTGCTTCCTGACCTGCATACAGATTTCTCAGGAGGCAGGTCAGATGGTCTGGTATTCCCATCTCTTTCAGAATTTTCCACAATTTCTTGTGATCCACACAGTCAAAGGCTTTGGCATAGTCAATAAAGCAGAAATAGATGTTTCTCTGGAACTCTCTTGCTTTTTCGATGATCCAACGGATGTTGGCAATATGATCTCTGGTTCCTCTGTCTTTTTAAAATCCAGCTTGAACATCTGGAAGTTCACGGTTCATGTACTATTGAAGCCTGGCTTGGAGAATTTTGAGCATTACTTTGCTAGTGTGTGAGATGAGTGCAATTGTGTGGTAGTTTGAGCATTTTTGGCATTGCCTTTCTTTGGGACTGGAATGAAAACTGACCTTTTCCAGTCCTGTGGCCACTGCTAAGTGTTCCAAATTTGCTGGCATATTAAGTGCAGCACTTTCACAGCATCATCTTTCAGGATTTGAAATAGCTCAACTGGAATTCCATCACCTCCACTAGCTTTGTTCATAGTGTTGCTTCCTAAGGCCCATTTGATTTCTCATTCCAGGATGTCTGGCTCCAGGTGAGTGATCACACCATCATGATTATCTGGGTGATGAAGATCTTTTTTGTATATATCTTCTGTGTATTCTTGCCACCTCTTCTTAATATCTTCTGCTTCTGTTAGGCCCATACCATTTCTGTCCTTTATTGTGCCCATCTTTGCATGAAACGTTCCCTTGGTATCTCTAACTTTCTTGAAGAGCTCTCTAGTCTTTCCCATTCTATTGTTTTCCTCTTTCTTGGCATTGATCACTGAGGAAGTCTTATCTCTCCTTGCTATTCTTTGGAACTCTGAATTCAAATGGGTATATCTTTCCTTTTCTCCTTTGCTTTTCACTTCTCTTCTTTTCACAGCTATTTCTATTTGTAAGGCCTCCTCAGACAACCATTTTGCCTTTTTGCATTTCTTTTCCTTGGGGATGGTCTTGATCCCTGCCTCCTATACAATGTCAGGAACCTCCATCCATAGTTCTTCAGGCTCTCTGTCTATCAGATCTAATCCCCTGAATCTATTTCTCACATCCACTTCTACTCTGAAAGCAACCAAGAACATGGCATTTCAAGTACTAGATTTAGAATAAGTAAATTGCTGCTGAGGTGAGTGCTTTAAAATGATGATCACGTCTCATTCAACATTTAAACATGGAGAAATAGGATCCCTATTCACAAGAAGCAGGTACTTCAATGGGGAAACATCAGGTATTACAAAAACCTTAAAAGATACACATAGCATAATTATCCATCCCCATGGCAGATGGTATTAGAGGGGAGCATTGAGGAGTAATGGAGTGAACAAAGGCCCATCTGAATTTAGAGTTTGTTTCCTCAGCTAATAGATAAATGTATGTTGTTCTCTATGTACTAGGCATTGTGCTGGTCCAAGGTTTCTCTTCCCCTTGTTTTTGGCGGACCCAAAGTCTCTGAGATATTGTTGAATTTCTCAGTGGATAGTGTTGCTGACTGATACAAAAAACGCAGTTTCCCCTATCTATACCAAATGTTCTAGAATAGTGCTGTCTAGTGGGAATAAAATGCAAGTCACATGTAATTTTAAAATCTCTAGCAGCTACATTGTTGTTTAGTTGCTAAGTCATGTGCAATTCTGACCCCATGGACTGTAGCCTGCCCAACTCCTCTGCCCATGAGATTTCTCAGGCAAGAATACTAGAGTGAGTTGCCATTTCCCTCTTCCTCTACCATCTTCCTGAAGGGATTTAACCAGTGTCTCCTCAGTAGGCAGATTCTTTACCACTGAGCCACCTAGGAAGCTCCAGCAGCCATGTTACAAAAGGAATAAAGATAATAGTTGCAACTAATGTTAATACTTTTATTTCACCCATTAAATAAAAATATTTAAATGTGATCCATATAAAAACTGAGATACTTACATTGGGTTTTTTTTCATAGTGTCTTATTTTACACTTATAGTATGTCTCATTTTGAACAAGGCACATTCCAAATGCTCAACAGCAACAAGTGGCTAGTGGCTACCATATTGAACAGTGCAGTTCTAGAACAATATGGGAGAGATTGATTAAAGTGGGTATTAGAGATTGATTAAAGTGCAAATGGTGTTAAGTTTTAAAAGTTCACCTGTAGATATGCACACTTCATCTGCTCATCTACACTACCTTAGAACTAAACAGACATGCTGCTAATTGTGTATCAAAACTGTGGCTTAGAATGTCTATCCAAGCTTACAAAACTACCATCTTTCTCCTCCCCTTCTGAGGTTAAAAGAATACACTGCCTACCAAAGCTTAGGCATTAATAATTAGCAAAATGGACTTCCCCTGGTGGTCCAGTGGTTAAGACTGAGCTTCCACTGCAGGGGGCATGGGTTCAGTCCTTGGTGGGGAACTCAGACCATGCATCCCACATGCCACACAATAAGGGAAAAAAGTTTGAAATAAAATATTTAAACAGCAAAAGACCTTAGCTGGTTGAGGGCTCTTATGATTAAAAGTTAGGCCCGTCACAACTGCAGTATTACATAGCAGCTAATAAACAGCAGTTGTTACATTTACTACATTTACTTATTGCAAAATAAGCACCCAAAGTTTAATGTAGATTCTCTGAGTTCAGTTATGTTAAAGTAATACAAATAATTTCCAAGAAGTTGCTCTGTCATCTGCATGGGTGACAAACCTATCTATAGCTCTTGAATCAGACTGCCTACTTGGAAGAAGCCAGAGGAGCACATCATTCAGCTTCTTTCAGAATCTTGGGTGTAGCCCCCCTAGATTAAAGCTGAAAATTAAGGAAGAGTCATTCTGTTTTGTCTTGGCCCTGCCCTTTCCTGGGAGAAGGAAAAGAATGGAAGAGTGTCTGAGGCTCTGTTAACATGAAAGTACAGAATTATTCCTAAGGAGAGACCAACTTGGCAACTAAGCCCAAATTCTGCCCTCCTCTCAAATTAAAAAGAAAACATCCCTAATAATACTGTCTTCTCCAGAATCTGAGTTAATCCCTTTTCTCCACATGTGAGGACCAGTAGCATCTACATTTTTAAGCAGGAAAATCATTCAGCCTAATCTACTAAATAGGAATATATTCCAAGATTCATTTTGGTGCTGTTATCTAACAGCCCTTGTACAGATATTGACTTCCCAGGTGGTGCAGTGGGAAAGAATCTGCCTGCCAATGCAGGATGATCCCTGGGTCCGGAAGATCCCCTAGTGGAGGAAATGCAAACCTGCTCCAGTATTCTTGCCTGGAGAATCCCATGGACAGAGGAGCCTGACAGAGTCCATGGGGTTGCAAAGAGTCAGACATGACTGAGCACAGCACAGCAGCATTGTACAGATATGGGCACTGACTAGGCCCTTTCTCCGTTATTTTTTAAGTCTGAGGTCAAAATCACCTGGGAAAAAAGTTGGAGAAGCTATTCTTGTTCTTTCTTTCCATCCCACCCCAAAATGTTCCCTTCAGTTCACATGAATACCTTATAAGTTAACTGTCCAGCATATATTAACTATGCCTGGCTTAGACCTTATTTTCTGTTTAAAATGCCAGTTTAAAAATCAGCCTAGAAACTTGAGTGGGCAAAATCCCTGACCCTGACATCTTTGGATGACCTGAAATATCTACACACAACTGTTACAGAGAGGTGCTGGGGAACCCACTTAAAGGCACACCATGACTTATAGCACCCACCCTCCAATCACCAGTATTGTGTACACACTTTGATTTCACTGAAAGGCTAATGTAAAGTGTCAGCATAGGCCTGAAAGGGAAAGGGAAGGAGAGATGGATACAGATTGAAGAATTGATAAATAGATGTGTTGAATACCTACCTCTTTATTGACCACTGAACTAAGCTTTTTTTTTTTCCCCCTACACTTCCCCTCTTATTTGATACAACAGTTGGGGGGTAATTGAATACTTGCATCTTATAACTGAAGTAGAATCATGGGTTAACTAATTTGCTCCAGGTCCCACTGCTAGTACTGATCATCAAAAAAAATTTTTATTGGTATCTATGTCCCAAGTACCATTCCAAATATAGAGGATACAATGGTGAACAAGACACAGGCCCTTGCCTTCATGGAGCTTACATTTTAGTAGGGAGGGGCAGATACATTTGTAAATGTAATTGAAGACAATGACTAAATGCTGGGGAAAAATTATATTGTATGATGTGATTGTAACTGAGTCAGAATAGGGTGGTTGGAGAAGACCTCTCTGAGGAGGTGATATAAACCAATACCTGAATGAAGAGGATTAGGGTTATTCCAGTCCCAGAAAATGAGCTCTTCTCATTATTTGGAGGGAGGAAAAGGAGCAATGTTGAAGGATGGAAACACGTAACAGATGAGTAAGGGCCAATTCTTGAGGGTTTTATAGCCCAGGGAAGGGAGATAGGGTTTTTTGTTTTTTTTTTTTTTTTATTTTTTATTTTTTATTTTTTTTTTTTTAATTTTTATTAGTTGGAGGCTAATTACTTTACATCATTACAGTAGTTTTTGTTATACATTGATATGAATTAGCCATGGATTTACATGTACTCCCCATCCCAGTACCCCCCTCCCACCTCCCTCTCCACCCGATCCCTCTGGGTCTTCCCAGTGCACCAGGTCCAAGCACTTGTCTCATGCACCCAACCAAGGCTGGTGATCTGTTTCACCCTAGATAATATACATGTTTCAATGCTGTTCTCCTGAAACATCCCACCCTCGCCTTCTCCCAGAGTCCACTTTTTATTCTGAGATGAGAAGCTGTTGGAGTCTCGATCATGGGAGTGAAGTGTTCAGATTTTAACTAAGTGGAAAAATCAAAGACAGACCTGACTCTAGCTTGGCTGCATGTTCCATAATACCACATGAGACTCTTTCTTCCCTGCCGCTTTACTTTCAAGTGTAAGTGCTGGAAAACTAAGCCCATACTACCCTCCTGAAGTACATTAAGCTTTTGATTTCTCTTTCTAGGTTTCTTTGTTTTCCTAACAATGTGACTTTTATGTTGTTTTATTCTAATCTGATTCGAATGAGTGTTTTCTGCCATCACTGAGAAATCCACAAGTTATAGAACCCAATGCCACAAATATAGTGTAACAAGCTCTTCTCGCTGAAAACTAGGCTAGCATTGCTCTGTTTTTCTTTGCTAGTACCTGTAGGGGGCAGGGTTGTCCATATAATGAAGCAAAGAGACAGCTGAGTTTTAAATTTTTGTGTAGGCTAAATTCAACAAGCTCAGGTGAATCTAGTAAATTTAACATACATTTATGGATTAGCTAATATGCCTTGGCATATTATGATTGACAGTCACTCAGTTCAGCTGTCTGTATCTAAGCAGGTCTAAATTAAACCATCCCAAGAGAATTGGTAGCTTAAAAATTGGGGACTCTGGATTGAAAGATTACAGTTATTTACTGGACATAGGGCCCTAACCTATCCATGAGAAAAGAGGTCCCAACCTCAGTGTCCAAGTTACTAGTTCATCTTCTGGGTTTCAGATATAGAAGCCAAAGGAAAGGAAGCTCTGGGCTATAACACAGGAAACAAGCCAAAATATATGGAAATTGGGTATTTTTCTACTTGTTATGGTGACATACATTGCTTCATTAATCTAGTTGGTAGGTCCATGTTGTAGTCCTACTACCTCATCTCTCTGCCATGCCATCACTAATTGTTGGGATGGATCTAATGGTGACTTCATAGCCATATTCCTCCTGGACCCAAGCAAGTCCAGAGATGTCTAGGGCTGCAGGTAAGTGCACATGGAGCTTGATTCATTTGCAGAGGTATCTCCTCAGATTAAGCAGCAAGTTTTGGGAAGAGGCCCTAGTTCAATTTCTGGTTCTAACCTTGACCTAAGTTTATGTGACAAAGGACACTGCAAATAGCATATTTGACATGGACCCTAGTCCTGTGCAAGAAAGACACTTGGCTAGGAATTTTACCACCTAGCGGATTTTGCCCCACTGAAACTTCCCTCTATCTTGGCTCCTTCAGAAGAATCTATTCACCTGGAGATCCAACTGAATAATTAGAATTATGTCTGGATAAAATACACATGGCCCTAGGAACTTTAAAAGGCAATACAAGTGTTCAGATCCTTACCGATAATGAGCGGCAATGATCCTATTGAGCAAATGGCCCATGAGAGAGGTGATTTGAGGACTTAAAGGTGTAGTGAAAAGAATGCATGTTTAAGAGCCAGTTAGATTCATATGCCTCTTACAAGCTGTGTGCTTTTAGATGACACATCTTCTCTGAGTCTCAATCTTCCTTTCTGCAAAGCAGGGATAATGATGCCTAACTTTGTTGGGAAGCTTAACAATCACATAGGTAAATTCCCTAGTACTTTAATGGGAGAGACATTCTATTGAGTTATTAATAGCACCGGAGAGGTGTCTGAGCCAACCTCCGATGACTGTGAAATCTGTACATTTAATTTTGAGACATTTAGAAACTGTTGAGCTTGTGGCCTGGAAAACAACTTCAATAAAGAGGAATGCATCTGCCCAATATTTTTTGGATGCTCAAAAAAAATCTAGGTGTGTGTGAAAGAAACGGGCAGGGGACAGATACAGTTGTTCTAGAATGAGATGGGACCTGTCTATTGTAAGACACTAGGGGGATAAAGGCTTCCCTGGTAGCTCAGTTGGTAAAGAATCTGCTTGCAATGCAGGAGACCCTGGTTCAATTCCTGGGTCTGGAAGATCCCGTGGAGGAGGGTATGGCAACCCACACCAGTATTCTTGCCTGGAGAATCCCCATGGACAGAGGAGCCTGGGGGGCTACAGTCTATGGGGTGGCAAAGAGTCAGACACAACTGAGCAACTTTCACTTTCAGGGGGAAAAAAGCCCATGTTATAGGTACCAGATAAACCAGGATTACACCTAATTGCCTGTGAAGCAAAAAGCCAATGGCTAGAGTTTTGTTGCTATGGCAACTTCTTATTTTTGCTTATTCACCACCTAGCCACTATTTACAGGCTACAGCAGGGTCTGGATAGGCAAATAATTAGATACACCAGGCGCAAAACTAATGAACAATAAAACTCCCACAAGCTAAAAGAACAACCAGGGAGTTCTCTAGTGATCCAGTGGTTAGGACTCTGTGCACTCACTGTGGAAGGGCACAGGTTCAATTCCTTGTCAGGGACCTAAAATCCTGCAAACCGAGGGCAGAGCAGCCAAAAAAAAAAAAAAAAAAAATCTGCTGGTAAAATAAGATAAGTGGCAAAACTTGCGTTCTTCTTTTAAAATTTCCATGTGAGTTAACAAGGATTCCACATGTGCTGTGTGATACTAAAAAAGAAGTCTTTGCTACAGTTGTAAAATGGTCAGGAAGATTCCCTGGAGAAGGAAATGGCTACGCAGTCCAGTATTCTTATCTGGAGAATCCCCTGGACAGAGGAGACTGGCAGGCTACAGTTCATGGGGTTGCAAAGAGTTGGACACGACTGAGAACACATGACATCGAATAAGTATATAAGGATATCTCATTATGATCTTAGTTTGTATTTCCCTAATGCAAGAAATGTTAAACATCTTTTCGTGTGACTATTTGCCAAACATATATCCTCTTTGGTGAAATATCTCTTCACACTTTTTGCCTATTTTCAATTAGACATTTTTTCTATTGAGTTTTATTTATATATTCTGGATTTGAGTCCTTTGTTAGCTGTGTGGTTTGTAAATATTTTCTCCCAGTGTGTAGCTTGTCTCTTCATCCTCTTAAGAGTCTTCTGCAGAGCAAGTTGTTACTTTTCATAAAGTCCAATTTATCAGTTGTTTTCCTCTGGATTGTGTTTTTTATGTCATGTGTAAGAAACTCCTCTCCAAGCTCTAGGTCCTGAAGATTTTCTCCCATGTTTTCTTCTGAAAGTGCTATAGTTTTGACATTTACATTTAAGTTTATGATCCAGATATTTAGTATGTTTTTTTTTTTTTGCCTATAGATATCCAATTGCTCTGACAGATTATAAATTGTTTTTGCACCTTTGTCAAAAATCAGTTGATCACACTTGTGTGGAACTATGTCAAGGTTTTCTATTCTATTCAATTGATCTATATAACTAGCTTACATAGCTCATACTACACACTTGTGATTACTATAGCTATATAATGTCTTGAAATCAGAGGACGTGATTCTTCTCAGTTTGTTATTGTTTTTCAAAAAAGTTATTTTAATTCCTTTACCTTTCCATGTACATTTTAGAATAATCTTGTCCATTTTTCCAAAAAAGTAATCTCGTTAGGATTTTGATAGGAATTGAGTTAAAACTATCAGTTTGGGGAAAATAGGCATCTTTACTGTGTTGAGTCTTCCAATCCATGAACAGACTATGCCTTTTGATTTTTTTAGCTCTTCTTTCAACAGCATTTTAACATTTTCAGCATACAGATACAGTACATGTTTCATTAAATGTATACTTAAGTATTTAATTTTCTTTGTTGTTGTTCTGTTCTAAGTTGTGTCGGACTCTTTGTAACTTCATGGACTGCAGTATGCCAGGCTTCCCTGTCCTTCACTATCTCCTGGAGTTTGCTCAGATTCATGTCCATTGATTCAGTGATGCCATCCAGCCATTTCATCCTCTGTCACCCCCTTCTCCTCCTGCCGTCAATCTTTCCCGGCATTAGGGTCTTTTCCAATGAGTCAGTTCTTCGCATACGTTACCGAAGTATTGGAGCTTCAGCTTCAGTATCAAACTTTCCAATGAATATTCAGGGTTGATTTCCTTTAAGATTGACTAGTTTGATCTCCTTGCAGTCCAAGGGACTCTCAAGAGTCTTCTCTAGCACCACAATTCAAATGTATCAATTCTTCAATGTTCAGCCTTCTTTATGATCCAACTCTCACATCCATACATGACTACTGGAAAAATCATAGTTTTGACTATACAGACCTTTATCGGCAAAGTGGTGCCTCTGCTTTTTAATGCACTGTCTAGGTTTGTCATAGTTTTTCTTCCAAGGAGCAAGCGTTTTTTAATTTCATGGCTGCAGTCACCGTCTGTAGTGATTTTGGAGCCCAAGAAAATAAAATCTGTCGCTGTTTCCACTTTCCCCCCATCTATTTGCCATGAAGTGATGGGACCAGATGCCACGATCTTAGTTTTTTGAATGTTGAGGTTTAAGCCAGTTTTTTTCCTGTTTTCTTTGTAATTATTGTAAATACTACTGTTTTCAACTTCAATTTCTGCATCTTCATTGATAGTATTAATATATAGAAATGTGATTGATTTATGTATGTTGGTCTTATCTACCATGATGTTGCTGTACATATTCTGTAAGATTTTCATAGATTCCTTAGGATTTTCTATGCAGACAATCCTGTTATCTGCAAATACAATTTTGTTTCTTTCTTTCCAATCTGTATACATTTTTTCCTTGTTTTATTGCAGTGTCTAGATTAAATAGCGGTGGTGAGAATGGGCATCTTTACCTTTTTCCTGATATTAGCAGGAAGGCACAGAATATTTCCTCGTAAGTTTGATGTTGATTATAGATGATCATCATCAAACTGAATTATTTCCCTTCCATTCTTAACTTTCAGAGAGCTCATAATCATGAATTACTGTGATTTTGTCAAATGCTTTTTCTGCACTAACCGATATTATTATGATTTTTCATCTTTAATTTATTGATATGGTGCATTATATCAATTGAATTTCAAAGATGGAAATAGCGTTATATTTGTGGAATAAATGCCATTTGGTCATGGTGTACAGTTCTTTATATTATTGGATTTGGCTTGTTAATATTTTGTTGAGGAATTTTGCATCTATATTCATAAGGGAAACTGGTATATAGCTTTCATTTTTGGTTATTGTTTTTGGTTTTATTATCAGGGTAATGCTGGCCTCTTAAAACCAGTTGGGGAGTGTTTTTCATCTTAAGTTTTCTGGAAGAGAATGTGAAAATTGCTGTTAATTCTTGTTTGGGTGTTTGGCAAAATTTTCCAATGAATCCATATAGAATTTTCTTTTAGAGGAGTGTTTAAATTACAAATTCAATTTCTTTAATAGGATTATTTATAGGATTATTCAAGTAATATATTTCCTTGATTGAATTCTATTTTTTGTTTTCTTTTGATTGAATTCTTGATTGAATTCTTGTGGGGTTTGAGGAGATTGTCCAATTATTCTAGTTTTTGAAGTTATAAGTGGAAAGTTGTTCAAGTATTCCATTATTACCTTTTTAACAGCTGTGTGGTCTGTAATATCCTGTTTCTTTTCAAATATTGGTGATTTAGATTGTCTCTCTTTGTATTCAATCTTACTAGAAGTTTATAAATATCATTGATGTGTTCAAAGAGCTAACTTTCTATTTTATTGCTTTTATCTATTGTTTCCCTATTTTGCAGTTTTATTGATTTCTGTGTTTTCTTTCCTTCCTTCTGCTTTCTTTGAGTTTATTTTGTACTTCTTTTTCTAGTTTCTTTAGATAAGAACTTAGATTATTGATTTGAGGCCGTTCCTAATTTATAAGATAAGCAATCAGTGCTATAAACTTCCCTCTCAATACTGCTTGAGCTCTGTCTCATGTATTTTGATGTGTTGTATTTTAATTTTCATTCAGTTGTCTGTATTTTTTTCCATTTATTTTTATTAGTTGGAGGCTAATTACTTTACAATATTGTAGCGGTTTTTGTCATACATTGACATGTATCAGCCATGGATTTACATGTATTCCCCATCCCGATCCCCCCTCCCACCTCCCTCTCCACCCGATTCCTCTGGGTCTTCCCAGTGCACCAGGCCCGAGCCCTTGTCTCATGCATCCAGCCTGGGCTGGTGATCTGTTTCACCCTAGATATGCAAAACAGAAAAAGAGACACTGATGTACAGAACAGTTGTCTGTATTTTCTAAAATTTTCTTTGAGACTTCCTCTTCGATCTATGCATTGTTAAGAAGTATGTTGTTTAATTTCTACTTGTTTAGAGATTTTCCTGTTGTCTTTCTGATTATGATTTCTACTTTGATTCCATTACACTGGGAAAACACATTATGCATGATTTCAATTATTTTAAATTTGTTGAAGTTGGTTTTATGGCTTGAATATTGTCTATTTTGGTATATGTTCCATGAGTGCTTGAAAAGAATGTACATAATACATTTGAATCAGTTCTAATGAGGTGGATGAAACTGGAGCCCATTATACAGAGTGAAGTAAGCCAGAAAGAAAAACACTAATATAGTATACTAACGCATATATATGGAATTTAGAAAGATGGTAACGATAACCCTATATGCAAGACAGAAAAAGAGACACAGATGTATAGAACAGAGTTTTGGACTCTGTGGGAGAAGGCAAGGGTGGGATGATCTGAGAGAATAGCATTGAAACATGTATTTTATCAATTGTGAAACAGATTGCCAGTCCAGGTTTGATGCATAAGACAAGTGCTCGGGGCTGGTGCACTAGGATGACCCAGAGGGATGGGATGGGGAGGGAGGTGTGAGGGGGCTTCAGGATGGGGAACACATGTAAATCCATGGCTGATTCATATCAGTGTATGGCAAAAACCACTACAATATTGCAAAGTAATTAGCCTCCAACTAATATAAATAAATGGGGAAAGAAAGGTTAAAAAAAAAAAGAATGTGTATTCTGCTGTTGTGACGTAGAGTGCTTTTTAGAGTTGATTAGATCTTACTGGTTGGTAGTATTTTTAGTTCTTCTATGTCCTTACTGATTTATCTGTCTGTTTTTTTCTGTCAATTTTTGAGATACAGTGCTGGAGTTTCCAACTATAATATTTATTGCCCTTTTATTTTTTCAGCTTTTGCTTCAACAGTTTAGGATTGCTATATCTTCTTGGTAGACTAACCCTTTTATCATTATGTTTTGTCTTTTCTCTTTTGATAATTTTACTTGGACTGACATCTACTGATATACTTTTCCCCATCCTTTTACTTTCAACCTACCTATCATTATAATATCTGAGGTGAGTTTCCTGCAAACAACATGTAGTTGTGTCATTTAAAAAATAACTCTAATCTGCTAACTGGTTAGATCATTTGGATAGAGCACAGTGCTAAGAAATCCACTCTTCTAATCTCTATGCTGTTGCTGCTAAGTCACTTCAGTCATGTCTGGCTCTGTGCGGCCCCACAGATGGCAGCCTGCCAGGCTCCTCGTCCCTGGGATTCTCCAGGCAAGAATATTGGAGTGGGTTGCCATTTCCTTCTCCAATGCATGCATGTATGCTAGGTCACTTCAGTCGTGTCTGACTCTATGCGACCCCATGGACAGCAGCCGATCAGGTTCCTCTGTCCACAGGACTCTCCAGGCAAGAATACTGGAGTAGGTTGACATTTCCTTTTCTGCTAATCTCTATAGTTGATGTATTCACACCATTTATATTTATATATTTATTGATATATTATGGCCTAGATCTGATATTCATAGTTTGTTTTCTGTTTTTTTCCCTCTGTTTTTTATTTATCACATTTATTCCTGCCTTCCTGTGGGTTAGAATTCTATTTGATTTTTGAGAATATCTATTTGTATTGCTTCTTTAACAGTTGATGTGAGTATTATATTATATATGCATAACTTATCACAGTCAATTGGCATCAGTATTTTACCAGTTTCAGTGAAGTGTAGAAACCTTACCTCATTTTTTGTCTTTTCACTCTCTCCCATTTATAATATTATCTTAAATAATTTCTCTACAAACACTGAGAGCCACATCAGATATTATTATAATTTTTGCTTCAATTGTTAAATAATTTATTTTTTAAAACACAATTTAGAAAAACTGAAGATGATATGAGAAACCTGTTGTATTTTCTTATTTTTTGCTCTTTTCATTGAACTTCCTTCCTTCCTGACATTTCAAATTTCTTCTTTTGTCACTTCTTTTCTGCTGGAAGAGTTTCCTTGACCATTCTTTTAGGGTAGTTCTGCTGGCAACAAATTTTCTTAGTATTCTGTCATCTGAGAATGTCTTGAGCTCTTCTTAATTACTCAAGAATTTTTTGCTCGTTATACAATTCTGAGTTGATAGTTCTTTTTCTTTCAGTACTTGAAAAAATTTATGACTTCTTCTATCTCCCCACCATGGTTTTGGATGAGAAATGTACTGTCATTCTAATTGTTTTTTCTCCTATAATTACAGCGTCATTTTTCTTTCACTGCTTTCAAGATCTTTTTTTGCTTGTGTTTAGTTTTCACATTTGACATGATGTATTTTAGCATAGATTTCTTTGAGTTTCTCCTGTTTGGGGTTTTCTCAGTTTCTTGAACCTGTAAGACTGTGTCCTTTACCCAATTTAGGGAGTTTTCAGTCATTAAATAATGACTTTGGAAACTTTTTCAGCCCCACCTACTTTCTCCTCTCTTTCTGGAATTCTGTTTACCTGAATATTAGATCTTTGTTGTAGTTTCAGCAGGCCTCCTCTGACAGTGTGCCATTGAGAGAAAGGGTACACTGCATCATTACTGTCAAGTCGAGGTATTAACAGATGCCCAGGTTTTCACTGGGCCTTCATTGATATACAGATGGTGAAGGGCTTATCATTACTGCTTTTTGAGGTTCATTTCAGGCACCCACTAGGCTTCGTCTGATATATGCATGGCTTCAAGGGACAGGGGTGCCTCATTACTATTTCCCACATTTTTCTGCCTGACTGGGATGAAAATCTGGACTCTATATTTGGCTTTCTGTGATACCACCATGGTGATGGAAGGGAGCAGTTATAGCATGATGAAGGTGGAAATCTAGACTCTCCACTTTGCCTTTTCTGGCTGTGGTGGGGCCACAATTTTTCCAATGGTGTTTGACTGTAGAAGAACAGTCATTATATAAAATTTTTCTATCTTTCTATACTGTTGCTTTCCTGATTCTTTGGCTAGAGAGAGAAAAAAAAGATTTCATTGGACTTTATATGTTATGCCCATTGCCATTTATGGGTTTCTAGCTTCTCCATCACCAACTCTGGGATATTAAGGCAAAACAGAAACCTACAGCACTCACTTCAAGTGAATCACCCCTCAGGTTCTGCCTCAGGTTCTTCACTCCTACCTGGTCTGTGTTATTCTCTCCAACTTTCAGAGTCATCTTAGGTTTTATTTATATATGTGCTGTGCTTAGTTGCTCAGTCGTGTCCGACTCTTTGTGACTCCGTGGACTGTAGCCTGCCAGGCTTCTCTGTCCATGGGGATTCTCCAGGCAAGAATACTGGAGTGGGTTGCCATACCCTGCTCCAGGGGATCTTCCAAAGCCAGAGATTGAACCCAGGACTTCAGCATTGCAGGCAGATTCTTTACCAACTGAGCCACCAGGGAAGTCCTTTTTAATATATAATACCCAGCAATTAAGCTGTTCTTCACTGGAAGAATAGGGAAAACCAGACCCAGAAATTTTAGTAGTCTTTGAGGTACCTCTGTAAATCCCCCAAAGAGTCACAGAGTACAGTATGAAAATTACTAGATCAGAAGCTCTCCACCATTTCACTTCTGATTTTTGGGTCTTTGATTTCCTCATGGTAGAGAAGCCCTTAACTGTGTTGACCAAGGATTGTGAAGAAAGTACTTGGTTGACTAGAAATAGGGAATTAAGGTAAGTTTTTTTTATAGCCCTTGTGTTCTATCATTATAATGTTTAAGGTGCTTCTGAAGTTTACTAGTTACAACTATGTACACAGCTACTGAACTGGAACTAGCTTTGCCTAGAACTTGACTTTCTATGAAACTTGCCTCTCTCTGATTTCCAGGCCCAGTCATTGTGGTTGACAGGTGAGTCCTAACCTTGGATCCCCTTGGAGGGATCTGATTTGGATGCTTGAAGCTATTTACCTTGAAGGAAAGGCTTAGGCTAGGATTTATCAGGATCTGGGAATTTAGAGCCCACCAAAAATATGGTACTGAGAGGTAGAGGCTGCTGGATGACAAAAAGCTCTCTTGCAGATATAGGGAATCCCTCATCTGGGGGCAGGGGAGATGAGGAGGAGGGTAAAGGTCACAGTTGCTGAGAGGCATATATAGGACAAGTCCACCTCACTGAGATTTGTGGTCAGGTTTTTAGGCATGTTCTCCACTTTTCCTTTCCCTGGGTGCTACCTTGTAAGCTCCCTTACTCCTAATTGCAGGATATTTGCTACCCCTGCCCCACTCCTGTCCACACTGAATCCCCTCTCTATAGTTTGACAAAGTGTTAGAAGTCGAGAAGAGAGGGAGCCTCTGAGCTAGTTGTGCTGACTACTTAGACACATGAATCCTTTCCCAAGAAAGCAAGGCCTCCCAGGAACTGGTCCTTGCCTCCTCTTCCCTCATAACTAGACCAGACAAAGGGTCCTTTGGGGGTCTATGAGCAGTTAGAAAGGTCATGGAAATTAGCCCTCACTGATGATAATTTTATTGAATAATAAGAGAAAGACTGAGGAAGTAAGGCATAGGAGAGCTGTTTGGAGTTTTATCCCATTTTGACCCATTCATGGATCACAGCCTTGTCATAGAAAAGGGGTTTCTGTAATTCAATGAAGCTATGAGCCCTGCTGTACAGGGTCACCCAAGATGGACGGGTCATAGTGAAGAGTTCTGACAAAACGTGATCCACTGTAGGAGGAAATGGCAACCCACTCCAGTATTCTTGCCACGAGAACTTCATGAAAATTATGAAAAGGCAAAAAGCTATGACATGGGAAGATGAACACCACCACCACCACCACCCCCCCCCAATTTGGAAGCTGTCCGGTTTGCTACTGTGGATGAGTGGAGGGCAACTACTAATAGTTCCAGAATTAATGAAGTGGCTGGGCCAAAGCAGAAATGATGCTCAACTGTGGATGTGTCCGGTGGTGAAAGTAAAGTCCGATGCTGTAAGGAACAACATTGTATAGGAACCTGGAATTAGGTCCATGAGTCAAGGTAAACTGAATGTAGTCAAGAAGGAAATGGAAAGAGTGAACATTGACATCTTGCTGCTGCTGCTGCTGCTAAGTTGCTTCAGTCGTGTCTGACTCTGTGAGAGCCCATAGACAGCAGCCCACCAGGCTCCTCTGTCCCTGGGATTCTCCAGGCAAGAACACTGGGGTGGGTTGCCATTTCCTTCTCCAATACATGAAAGTGAAGTGAAAGTTAAGTCGCTCATTTGTGTCCAACTTTTTGAGACCCCATGGACTGTAGCCTACGAGGCTCCTCCATCCATGAGATTTTCCAGGCAAGAGTACTGGAATGGGTTGCCATTTCCTTCTCCAATTGACATCTTAGGAATCAGTGAACTAAAATGGACCAGAAGGGTGAGTTTAATTCAGATGACTATTGTATCTACTACTGTGGGCAAGAATCCCTTAGAAGAAATGGAGTAGCCCCCATAGTCAACAAAAGAGTCCAAAATGCAGAACTTGGGTGCAACTGCAAAAATGGCAGAATGATCTGGGTTCGTTTCCAAGACAAACTATTCAACATCACAGTAATCCAAGTCTATGTCCCAACCACTGATGCTGAAGAAGCCAAGGTTGACCAGTTCTATGAAGACCTGCAAGACCTTCTAGAACTAACATCAAAATAAAGGGGGGGAGATGTCCTTTTCATCATAGGGAACTGGAATGCAAAAGTAGGAAGTCAAGAGATATAACAGTCAAGTTTGGCCTTAGATTACAAAATAAAGCAGGGCAAAGGTTAACAGAGTTTTATCAAGAGAATACGCTGTTCATAGCAAACAACATTTTCCAATAAATCAAGAGATGACTCTACACATGGACATCACCAGATGTTCAATACAGAAATCAGCTTGATAATGTTCTTTGCAGCTGGAGACAGAGAAGCTCTATACAGTTAGCAAAAATAAGACCTGGAGCTGACTGTGGCTCAGGTCCTTATTGCAAAATTCAGGCTAAAATTGAAGAAAGTAGGTAAACTCACTAGCCCATTCTGGTATGACCTAAATCAAATCCCTTCTGATTATACAGTGGAGGTGACAAATAGATCCCAGGGATTAGATATGGCAGAGTGCCAGAAGAACTATAGACTATGAGAACTAAGAACTATGCTTGTAACATTGTACAGGAGGCAGTGACCAAAACCATCCCAAAGAAAAAGAAATGTAAGAAAACAAAATAGTTGAGCAGGCTTTGGTGGCTCAGTGGGTAAAGAATCTGCCTGCAGTGCTGGAGATGCAGGAGACCCAGGTTTGATCCTTGGGTTGGGAAGATCCCCTGGAGGAAGGTATGTCATCCCAATTCAGTATTCTTGCCTGGAGAATCCCATGGAAAAAGAGACTGGCAGGCTACACTGCATTGGGTTAAAAAAAAAAAGAGTTGAACATGACTGAGCAACTGAGCACAAGGAGGCTTTACAAATAGCTAAGGAAAGAAGAGAAGTGAAAGGCGAGGGAGAAAGAGAAAGATATACCCAACTGAATGAAGAGTTTCAGAGAATAGCAAGGAGAGATAAGGCCTTCTTAAATGAACAATGCAAATAAATAGAGGAAATAAATGCAAATAAATAGAATGGGAAAGACTAGAGATCTCTTCAAGAAAATTGGAGACATCAAAGGAATATTTCATGCAAGGATGGACAAGATAAAGGACAGAAGCAGTAAGGACCTATTAATAACAGAATCAGAAGAGATTAAGAAGAGGTGGCAATAATACACAGAAGAACTATACAAGAAAGTCTTAATGACCTGGATAACCACGATGGTGTGGTCACTCACCTAGAGCCAGACATCCTGGATTGTGAAGTCAAGTGGACATTAGGAAGTACTACTCTGAACAAAGCTAGTGGACATGATGGGATTCCAGCTGAGATATTTAAAATCCTAAAAGATGATGCTGTTACAGTGCTCTACTCAATGTGCCATCAAATTTGGAACACTCAGCAGTTGCCACAGGACTGGAAAATGTGAGTTTCATTCCAATCCCAAAGAAGGGCAATGCCAAAGAATACTCAAACTACCATACAATTGCCCTCATTTCATATGCTAGCAATATTATGCTCAAAATCCTTCAAGCTTGGCTTTTGCAGTCTGTGAACTGAGAAATTCCAGATGTACAAGCTAGTTTTGAAGAGGTAGAGGACCAGAGATCAAATTGTCAGTATTTGTTTGATCGTGGAGAAAGCAAGGGAGTTCCAGAAAAATATCTACTGCTTCATTGACTATGCTAAAGCCTTTGACTGTGTGGATCACAAACTGGAAAATTCTTAAAGAGATGGGAATATGAGACCACCTTACCTGTCACCTGAAAAACCTGTGTGCAGGTCAAGAAGCAACAGTTGGAACTGGACAAGGAACAACTGACCGGTTCAAAATTGGGAAAAGAGTACTCAAGGCTGTGTATTGTCACCCTGCTTATTTAACTTATATACAGAGTACATCATGAGAAACGTGGGGCTGGATGAGTCACAAACTAGAATCAAGATTGCAGGGAGAAATATCCACAACCTCAGATATGCAGATGATACCACTCTAATGGCAGAAAGTGAAGAGGAGCTAAACAGCCTCTTGATGAAGGTGAAAGAGGAGAGTGAAAAATCTGGCTTCAAACTATATTCAAAAAAATAAGATCATGGCATCCGGTCCCATAACTTCATGGCAAATAGAAGGGGAAAAAGTGGAAGCAGTGACCGATTTTATTTTCTTGGGCTCCAAAATCACTGCAGATGGTGACTGCAGCCATGAAATTAAAAGATGCTTGCTCCTCGGAAGGAAAGCTATGACAAAGCTAGACAGCATATTAAAAAGCAGAGACATTACTTTCCTGATAAAGGTCCATATAGTGAAATCTATGTTTTTTCCAGTAGTCATGTACAGATGTGAGAGTTGGACTGTAAAGAAGGTTGAGCGCTGAAGAAATGATGCTTTCACGTTGTGGTGCTAGAGAAGATTCTTGAGAGTCCCTTGAACTGCAAGGAGATCAAATCAGTCAATTCTAAAGGAAATCAGTCCCAAATATTCATTGGAAGTACTGATGCTGAAGCTGAAGCTCCAATCCTTTGGCCACCTGATGTGAAGAACTGACTCACTGGAAAAGACCCTGATGCTGGAAAAGATGGAAGGCAGGAGGAGAAAGGGACAACAAAGGATGAGATGGTTGGATGGCATCACCAATTCAATGGACATGAGTTTGAGCAAATTCTGGGAGATAGTGGAAGACAGAGGAGACTGGTGTGCTGCAGTCCATGAGGTCACAAAGAGTTGGACACAACTTAGTGACTGAACAACAACAACAAACAATTTTGAGGCAAAGAGGAACCCAGAAAACAATATTGTATGCCCCCAGGGAAAGGCAGATCAGAGATTCCCAATTCCTCTTCCACATTCTCCTCCCTGTCCCATTCCCTCCAAAAGAGAGGCTGGGGTATGTGGTTAGGGGTGCACATGGACTCTTGCTCAGCTTTTGCTGCTTTCTATGCCTTTATCTTGGGGCTGTAGTGCCACTCACTACCCAGAGCCTTCCTTGAAGGGTAGATTGGGCCTGAGGAACAGCAGGTACTAACTCCAGGAGTAGCAAGAAGGCTTTCTGAGAAGTCAAGGGAAAAGAAATACTCACTTACTTCCATACTTTTTCTGAGGTGCAGTGGAAAGAGCCTTGGAGAAGGAGTTTGAAAACTGGCATTCAGTTTTTTCTGGGGCTTACAGGAGTAGCTGCCTTCCAGTGTTGGGGGGAGGGTCAGGTGTGATGAGAGATATAGAAGCACCTATGACCTGTAAACTGTGCCTTCTAACAGGTGAAGATACCCTGTTATCATTAAAGTGTCCTCAGTGTCCAAATATGCTAGGGGAAGGCTCTTGTGTTCTTGGAGCTCAAGGATGAAAGGAGTATGTCTGTGCACATGTATGTGGGAGGGGGGCAAATGAGGAGGCAAAGTAGCTGGAAGGTCTTGGACTGACAGGAGGAAACTCTGGCCTTTACAGGCTTTAAGGCAGAAGAATCTACAAAGCTGGGCCTCAGAATACTCCATCTTGGGGAGAGAAAGGATGTATGTGGATGTGTGTGGGAGAGCAGTGGAGATGGTTGCCCTGGCCCCCTCTTTCACCCCTTCTTAAGCAACCAGCTGAAGGAAGTAGGTTGTTGGAGAGTAAGGTGGAGGAGTGTTGGGTGGGGAGCAAATTGAGGGGGCAGGTCTTAGAGTTAACTTGTTCCATTCCTGGTGGCCTGTCCATGTTTTAAGGAGGGTTCTGAACCCTAGGAAATCCTGCTAGTTCACCTGTGTGAGCCCAGGGCATCTGGTGGGTGCTCACCTTCATCTTGAGTAGGATCTGGGGGCAATGTGTTGGGAGAGCAGGCCTGAGTTAAGAGCTCCAATCAGCCAGCGTGGTTGTCCCTTGGGGTTCTGGGACAACTTTTATGGGAACAGCCAACCCAGGGTTGGAGGTTGGAGAGGAGAGAGAGGAGGATAGCTGCTCTGGGACAGAGCAGAGCATTTTCTGGAGGTAGTTCTTACTTCTAGTCCCCTCATACAGGCAGGCCTCCTGCCTGGAATCTCTTGCATGAGAACATGCTAATTCACTTCAGTCATGTCCAACTCTTTGCAACCCTATGGACTACAGCCTCCCAGGCTCCTCTGTCCATGGAATTTTCCAGAAAAATACTGGAGTGGATTGCCCATTTCCTCCTCCATGGGGTCTTCCCGACCCAGGGATGGAATCCACATCTCTTCTGTCTCCTGAATTGGCAGGCGGGTTCTTTACCACTAGCACCACCTGGGATGCCCTTAGGTCCTTGCTAGTTGCAGGTTGACCCCACCATCAGGACCTTGGGGACAGATCTGGTAGGGAGTCGCTGTGAGGGGGGGTGTTATTGGATGGCTCAGACAGAATCACCTCCAGGTTTCTCGAC
The DNA here is from genome assembly GCF_023699985.2 of Odocoileus virginianus. Classification (NCBI taxonomy): domain Eukaryota; kingdom Metazoa; phylum Chordata; class Mammalia; order Artiodactyla; family Cervidae; genus Odocoileus; species Odocoileus virginianus. The sequence goes on along the minus strand of NC_069708.1, from coordinate 29,702,788 downwards.
CCAAAGCTCAATGGGGGTGACAATGCTGCAATCCCTGGTGGTGGTGGCCCGGGCAGGGCAGTGGGAGTGGGGGACTGAGGAAGAGCTGAGGTCAGGACATGTGCAGCTGCTGTCTATCCATCTGGCTCCCCAGACAGTTGGCAGGGCCCGGAGTTGGGCCCTCCCACCTTCCTTCCCATCCGCTTCCTCTGAGAGGGAAGGCTTGGTTTTCCTGGATGGGTCTGATTCCCATTTGAGTAGCAGGGGCAGATGCGTCTCAGTTGGCACGTCTCCCGGGTTCCGACCCCTCCCAGACAGGGAAATGGATGGAAAGCCATGGAGGGGGAAGAACCACCCACCACCCTGCTTAAAGTGACTCTAAGTCAGTGGCAGGACCAGGAGAGCAGCCAGGGCCGGTGAGCTGCCCCCAACTCCAGCCCCATCTCCATCCTCAGGCATTCTCCAAGTGTGGAGTGGGCATGGGGATCTGGCGGGAAATGGTGCCGGCTAGCATCCTCATCTGCGGATCCCACGGCCCAATCCCCAGTCGTTGCGAGGGCAGTGTAGGGTGGGTGTGTGTTGGGGAAAGTAGAGTAGCGGTCGCCCCGCCCCTTTCTAGTTTCCCATCTCTGGGGCAGGTAGGACAGGGGGAATGAGGAGGCCCTGGGCCAGGGTTGTCGGACAGCCGAAATCAGACCCCGTGTCGACTGGCTAGCAGGAGCGCCCATGGGTTAGCTCTGTCCTTCTCTCCCTCCAGCTGGACGTGGGTTGACACTTGTTAGTCGTGAGCAATGGACTAATTTTATTTCACTCCAGCTCAGCAAGAAACCAACGCTGAGGAGAGCGTAGTTCTTATGAGAGGTTCTGGCCCGGGGAGGCCAGTCGTAGGGAGAAAGGGAGGGGGAAATGCTGAGGCCTCCAACCTGGAAGGGGCATGGTAGCCCCTGCCTGTGCCAAAGGCTTTAAGGTCCATAGGCTCCTGCTGTTGGGGTCCAGAAAAGGAAAAGGCATCTTGGAAAGCAGGTAGTTCAAATTCCTTCTTGTGTTTCTTCTCTCTCTTTTTTCTTCACATCTGTTCCTTTCATTCTTGAAATCCCTGGGTTCTAGCAAAGTGCCTGTCAAAGCAGGTCCCTAGAAAAGATTACTGAAACGATTTGAAAACCAGGCATGGAACTTTGCTTCTGGTGACCACTAGAGAGAGCTGAAACGCAAGATTTGAAAGGTCTAAAGTAAAGCCTTCTCAATGCCTGCTGAAGTTGGTTATTTAATCCCTTTTCTTATTCTTCTGGAGTCTTCTCTAAATTTCAGCTTATTAGAATTTGAACTTGCTTCAAAGGCTGTGGTTCAAACCAGCACACACCCTATCTAAGCACCAGCTGTCAGATACCACGGTTTTGCTGGAGGCACCTGTAATTCCTGTTAGCTGGCCTGCTCTGCTGCTGTGAAGCAGCAGGGAACTGCTGATTGCCCCTTCAGACATGAAAAGGCCCTAGGGGAGAGCATATGCTCATAAAAATTATGGGATTCCACAGCTTTGAAATCTAATGATCTTGAGTGATCAAACACAGACTAGGGCCTTGTGGCTCTTAAAGGGGGAATCGAGGGGGCAGCAGACCTTGGGTGGGAGAGCCTGGGGCTAGGCAGCAGAACAGAGTAATTAGTCTCAGTGGGAAGAGATGAGGCTGGCAGCTTGAGGATGTCTGCACCGAGTCAGGGAAGAAACAACAATAGCCAAGAGCTGGGTGGTAAACCACCTTCTTGCAAAGGAAACCAGTCCTCTCCACTCTTCTCCTGCCCAGTGTATAGCCACAGGGAGATGGGCTTTATTTGTATGTCTTGGGTTGCTGAGGCTAGAAGAGCAATAGGTGGGACCAGCTCTCCAAGGTTAAGGCTGCATGAAAGTCTGGAATGGCTTGAGAAGAGAGAATTCCAGAAGTGTATGTCAGTTGGAAGTGAGAGTTAATTGTGAAAAAATGGGCTATGCTAAAAGTCAGATTTGGCTCAGATTTCATTTTTGCTTGGATCTGGTCCTGCCAACACTCATTTGCAGATGGGTTCGATATATAGTTGTTGAATGAAGTGGGCAATTTATTTCCCCCTCCTTGTGTCAGTTTCTTCATCTGTGAAATGAGAGGTTTGGACTGGACTGGAAGTCAGTGACCTGAGTTCAAAGTTTCAACCTACTCTGTCACTGATGAACTCTGTGAACCTGTTGCAGTGCCTTTTATCCAGACATTAGTGTCCCCAGTTAAACTCAATGCAGAGTATGAACAACAGAGATTCTAAGGATACACTTTGTCATTGCTGTAGATCTCTCTTCTGTGTTACCCTCAATTTTAGGCTGCTGCTTGGTTATTTAACCCAACTATACTAGTCCCTTCAAGTTACCCCATCAGTAACAAGGGAGAAGAAAAGGGGCTTTCACTGGATTATTGGCAAGGTCTTTGATAGTTTTCAACATGGCATTCTTGTAACAAGGTGGTAGCCTTGATGGGGCCTCCACTCCAACTCAGCCATTAACCATGTTCTCATTTTGTGAAGTAAACACTTTTTTACTTCAGAGCTCCCTAAAAATCCAGTCCTGAATAGTTCACCCAACTTCACCCAACCCTATATAGCTCCTCCGATTTCTGCTCTCACAGAGTATAGACCCTGGCAGAAATTTGATGTGACATGATTTCAGTTCTGAAGCTAAACCTCTGCTGTTAACCAGATTAGGACTATTTCACCAGTGTAGGCAACATACACACCAAAGCTGGATTTTTAGATTTGTTTATTTTGTTCCAAACCTTTTGAGTATTTAAATGTCCCAGATATCAAGCTCCCAAGTTTTGTTCATTCTCTTTGATTTAACTGTAGTGAATAAGAAGCTGCATCTTACCCTAAATATTAATACTGTGCTGCTTTCACCAACCAACATTCTCCCCAAAAGCGCACAAGCACACACATGCACATGTACATGTGTGGAAGAAGTAAACTGACACCCTGCCATGTTATATGACATCTGATAGAGCAGATTTGGGACCCGTGAATGTCTTTCCTTCATCTGGAGAGAAGTGGGTGGCAGCCTGATTCTTAAGAGCTATCCACACCATGAGTAAAAAAAGAGGCCCTGCAGAACTGCCCTCAGGTGACTTGGTTGGGGTGGGCAGGGAAGAATGGAATCAGGAGCTATGTTGCTCCAATATTTTCAGTGGCTTCTTCTGGGAGTTACAAAGCTCCTGGGGGCCAGCTCCTCCTGTTCCACTGCTGTTTGGGATAACAGGGTAGTAATTAGGCAGGTCCCTTCATGTTCACAGAGCCAAGAACCAATGGGTTTTCCTTTGGGGGGTTGATAAAAGCTGGACTGGGACCAATGGAGGGGGCTCCAGAGTTTGGCCTTGAATGAAGCCATCAGAGGCCAACCATGCCCCAGCTGCCTGTCTGTAACGGAAAAACTCATGGGTGGGGACCACTGTCTTCTTTGGAGCTCCTCAGGGGCCACCTAATCCTCCTGGCCCTGGGATGGCTCTGGCTTGGAATAGCAAGTCACTGTTAGCTCTAAGTGACAGCCAAGGTGCCTGGTGAGAAGATTAGGGTAACAGGAATACAACAGAAAAATACCTAGAATGGGAGAGACACAAAGAGGCTGAATGAAGGAAGTGGGCGAGTTCCTAATAAGGTGAGTTGTGCTAGCTGGACACAGCCTGGCTGGAAATTCTTTTCAGCAAGAGTGTCAGCCAGAGCCTAGGCATAGGGAAGTACCTGGTACCTACTTCAGAGGATGAAGATGGTCCAGAGTCTATCTTTCCTGGCACCTTTAATTCCCACTAACCGAGTGGTCTAGGATGCCCAGCATAGGGGACACATTGGGTAGTAAAGGCTGTGATGGTTTGCCCTTTCTAAAAGAAGTTTTCCAACCCTATGTGCAGCTGCTGCCTCTACATTTGGGGGATCCAGGTTGGAAATAGGATTTTCCCTCAAACAGTTATTTTCCTGGCTTGGCCCAGGTGAAAATGTTGACCTGTCATGAATAATGAGCGATGGAGGCATTGGTCCTTCCCCAGGTCAATAATTATTGCCCCTCCCCCACCATGCCATTCCCCCTGTCATCAGTCTCCCTCTGCCTCCTGAGATGAGAGTAATTTCTTCACATTTGGACAGGTGGATATAAGGATGGGGAGTGGGGACAGCCTACAGGTTAATGCATTAGCCCAGAAAATCTGTAAAAATCAGTGAATGGAACTTTATAGTGTTTAAGGTCCCTTTCCTATGTGATATTCTATTATTCCAGTCAATGATTATAGAAGCTTGAGCCAAATGGTGAGATGTGGCTCAGACTGAGATGAGTGGAATTGATGCTAGTGTTAGGGGTGGGTTGGGCCAAGGTGAGGGGTTGATTGGCCCAAGCTCTGGGTCCCTCCTTTCTTCAAGCACCCATTAGTCTATGACAGTTATGAAAAGAAATAGAGGTGAATGAGAAGGGAGAAGAGGCAGTAGAGGAATAAAAGGAGGAAGGAAAGGAGGAGGCAGACTGTTAACTAACCTTATGATGGAGAGACTGTCTATACACTTGTAAAATGATGTCACCCACACCTCTTGGGAAGCCACAGCCCTCAGAGACACTGAGGCTAAACAAGATTCCTTGTGTCATTTTACCTCTATGCCCTTTCTGCCACACCTCTCAATGGTTCCTAAGGACAGATGTCAAGGAATTACTCAGCACACAGAGATTTAGATCTTCCCCCCAGGCTCCTGGGGACACAGTAGCACCTTTGGCAGCTGCTTTTAGTGGGTGACTAATAAGCTGGGCCAGGAATTCCCATCCTTCTCCTCCCCCAAGAGTTACAAAGTTTATGGAGAGGTTCCAAAGGCCAGTGGGTGATCCCAAGCTTTCCTAGAGCCTGGAAGGAGATGACCCTGGCAAGTTTAAAGGCATTCATGGGGAGAATTTGGTTAATGAGTTTGGAACACCTGGAGCTTCGGCTCCAAGGGGATGGTCAGGTGGCTGAAATGCTGTGTGTGCAGGTTTGGGAACAAGTGTGCTGGTGGCAAAAATGTAAATGCCGAGCAGGGCAAGGTGAAGGGAAAGGTTTGGGGAGGAGCACACGATGGCAAATAAAAGGCATTAGATTGGTTCCTCAGGGGTAGAGGAGCCCGGCAGCAGCTCTCCATTGGGGTCTGGGTCAGGGGTCAACATCTTATCCTTGCTGGAATCCCTTTGCTCTTTCTTGAACATCCTTTGATGCATCAGAGGGACGAATAAGAGGATTATTGCCCCAACGATTGGGGGTACACCGGCAAAGTAGAAGGCCACATGATAGTCCCCAAAACAGTTGCGGAGGAGGCCTGAAAAGTTAACAGAGACAAGTCAAGTTTAGCTTTGCTCTACTATACAAAGATGTCCTCTGCTTCTTCTAGGAGCCATCAAAACGCCTATCCAGAGAATCTTGGCCTCTACTGCCTTGACCCGGGAGCCCAACTCAGTTTAAACACTCCTCGATGGAAGACACAAAACCTCTATTATAAAGACAAGCAGCTCCTCCCTGAGCCACTGAGACTGCAGGCTCTTGAGGCAAGTGCTTATTATGAAAGAAGCAAATGAAACTTCTCAAAGTTCTCCATTTTTTACTTTCATAAGCTACAGTTAACTTCTAGTCACTCCAAGGTATGGAGATAGGTATGGAGGGAGGCTATTTTAAAAGAACTCCACAGAAGATGACCAAGACTTGTCTTGGTTCACAGTGATACACCTTCTCACACCCAACTTAGGCTAGAGTGTTCTTATGTAATAACTCAGCCAAGTTCCTATTTTCCCTTTCTTTGAAGTGCTCATTTGCCCTAAGAGGAGGCTAGGGTTAGGGTTAGGGTTAGGGTTAGGGTATATGTGTATCCTTCCTTCAAGTTACAGATATGGTTGGCCCCTCTGGGTTTTTCTAGGTTGCCAATGTGGTGAATGTGTTTGGCATGATACATGGGGCCTTCTCTGCTCACCTCCAGAAGCTAATGTGGGATATCCCATAGGGAGGCTGAGCCCAGAAACAGTACTAATGAAAGGCAGGTAGGCCCTGGGGCTGCTTAGGAGGTAGGCAAAGTAGAAAGAGATATGGATTCTGGGATCCACATTTGGAATCAGGAGTTAGGTAGAAGCTTCCTTCCCTCAGTGGACAGTGTGGCTGTTGTACAGTGGCCTGAGTAGGAGCCTTTGTCACTGTAATGCAGTACAACCAGTGACCTCACAACACCTTGCACTGAATTGGTATTCGAGGAATAATTGTTGAGTTAGCCTAGTTGGCCAGCCTGAGACACTACCCCATGAATCAATATTTGCAATAAATCATAAAGAGAGGAAATGATGTTCTCTTATTAGTTTTCTTTGTTTCCTATGTTTTCTAGGGTACAAACCATGCCCTTCTCGGAAGTAGAGAGAGAAATTAGGAGTGTGAAAGATGGCAAGCCAACACTTTGCCTGTTGCCTGCTATAAGTGAGCTTCATAGGTCCAGTTTTGAGTTGTGGTCTTAATTAAATGGTTTCTACAGGCTCAGTTCAGAAGTTGGTAGAGGAGGAAGGGATGTCTCTAAGTACTAATAAAACCAGGGCCCACTTTTGTTTCTCTTCCTGCTCAACTACCTTGAAAATAATTACTTGCTTGTGGAGAGAGAGAGGGAGAGAAGATTTGGGATCAATAGAATGGTCAGAAGGCCAAACCCATTATTCTCTCTACCCTCCTGGAATCAGCCATGCTGTCTACAACAAAAACTCAGAGCCATGAAAACCCCATCCCCTCAAATGAATCCATGCACATATACTGTGCTTAGTCTCTTTCATCAATAGTGGTAAGAGGTTTCATGCACTCTGATGAGACTACTTGAAGAGACAGGAGGGAGAAAGGGACTTTAAGCAGAGGCACTTAGGAGGGCTAGGTCCTGAGGAAAACAAGACCCCCCCCACTCATGCTCTCCCTTCAATGTTAACCTCACCTGCAATGGGGGGTCCGGCAATCATCGGCAGGGCCATCATACCCAGGAGGTAGCCAATGGCCTGTGAGGCCTGCATTGGGCCCACCAGCTCAAATGCGATGGGGGCCATGATGGTGATGAAGAAGCCATCGCACAGGCCCAGGAAGAGGCAGACAACGATGAGGCCCCCGAAGCCCCGGCAGAGGGGAATCATCATGGACATCAGGCCCAGGAGCAAGAAGGAAATGACCTAAAGGAACAACAGCCTGTGGTCATGTTGTGCTTGCCCATCAAGCCCACACAGTAAATCACATCTCCTTTCTCAGGGCCTTATTTATACAGTCTGTAAAATGGGACAAAGTGTTAATTGCTCAGTTGTGTCCCACTCTTTGTGACCCCCATGGACTGTAGCCTACCAGACTCCTCTGTCCATGGAGTTCTCCAGGGAAGAATACTGGAGTGGGTAGCCATTCCCTTCTCTAGGGGATCTTCCAAACCCAGGGATTGGACCCACGTCTCCCACATTGCAGGTGGGAGATTCTTTACCATCTGAGTCACCAGGGAAGCCCATGAAAAATGGGGCAAGGGGATGTCAACAGAAAGCCCAGTGGACTAAATAGTTACTTAAGTTCCTTCTAAGTCATTTAGAAGGACTTAGAGTTCAAAATTTTAAAGAGAGCCCCTATTTAACGTTGATTCTGTCAAGATTTTTAAAAGAAAGGACATGGCCCCTGTCCTCAAGAAGATGTCTTTTGACTAGATTTTGAGATAAAGGGAATTGCTGTTTCTGCTTTCTGATCCTGTGTTTGTCTGCCACAGGCATCAGGGTCTGGGACCAGACCATGCTGGTATTTTCATATCCAAGTTAGATTTAGGAAGAGGAAGGGGAGGAAGTGAGGATGACTTGAATAATGATTAGATGGGGGCACAGCTTCCTGAAATGGGGAAGGAGCCAGTGCCCATTTTTGTGGGAGACTGCCAAAAGCAGTTTTCTAAAAGAAAACACCTTAGTATGAGGGAGACAACCAGGAGGTTCACCCAGGTTCACCCAGGTTTTAGGACATGGGACACACCACCATCTCAGATGCTCAAGGCAGTGTGGCTCTGGGGGCTTCTGGATTTGTCTGAGCACCCTGCCAAGACAACAAAGGGGATTCTAATGAGAAGCAAGGCACTCAGGAGGTCTAGGGAGCCTGAAGCCAGGCCCAGGGACACTGACTAGCCACTGGGCTTTCCTTGGGCTGAGTAAAATTACTCTGAAGTAATAAAGCTGCCTTTCCAGTGGCTGGTAGGGCCACTGGAAACACAACTGGTTTTTAAAAAATAATTAATCAATATAAAATATCTATTTATTTTTAATTGAAGGATAATTACTTTACAATATTGTGTTGGTTTCTGGCATACATCTACATGGAATCAACCACAGGCAGACAAATGTCCCCTCCCTCTTGAAACTCCCTCCCACCTCCCATCCCCTCTCACCCCTTTAGATTGTCACACAGCCCTGAACTGAGTTTTCTGAGTCATATAGTAAATCCCCCCCAGCTATCTATTTTACACATGGTACTATATATGTTTCCATGATACTCTCTCCATCCATTCCACCCTCTCCTTCCCATCCTCCCCATACAAGTTGGTTCTCTATGTCTGCACCTCCAATGCTGCCCTGCAAAGAGGTTCATCAGTACCATCTTTCTAGATTCCATATATATGCATTAACATACGATATTTGTTTTTCTCTTTCTGACTTACTTCACTATAATAGGCTCTAGGTTCATCCACCTCAATAGAACCAGCTCAAATGCATTCCTTTTGGGGGGCTGAGTAATAATCTATTGTTTATATGTACCACAACTTCTTTATCCATTCATCTGTCGATGGACATCTAGGTTGCTTCCATGCCTAGCTATTGTAAATAGTGTTGCAATGAACATTGGGGTACATGTGTCATTTTCAATTATGGTTTCCTCAGGGTATATGCCCAGTAGTGGGATTATTGGGTCATATGGTAGCTTTATTTCTAGTTTTTCAAGGAATCTCGATACTGTTCTTCATAGTGGCTGAACCAATTTACATTCCCACCAACAGTGCAAGAGCGTTCCCTTTTCTCCACACCCTCTCCAGCATTTACTGTTTGTAGATTCTTTGGTGATGGCTATTCTGATAAGTGTGAGATGATATCTCATTGTAGTTTTGATTTCCATTTCTCTGATAATAAGCAATGTTGAGCATCTTTTCAAGTATTTGTTAGCCATCTGTATGTCTTCATTGGAGAAATGTCTATTTAGGTCTTCTGTCAACTTTTTGATTGGGTTGTTTGTTTTTCTGGTATTGAGTTGCATGAGCTGCTTGTATATTTTGGAAATCAATCCCTTGATCATTTGCTATTGTTTTCGCCCATTCTGAGGGTTGTCTTTTCATCTTTTTAATAGTTTCCTTTGCTGTACATGTATGCTGCATGTGTGCTATGTCACTTCAGTCGTGTTCAACTCTTTGGAAACTATGGACCATAGCCCGCCAGGCTTCTCTATCCATGGGATTCTTCAGGCAAGAAACTGGAGTGGGTTGCCATGCCCTCTTCCAGGGGATCTTCCCAACCCAGGGATTGAACCCATGTCTCTTACATCTCCTGCATTGGCAGATGAGTTCTTTACCGCTGGTGCCACTTGGGAAGCCCTTCCTTTGCTATGCAAAAGCTTTCAAGTTTAATTAGGTCCCACTTGTTTATTTTTGTTTTTATTTCCATTGCTCTGGGAGGTGGGACATAGAGGATCTTGCTGTGATTTATGTCATAAAATGTTCTGCCTGTGTTTTCCTCTAAGAGCTTTATAGTTTCTCATCTTACATTTAGGTCTTTAATCCATTTTGAGTTTATCTTTGTGTATGATGTTAAGAAGTGTTCTAATTTCTTTCTTTTACATGTAGCTGTCCACTTTCCCCAGCATCTTTTATTGAAGAGACTATCTTTTCTCCACTGTATATTCTTGTCTCCTTTGTCAAAGATAAGGTGCCCATAGGTGTGTAGGTTTATCTCTGGGCTTTCTATCTTGTTCCATTGGTCTATATTTCTGTTTTTGTGCCAGTACCAAACTGTTATAACAATGGTAGCTTTGTAGTATAGTCTGAAGTCAGTTGATTCCTCCAGCTCCATTCTTTCTCAAGATTACTTTAGCTATTCAGGATATTTTATGTTTCCCTACAAATTGTGAGATTTTTTGCTCTAGTTCTGTGAAAGATACCATTGGTAATTTGATGGGGATTACATTGAATCTGTAGACTGCTTTTGGTAGTATAGTCATTTTCACAATATTGATTCTTCCAACCCAGGAATATGGAATATCTCTCCATCTGTTTATGCCATCTTTGAATTTTTTTCATCAGTCATATCGTTTCCTGTATACAGCTCTTTTGGCTCCTTGTGTGTGTATGTGTCAGTAGCTCAGTCATGTTTGACTCTTTGTGATCCTATGAACTGTAGCCTGCCAGGCTCCTCTGCCCTAAGGATTCTCCAGGCAAGAATATTGGAGTGGGTTGCCATTTCCTTCTCCATTTGTCTCCTTAGGTAGGTTTATTCTTAGGTATTTTATTCTTCTTGGTTGCAGTGGTAAATGGGATTGATTCCTTAATTTCGCATTCTGATTTTTCATTGTTAGTGTATAGGAATGCAAATTATTTCTGTGTATTGATTTTGTATCCTGTGACTTTACTAAATTCATTTATTAGCTCTAGTAATTTTCTGATAGTATATTTAGGGTTTTATATCTATAGTTTCACATCATCTGTGAACAGTGAGAGTTTTACTTCTTTTCCAATCTAGATTCCTTTTATTTCTTTTTCTTTTTTCATTGCCATAGCTAGGACTTCCAAAACTATGTTGAATAATAGTGGTGAGATTGGGTACCCTTGTCTTGTTCCTGATCTTATAGGGAATGCTTTCAGTTTCCTATCATTGAGAATGATCTTTGCTGTGGGTTTGTTATATACAGCCTCCTCAGATATGTAGATGACACCATCCTCATGGCAAAAAGTGAAGAACTAAAGATCCTATTGATGAAAGTGAAAGAGAAGAGTGAAAAAGTTGGCTTAAAACTCAACATTCAAAAAACTAAGATCATGGCATCCAGTCCCATCACTTCATGGCAAATAGATGGGGAAACAATGGAAACAGAAACATACTTTATCTTTTCAGCTCCAAAATCACTGCAGGTGGTGACTGCAGCCATGAAATTAAAAGATGCTTGATCCTTGGAAGAAAAGCTATGACCAACCTTGACAGCATATTAAAAAGCAGAGACATTACTTGGCCAACAAAGGTCTGTCTAGTCAAGGCTATGGTTTTTCCAGTAGTCATGTATGGATGTGACAGTTGGACTATAAAGAAAGTTGAGCACTGAAGAATTGATGCTTTTAAACTGTGGAGTTGGAGAAGACTCTTGAGAGTCCCTTGGACTGCAAGGAGATCAAACCAGTCAATTTTAAAGGAAATCAGTCCTGAATATTAGTTGGAAGGACTGATGGTGAAGCTGAAGCTCCAATACTTTGGCCACCTGATACAAAGAACTGACTCATTGGAAAAGATCCTGATGCTGGGAAAGCTTGACAGTAGGAGGAGAAGGGGACAACAGAAGATGAGATGGTTGGATGGCATCACCAATTCAATGGACATAGTTTGAGAAAGCTCCAGGAGTTAGTGATGGACAGGGAAGCCTGGCGTGCTGCAGTCCATGGGGTCACAAAGAGTTGGACATGACTGAGTGACTGAACTGAACTGATGTTGAGGTAAGTTTCTTCTGTGTCCATTTTTAAACAGTTTTAATCATAAGTGGGTGCTGAATTTTGTTGAAAGGTTTTTCTGCACCTATTGAGATTATCATATGGCTTTTATCTTTCAATTTGTTAATATGGTGTGTTGCATTGATTGATTTGCATATATTGATGAATCCTTGCATTCCTGGGATAAACCTGACTTGATCATGGTATATGATCTTTTTAATGTGTTGTTGGATTCTGTTTACTAGAATTTTGTTGAGGATTTTTGCATCTATGTTCATAAATGATATTGACCAGTAATTTTCTTTTTTGTGTGTGATATCTTTATCTGGTTTTGGTATCAGGGTGATGGTGGCCTCATAGAATGAGTTTGGAAGTATTCCTTCCTCTGTAAGTTTTCAGAAGAGTTTGGAAAGAATAGGCATTAGCTCTTCTCTAAATGTTTGATAGAATTCACCTGTGAAGCCATCTGGCCCTGGGCTTTTGTTTTGGGGGAGAGTTTTGATCACAGTTTTGATTTCAGTGCTTGTGATTTACTTCCTCATAATTTCTGTTTCTTACTGGTTCAGTCTTGGAAGGTTGAATTTTTCTAAGAATCTGTCCGTTTCTTCCAGGTTGTCCATTTTATGGGCATGTAATTCATAATACTCTGTGACCCTTTGTGTTTCTGTGATGTCTGTTGCAACTTCTTTTTCATTTCTAATTTTGTTGGTTTGATTCATTTCACTTTATCTTGATAAGTCTGGCTAGTGGTTTGTCAATTTTGTATATCTTCTCAAAGAACCAGCTTTTGGTTTTATTAATCTTTACTATTGTTTCCTTCATTTCTTTTTCATTTATTTCTGCTCTAATCTTTATGATTTCTTTACATGTACTAACTTGGGTTTTTTTTTCTTATTTTTCTAGTTGTTTTAGGTGTAAAGTTAGGTTGTCTATTTGATGTTTTTCTTATTTCTTGATGTAGGATCTTATTGCTATAAAGCTCCCTCTTAGAACTACTTTTGCTGCATCCCATAGGTTTTGAGTCATCATGTTTTCATTGTCATTTGTTTCCAGGAATTTTTTTATTTCCTTTTTATTTCTTCAGTAACCTGTTGGTTATTTAGAATCATATTGTTTAATCTCCATGTGTTTGTGTTTTTACTGTTTCTTTCCCCCAAAGTTGATATCTAGTGTTATAGTATTGTGGTCAGAAAAGATGCCTGATATGATTTCAATTTTCTTAAATTTACTGAGGCTTGATTTGTAACCCAAGATGTGGTCTATCCTGGAGAACGGTTCATGTGCACTTGAATTCTTGTCTTCTTTCATGTACACTTGTATTCTTCATTTGGATGGAATGTCCTGTAGATACCAACTAGGACCATCTGGTCTAATGTGTCATTTAAGGTTTGCATTTCCTGATTAATTTTCTGTTTTGATGATCTGTTGATGTAAGTGGGGTGTTAAAGTCCCCTACTCTTATTGTGTTACTGTCAGTTTCTCCTTTTATGTCTGTTAGTGTTTGCCTTATGTACTAAGGTGTTCCTATGTTGGGTGCATAAATATTTACAATCTTGGATTGATCCCTTGGCCATTATGTAGTATCCTTTCTTATCTCATAATATTCTTTATTTTAAGGTCTATTTTGTCTGATATGAGAATTGCTACTCTGGCTTTCTTTTGATTTCCTTGTGCATGGAATATCTTTTTCCATCCTCTCTTTGAATGTGTCTCTAGGTCTGAAGTGGGTGACTTGTAGACAGCATAAATATGGGTCTTATTTTTGTATCCATTCATTCAGTCTGTGTCCTTTATTTGGAGCATTTAATCCATTTAATTTAAAGTAATTTTGATATATATGTTCCTATGGCATTTTCTTAACTGTTTTGTTTTTGCATAGATCTTTTCCTTCTCTTGTGTTTCCTGCCTATAGAAGTCCCTTTAGCATTTGTTGTAAAGCTGGTTTGGTGATACTAAATTCTCTTAACTTTTGCTTGTCTATAAAGCTTTTGATTTCCCATATATTTTGAATGAGATCCTTGCCAAATAGAGTAATCTTGGTTGTAGAGTTTCCCCCTTTCAATACTTTAAATATATCCTGCCATTCCTTTCTGGTCTATAGAGTTTCTACTCAAAGATCAGCTGTTAATCATATGGGGTTTCCTCTTGTATGTTACTTGTTGCCTTCCCCTTGCTGCTTTTTTTCCCCCCCTCAGGAGCCATGGCATCTTCCTTTTTTTTTTTTTAATTTTTTTTCCATTTATTTTTATTAGTTGGAGGCTAATTACTTTATATCATTGCAGTGGTTTTTGTCATACATTGAAATGAATTAGCCATGGGTTTACATGTATATTATCTAGGGTGAAACAGATCACCAGACCAGGTTGGATGCATGAGACAAGTGCTCGGGGCTGGTGCACTGGGAAGACCCAGAGGGATTGGGTGGAGAGGGAGGTGGGAGGGGGGACCGGGATGGGGAATACATGTAAATCCCTTGCTGCTTTTAATATTTGTTCTTTGTGTTTAATCTTTATTAGTTTAATTAGTATGTGTCTTGGCATGTTTCTCCTTGGGTCTATCCTGTATGAGACTCTCTGTCCTTCTTGGATTTGATTGACTATTTCCTTTCCCATGTTAGGGACGTTTTCAACTATAATCTCTTCAAAAATGTTCTCAGACCCTTGATTTTTCTCTTCTTCTTCTGGGACCCCTATAATTTGAATGGTGTGGCATTTAATATTGTCCCAGAGGTCTCTGAGACTATCTTCAATTCTTTTCATTCTTTTTCCTTTATTCTGATCTTCAGCAGTTATTTCCACCATTCTATCTTCCATGTCACTATCCATTCTTCTGCCTCATTTATTCTGCTATTGATTCCTTCTAGAGTATTTTTAATTTCAGTAATTGTGTTGTTCATTTCTGTTTATTCTTTATTTCTTCTAGGTCATTGTTAAATGTGTTAATTGAATCTTTCATTTTCTCCATTCTATTTTAAAGGTTTTAAAGCATCTTTATTATCATTCCTCTGAATTATTTTTCAGGTAGTTTGCCTATTTCCTTCTTGTTTATGTGGTCTTGTGAGTTTTTATCTTATTCCTTCATTTACAAAATATTTCTCTGTCTTTTCATTTTTTTTCCAAACTTACTGTGTTTGAGTTCTCCTTTTCCCAGGCTTTGAGGTCATATTCCTTCTTCCTTTTGTTTTCTGCCCACAACTGGCCTTTTGATTAAGGTCACCTGCAATGTGTGTCTGTGAGCCAGACCTGGGCTCCACCCACTGTAGCCAGCAGAGGCAGGTTGTCCCAGAGTCAGGGCTAAGACTTGATCTGTTAACCAAGGCTTTGACAGGATCCAGGATTTTCTAATAGTGCCCATTTGCAGGCTGACTTACCCAGGAAAAGTCACCACATGATAAGTGTAAATGTCACCACATCACCAGATGGAAGGTAGATAGGAGGGCCAAGGCTATTTCAAGCCCCCAAAGATTTTCTGTGTTGTTGCTGGTAGTGTGTTTGATAGGCTGATTGGTTGGTTTTTGGAGAGGATAAGAAATGTCCTGGTCATGCCATCTGAGGAAAACTCTTATTTAAGGAACTTTTGAACTTTGCCTAGGCTGTTTTGGGATAGATATGCAGAGTCTAGGAATACATCCCATTTCCTCCTCTAAGAGATTCATGTGCAACTGTAAGACAAAACCAGACCCACCTATCAACCAAGTCATAATGATATGCCAATTAAGGAGTTAATACCAGTAAATACTACAAAGTACCCCGTTAACTGGTGGTAATTACTATCTATTGTATCTAGCTACCTCTTAATAACCTCCATGAAGCTTTGCCAAGGCTTGGAAATTAAAAATCCCTCTTGGAACCAAGAAACAGGTTTCAAGATTTGACCCAAAGTGAGGTTGTCCTGCAAGTTGTCACTAGTTCCTTTCCAACAGACTGTCCAGGGGCTTTACACCAGACACATGTGCCTCTTTGTCAGTAGTAGGAACCAGAAGGTCTAGTGGATGACTTTTCTGAACCTGAAGCTGTGTACACTCCTTTCCTCTCCTAGACCTGTACCCCTGCTCCGACCCAGGGAGAAAGGGAGGCAAATTCTTGTGATCAAGAAGATCACAAGAGTAGCTCAAGAGGGAGAAGTTCATTCATTGTTTCATGTCCTCAGACTAAGACACTTACCAGCACAATGTGTTTGAACAAATCACTTTCCCTCTCTGGGCCTCAGTTCCTCAGTTTATAAAATGAGGAATTTGGGACTATGAGTTGATGAAGATATGTTTCAGCTTTAAACTTCCAAGATTATTTTATTTTTTTGTAAGTGGTAAAACTGGGTCAACTAAGAGTGGGAAAAGGGAGAGAATGTCAGATAGGTAGGGGCAATGGACAGCAGAAGCACTGAGCCATAAGCCTAGTACTGCTTCTGACTGGTTATTGCCTCTTCCTCCCTTGGAACTCCCTCTTGGAACAATAGAAAACAAGAGCTGCTTGGGCCCTACCTCTCTCCTAGGGAATATGTTGAGAAATTAGCTATGTGGGTGGGCAAAGACTGCTTCCACTCCTCAAGATAAAGCTCTGGCCAAATGCTAACTTACCCTGATTTCCAGCACCCTTTGGCCACAATGGGGACATGTGGAAGAAGCTGGGAAAGCCACATATAGTCCTATACAAAAAGTCACCCAGGTAAGGTCTTGTTGATTTTGGCACAGGAAGTTAAATTTTCATAATTGGTTTATCTCAATCACAGGCTTTTGGTTTGACCTTGGTCAAGTCACTTATCATGTCTGGGACTTGGTTCTGCCATCCATCACTTAGGGTAAAGCAGAATATGAAAAGAATGCTACACAGGAGTTCAGTTCTGCCATGACTATCTGAGTCTTTTCCTCAGTTTCTCCATCACTGTAATGAGAGGTTGGACTGGATGGACCATAATGGTGCCCCTAAGCTCTGACAAAGCAGATTCACCAACTCTTGCAAATCTAACACAAAGTTAAAAACAATAGGAAACCTTATTCATATCCTCATCCAAGATATATGAGGGTATTTAGGAAAACAGTTGGGGCTATCAGAAGACAGAGAAATCCCTGCTGTGTGTAGTCAGGGCCCCTTGGAAGTGCTTTCAGGACATCTCCAGTAGAGTCAGAACTCAACCAACTTCCAAATGGATTCCTTATGAACCACATGTTATCTGGGGCTGCTGTTACGCCCCCATAGGGTTCCACACTTGGGTACCTTCTGGTACACTTGCTATCCAGTAGATAAAGACAGACAGATTGAACAGTAGTCTGTATTCAAGCCAGACCAGAGCCTAGTTCACACAGAATGTGGCCTCTCAAGCATGGATACTGCCCAAAATATACGGCTATCTGTGTCACTTTGAGAAGGAATATAAGTTTGCAGAGTTAAAACATTTTTTACTTCTCAAAGCCTGGTCACATTTTTATTTCTTTTGATCCTCACGTGTGAGGTGAGATAGGAAGAAAAGAATTATTCTCATCATACAGAAGAGGAAAGTGAGGACTGGAGAGGGCAAGTGAGGTCTGGCCTTTTCTGGCACTTTTTTTGTGTCCATCAAGAGGATGGCATTTGAGAGCCAGTGTTTGGTGTCAAGTAGTTCTGGAGGTATAAGAAGTGGTGCACTTGGGCTTAGAGGAGAGAGACATTGGGCCACTGAGTACTACAGATGCCTAAGACCCTCCAAGAGTGTATAAGGTACCAATGAGTTCAGTTCTCAGGGCAGGTAGCGTCTAATTCCTGGCTTCAGTTTCCCTCTTTCAGATGGTAGAACTTCTATAAATAAATATTTTCTTTGAAAGTGTTCTTAGAGCTTCATTTATAGTGGCTGCTTTTACTAGATCCGTATTCCATCTTGAGGAAGGAGCAGAACAGGGATGATGATATTCACTTGAAACCTAGGGAAACTGAGGCTTTGAGACTTTGATTGATTTCCCATGTTACATAGCAAGCTGTGTCAGATATACCCTACCATTATATCCCAAAGGCTGGAGATAACCTAGCATCATGTGTCAGGCTATTCTGTCCACAGTCAACAGGGTGGTCACACTCACCTGCAAGTAGATCTTCTTAAGTCCAGGAATGGAGTCACTGACACGGCCTGACACAAGGCGCCCAAGGCCTGAGGTAGCCCCAATACACACCAAGAGCACCCAGGTCTGCTTGATTTCCAAGAATTCCTCTTCCACATACTTCATCTGAAAAGCATAACACCAGGCCCCCAGGATAAGAGAAAGAAGAGGATCTGACTGGTTAATTGTTAGCATACCCAGAATCCTCTACTGCTTACTTCCCTGGAACATGACAAGAGTGCTTTCTCCTGCAGCCCCCTCCCCTGTAGCCTTAGCTCCAGAACCAGCTCTCTGGTTGTTTCTAACAGCTTAAAAGGCTGCACATCTCTTGGCTCTCTGGATTTTGGGCTTTTGAGCAACAGCTGAGGACAGTGGGTGTCTCTAAGCCTCTTCCAAGCCTTGGCAGGACAGAATACAGCTTTAACAACTGAAAGAAATCTAGGAATTCCTTTATTGTCTCCCCATTCCCTGACCCAGAACTGACAGCCTAGGGCAACAACAGGTCACCAAGGGAGAAGGATCCATCAACTTCCAGGTAACACTCCAAAACTATGTTTTAAGAAACACAATGTCTGTGCAAGATAACAGCTGGAAACAACCAACATTTCTGTGATCATGTAAGTTGGGTAGATGCTGGTTAAACAAAGCTGAATAGAGTTTTTTACTGTATTTTGGGATCTCTTGGTACCTTTATAAGATTGCTACACATTATGAAGGTAGACAGATCTAGTATACATTATTTCCTAAACAAAATTACTTGACTACAAAGGCCAGCATTCCTTAAGACACTCTCTTAGAAAACCCTATTGTTGGTTCATCTAGGGGCAGTCTTCTGTATCTCAGTGATGCTTATCTTCTCTTGAGCATCCATCTAGATTTATCAGTAGGGGAAACCATAGGCATAGGTCTTTCCCTAAGGAACTTCCCCCATTTCCCACTGAGGTCTTCCCTCATCCTGTGCTGTTTCCTACTCTCCAAATACCTCTTTTGTCTTTTTCCAAAGATCCTAGCTCTGCCCTTTCAATGTCCTCTGCTCCTACCCTCTGAACTTCAGGCAGATTACATGAAGCTTCTTGGGGTCAGGTAGGGTAGACCAACCCTTGTATTTCTCACCAGGTGTACATAGGGAACGAAGTAGCCAAGGGCAGCAGCAGCAATCCCGAAGGCCCAGATGCGGTAGGTACGTTGGCGAAACACTCGCATGTTGAAGTACTTCCTGAGCTGAGCCAGAAAGCGTTGGCACAGGGTGTGGACACCTCTCTTGCTTGGGGTGTCTTGTGAGCTTGGCAGGAGAGGTCGGTAGGTGAGTGAAAGCAGCGTAAGAATAAACATAAAGGTACTCAGCACCTGGAAGGTTTGAGCGAGCTTGATCTTAGCCCCCAGTGTTTTGATGAGGAGGGGGAAGGATATGGAGAAGATGCTACTCCCAGCAGACACCACACCATTGGCCAGACCCAGACGGCGTTGGAAGTAATGGCCCAGGATGACAAGAGATGGCTGAAAGGCGAAGGAACAGCCACAACCAAAGAGAATCCCATAGGTGAAGTAACGCAGGCTTAGTGAGCTGTGGGAGAGACACCAAGAGCTATTCTCAGAAGCCTGACCAGCAATTTATCTGCCCTTCTCCACCCCACCCCTCCAGCCCCCCTCCTCTGCCCCCCGCACCAAGATCTATATCCCCCACCCTCAACCCACAGCCCCAGTTACTGCTGACCCTCAGAATAGACAAGAAATAGAACCTTCTGATCCCCATTTTATAGATAGGGAGACAGAGTTTCAGAGAATTTACCCAAGATAGCATAACTGGGGGCTTCTCTGGTAGCTCAGCTGGTAAAGAATCCACCTGCAATGCAGGAGGCCCTGGTTTGATTCCTGGGCTGGGAAGATCCCCTGGAGAAGGGATAGGCTACCCACTTCAGTATTCTTGGGCTTCTCTGGTGGCTTGGATGGTAAAGAATCTGCTTGCAATGTGGGAGACCTGGGTTTGATCCTTGGCAACCCACTCCAGTATTCTTGTGTGGAGAATCCCCATGGACAAAAGGGCCTGGTGGGCTACAGTTCATGGGGTCGCAAAGAGTTGGACATGATTGAGAGGCTAAGCACAGCACAGCACAGCATAACTGGGGATGAGCAAAGCTTGGACTTGTCTCTAGGCCTGTGTGACTCTAGTTTGAATCATAGGGCCCCATCAGTACTGTTCAAAAGAAAGCCACAACTATCCTATGCAAAGTCTAGATGAGAGGCTACAAGAGTAAATTAGTGGCTTAGAGAGAACAGTTTCACTTACTGCTCATCTAGACAACATGGGTAGGGTGGTAACCAAAGCTTTATCCCAAGTAACAAGAAAATTCTGCAAGGAGCCAAGATTCTGGATGTTTGAGACCCTCCATGGTACTCTTCAGTGTCTTTCTCCATGTTCAGGGCCCTTAATATTTCAGAGTGGTTGGTGGTATCCTTAGAGATACTCCTTCCCCAACCATGCCCATGGTCTGGATATCCCAAAACCCTTTACTCCAGGCCCTAGATAATCTCCATAGGGATCCTAAGATAAGGAGTTCCTTTAACTTCTGAATCCTGGCCCCTGTTCTTGGACATTATATGGACTAGTTTCCCAGAGTAGCTTGGCTACTTGGTGGGAAATGGGACCTCAAAGAAATTATTGGCCTGGCCAAGTAGGACAAGTTCTGGCTAAAACTCTTAGGCTCTGCTTTGGCCATAACCTTCTATAACAGAAGGCAAAGTATCAGAATGGAAAAGGCTATGGGAAGGTCAGCTTGGCTTGCAATCTGCCATCAGATGACACTGGCATAAACTAGTAAAAAAATTATTTTCTTTATGATGCCTCCACATATTTTGCAATACTTTTAATCTGGCCACTTAATAACTTAGTGCTTTCCATGGTCTGGTAGTTCCTCTTCATAAATAGACCTAGTCCTCATACTAAAGGACTGGACCTATGGCACAGAGATGAAGTAGTGCTAGCTCTCATGATTCTAAGACAGTCACTGTCATCATTGCTTTCCATCTGTTTGCATTCATTAGGTATGAGCAAGGGCTTTGGTTTCAAAAGGGTTGCCTCTACTTAGAACACATAGCTAAGCCAATTGCTCCTCTTCTGTCAAATTCCTTGGGGCTTCCTTCCATTTGAATCGAGGTACCCTTTGGGATTGACCCAAGCTAGGGGCCTTGCTAAGGGAAATGCATTATGAAGGTCTGAAGGAGACACTCAGGGAGGGGGCCAGTGGGAGTAAAGCATGGGATTCTGTTCAGGGAGCTGTGTAGTGGATCTATTTCTACCTGGGCCCCGAGGCAGGAGGCCCCTGAGTAGGTTTGCCAAAGCCCTGCCTAAACTTTGCCCCATCTCACACCATCCAAAGGAACTCAGAGCCCTGATTTAGACACAACAGGAGAGATAACTTGGAGTTCTAGCCATAAACAGAACCATATTCCACTGGATGTGAAGCCATCCAGAAAGTTTCTTGGCTCTAAAGATGTTCTTACAGAAAGGGCAAAGGGAGTAGGGGAGGAGCTTAAGGGCTGGGGAACAGTGTGCCTAAAGAAGAATGCCAGGAGAAAGCACATATGAGCTCTTTCCCCTCCTGTAACTGAGCTCATGCGGATTGGAAAGAAAATGGGATCCGTATGTTGCTAATTTGTTTACACTTTGCTCTGCTTGGCCTTAAACACAGGCCACTGCTGAGTAGTGCTGAGGCTGGAGCTGCTTCTGAGGCCTAACTCCTTCTCACAAGAAGCCAGGCACCAGCCTGCTGAGGGCAAATGAGGCCGGCCACCAGAGGGGTCCTGAAAAGATTTGGAGCTACAGCCCTGGGAGGGCTGAGCAGATTACAGACAGGATGTGGTTTTCCCTGCCTCTGTTCCAATTGGATAGAACCAAGCCAAGAAACTATTGCAGGCCAGACCCAAGCTCTGCTGGAGGGTAGACTGGGCAGCCAGAAATGCTCAAGTCATAAAGTGGGCTCAACCTCACAGGGCCCAGTTGTGACAGAACACGATTATCATTCTCTGCTGTGAGTGGATCCTTAGGCCTAGAGTGCATAACCATGGTCCTTCTCTGGGAAGCCAATCTCAGAAAACAAGTCTCTGACACGTTAGCTGTGTCTCCAGGCCAGCATTCTCCTACACCAGGAGATTGGAAGTAGGAGGTACCATAACTTTCAAAGTGTCTTTGGCAGAAAATTATTGGAGTTCTTTTGGAATGCCATATTCCTCAAGCTGTGGTGGAGGGTTTTGCCTTCTCCCCTCTCCTACACATATGCTTCTGGAGAGCAGCAGAGATAAGGAGAATATGAACTTGTAACCTACTCCTTGCCGGACACTGACCAAATTCTGCCAGTGGGATCTATGGGACCAGAATTTGAGTTTACCCAGTTTAGGCCTAGTCGGATAGCTGGGTTTGGGGTCTGTATCTCAGTGAGGGATGCTGCTGAACATCCTTTCTCATGCCCAAGACATGAATCTTTTTCCCAAACTGTCCTAACATTTGTTGTTGTTTGGTCTCTAAGTCATGTCCAACTTTTGCTACCCCATGGACTGCAGCAAACCAGGCTTCCCTGTCCTTCACTGTCCCCTGGAGTTTGCTCAAACTCATGTCCATTGAGTTGGAGATGCTATCTAACAATCTCACCCACTGCCACCCTCTTTTCTTTTTGCTTTCAATCTTTCCCAGCATCAGGGTCTTTTCATTGCCATGCAGAAATGGAAACGGATCAGAAATACCAAACAGCCTTGGGCTCAGCTGACCTCTTTTTCAGCATAAGATTACCCAAGAATCCTCTAATGGTAGGTGTTCACATGGTCTTACTCTAGATTTTCATTCCTAGGAGGGCAGTTGAGGTCATGAGATGTGTGACATATTGAAGGGAAATAGAATGGCAGAGTGGAAGACACACCTGAAAAGACCTGATCTAATTTCATGTTGTAGATATAAAAATTGAGGCCCAGAGAGGGAAATGATACTCATCAATTGTTCCATTGCCATTCAGTGGCCTGGGCTCAGCTGTATGAATGCCCAAGCTTAAGCTTCTCTCACCACTTTGGAAATGTTGAGTCCTCTTTGGGTATATTCCCTACCAATATGTCCTTGCGGACCTTATCTAGATAAATCCCATTGAACAATAATTCCTGGGAGCAAGGTATTTGAAGACCCTACATGGAAAAGGCCATAGGGGATTCTGCAATGAGAAGAGTGTCTCCATTTGAGGCCCAGAAAGAAGCCAAGGGCAAATGGCCAGCAATTCTTAGCCTTACCTGGTGAAGGAGCTGGTATGGAGGCCAATGAAAGCAACAGCAGCCCCTGCAGTTGCTGTGATTCGGCAGCCCAAACGATCAGTGAATATACTCACAATGGGAGAACAGAAGAAGATCATTCCCATTGAGAGGGCTCCTACCCATGCTGCAGAGAAAAGAAGCACAAAGACATTTTAGTTTAATGTGGTACCTGGTGGTGCAGCTGGTACGTCAGTTCTTCTCTGACCTTTCACAGGGGGCATTGTGTTGGCCTGCACTGCCAGCCTGCTAGTTCCTGATGGCCAGAGAGGTTAGGCAATTTTCCAAGTGCCTATAACAAGGCAATATGAGAACCAGGGGTCTAGTTCATAAGCATACCCAGAACTTCAAAGCTGGGGCAAGAGGCCTTTAGAGATCAAGTCTGTGGTAGAGTTGTCAGGCTAGATACCACACAGTTGCACTACATTTCTTAGCCTGTTTCCTGTGGCTATTTGGTATGATCATGTGACAGAATTCTGACCAATAGAATGTGGGTAAAAAGGACACATGCCACTTCTGGGTTTGGACCATGAAAAGACTCCCATGATGTTTCTGCTTTCTTGGTGGCCATAATGGCAGAGTGACCTTGGATGCCATGTATTAAGACTGGCAGAACTGCCATCAGTTCTGTCTGGGACCCTGAATGGAGTGGAGTTCCTCCTTTCTCTCAAGTCTGGGGAACCCTTGCCCTGAATGTTACCTAATAATTAAACTTCTTTTCCTTTAAACTACTGAATTTTCGAGGACTATTTGTTATAGCAGTTAAATAAACACAAACAAAGACAAAGAGATTCCTCTACTACCATTTTATTGATAAAGAAACAAGTCTAGAAACGTGAAGGGACTTGCCAAACATCACATAGCAAGTTAAGTGGCAGAGCTGGGCCTCAGACCTAACTCTCCTTATTTCTAGTCCAATGTTCATTGTATTATCTCTCTAATTAGGATTAATGAAGCTCCCATCATTGGAAGTGTGCAAGCAGAGGCTAGATATAAAACAGGGGATTCAACCACTGGTGTCAGATTTGGACTAGCCAGCATTTCAGGCTTCCTTCCAGGGATACTAAGCCAGATTTATAGCCTTAGGCACTAGGCTACTTGGTTTCAGTGCCAAGGAACATGAAAGTTAATTAAGCCTTCAGAAGCTTAGGTAAGATTTGTCTTGGTCACTATAACAGTCCTGTGAAAATGCTAAGACTAAGGAGTAAGGAAGGCCACAGACAAAGGCCTCCTGGAATTGACACAGGGCAGGTTCAGGAGTCACCCAAAGATTTATAAGGACACTGTACAAGAGAGTCATATAACCCTCCCGCTGAAATCCTTCATCAGAGCCCATGTTTGGCAAATCCCCGACTCTAAACTCAAATAAGAAGAGTTTACTCTGTTTATAAAGGCTGTTAAGTGTTTGTAACAATCCTCAACAGGGAGGAAGAAATTTGCCCTTTTACTTAGATTCTTGCTCAGCCATCAGAAAGAAAACACAAGTTTTTTTGTTTTGTTTTGTTTTTTTTGAAGGCTGTTACCAAGTTTCATCGTGAGCCTCTCTTTTCTAGGCTAAACAATCTTAGTTTCCCTAACTTTTCTTCTTAGCTTTAATTCCTAATTCTGTAATTCCTTTGAGAGCTCTCCTCTGGGTATGTTCCAAGTCTTCTTCATCATCATCAAAAAGTATTCACTGAGTGTCACCTGAACAGCAAGCCAGGCCAGCTTCTGGCTGTCTTGAATTGTGCAGCCCCAGAAGGGCCAGAGGAGTACAGTCTGAGGTTAGACTAGTCTACTGTCTGTGTCTCTTACCTCAGTACCTAATAGGTTGTTGATTCCCAGATCTCCACTGGGAATCTTTATTTTGCTAGGGGTGCCATCTTGAATCTTAGTGGCTGGCTCCAAAAGCACTTGGCCTGAGACAGCAGGAGACCTGAACTCTCATCAGAATTTTACCTTATACCTTTTGATTTCACCTCTTATCAGTTATGGGACCTTGAGCAAGTCACACAGCACTCCTCTAATCCTCAGTCTTCTCATTTATAAAATGGAGATTGAAATTCTCCATATGCCTTCCTCAAAGTTTTTTTTTAATCTAATGATTATCAAATGTGATCATATGTATGAAAGCTTTGTAGATACCAATAATCACACCATATATAAAAATTAATACAAATGAATCAAGTAAAACAAAATATTTAGAAGCAAGTATAGGAGAAAATCTTTGTAGCCTTTAGTTAGGCAAAGATTTCATAATTACCAAAAGTATGATCCATTAAAAAATCAATACACTAGACTTCATCAAAATGTAAAACTTTTGCTCTTTGAAAAATACTGTTATGAACACGAAAGGGCAAGACACAGACAGAGAAAAATATTTACAACACACACGTCTTATAAAAGTCTGGTATCCAGAGTACAAGTGTGAGTTGACTCTCATAACTCAGTAAGAAGTCAGCAAAGAATCCAGTTTAAAATCTGGGCAAAAGATTTGAACAGACATTTTACACACACACAAATGTATGACATGAATAGTAATTGAGTACATGAAAAGATGTTCAATATTATTAATCATTCAAGAAATGCATATTGAAACCTGTATAACCACTAAAAAAGCTTTTATAAAAATTGTCATTACCTAGTACTGGTGAGGATGTAGAGGAACTGGAAATTTCATACAATGCTGATGGGAATGCAAAAATGGTATACCTGCTTTGGAAAACAGTTTGGCAGCTTCTTAAAAGTTAAACATACAATTACCCTATGATCCTGAAATCACTCTCTTGGGTACTTAGCCAAGATAAATGAAAAATTATATTCATAAAACAACCTGTACCTAGATGTTTTTGCAGATTTTTCATAACTGCCAAAACATGTCAAAAACTCAAAATGTACTTCAACTGATGAATGGATAAATAAGTGAATATACATTAATATAGTGGAATACAATGCTGCAATAAACAGTAATAAACTACTGATACATGAAATGACTAGAACAATTATCAAAGGCATTATGTGAAAAGAAGCCAGACACAAATGATTCCATTTATATGTAATCCCAGAAAGGCAAAACTGGGCAAACAGATCAGTGAATGCCAGGAGGAAAGGTGAGGGGAAATGACTCATTATAGAGGAGTATGGGGGAACTTTCTGGAGTAATGAAATGGAGCAATGAAATGTGATATAGCTTGACTGTAAGTGGTGGTATTCTTTAGTCAAAATTCATAGAATTCAGCATATAAAAAGAGTGGCTATTACCATATGTAAACTATACCTCAATAAATCTGTTATAAAAAAAAAGAGAAGAGGAAAAGGGGCAGAGAAGCAAGAAGTGCCAGTGGGAGATCTCATTTATGATATATGTATTTTTATTCTGGCCAGATTAAAAAAAAATTAGTTCAAGTGTATTGAACTTGAACAAAAAGGAAAATTAGTTAAATTCGGTAAATTATCTTACTGACATTTTATCAACTACAACTCACTAATATCTGGCCCTTCTGAATATCTAAAATACAATGAAAACTGATAATGATTGGGCTTTAAAGTATCTTTTACACAGTCAAAGAAAGTTTAAATTACATTGGATATAGCTCTTTATGTTAATGACATATTCATCATTATGGTATCATATAGAATATTTTCACTGCTGTAAAAATCCATGCTCTGCCTATTCATCCCTATTACCCTCCCAACCTCTGGCAACAACTGATCTTTTTACTGTCTCCATAGTGTTGCCTTTTCCAAAATGTTATATAATTGGAATCATAGAGTGAATAGTCTCTTCAGATTGGCTTCTTTCACTTTCATATATTTAAATTTCCCCCATACCAAAACCTGACAAAGATGCCACAAAAAAGAAAACTACAGGCCAATATCACTGATGAACATAGATGCAAAAATCCCTAACAAAATTCTAGCAAACAGAATACAACAACATATTAAAAAAATCATACATCATGACCAAGTGGGCTTTATCCCAGGGATGCAAGGATTCTTCAATATCCGCAAATCAATCAATGTAATACACCACATTAACAAATTGAAAAATAAAAACCATATGATTATCTCAATAGATGCAGACAAAGACTTTGACAAAATTCAACATCCATTATGATAAAAGAAAAAAAAAAAACTCTCCAGAAAGCAGGAATAGAAGGAACATAACTCAACATAATAAAAGCTGTATATAACAAACCTACAGCAAACATTATCCTCAGTGGTGAAAAATTGAAAGCATTTCCCCTAAAGTCAGGAACAAGACAAGGGTGCCCACTCTCACCACTACTATACAACATAGTTTTGGACATTTTGGCCACAGCAATCAGAGCAGTAAAAGAAATAAAAGGAATCCAGATTGGAAAAGAAGAAGTAAAACTCTCACTGTTTGCAGATGACATGATCCTCTACATAGAAAACCCTAAAGACTCCACCAAAAAATTACTAGAGCTAATCAATGAATATAGTCAAGTTGCAGGATATAAAATCAACACACAGAAATCCCTTGCTTTCCTATACACTAACAACGAGAAAACAGAGAAATTAAGGAAACAATTCCATTCACCATTGCAACGAAAAGAATAAAATACTTAGAAATATATCTATCTAAAGAAACAAAAGAGATTTTTATATATAGAAAACTATAAAACACTAGTGAAAAAAATCAGAGGGGACACAAACAGATGGAGAAATATACCGTGTTCATGGACCGGAAGAATCAACATAGTGAAAATGAGTATACTACCCAAAGCAATCTATAGATTCAATGCAATACCTACCAAGCTACCAACAGTATTTTTCACAGAATTAGAACAAATACTTTCACAATTTGTATGGAAATACAAAAAACCTCAACTAGACAAAGCAGGAGAAAGAAGAATGGAATTGGAGGAATCAACCTGCCTGACTTCAGGCTCTACTACAAAGCCACAGTCATCAAGACAGTATGGTACTGGCATAAAGACAGAAATATAGATCAATGGAACAGAATAGAAAGCCCAGAGATAAATCCACAAACCTAAGGACACCTTATCTTTGACAAAGAAGACAAGAATATACAATGGAGAAAAGACAATCTCTTTAACAAGTGGTGCTGAGAAAACTGGCCAACCACTTGTAAAAGAATGAAACTAGGACACTTTCTAACACCACACACAAAAATAAACTCAAAATGGATTAAAGATCTAAATGTAAGACCAGAAACTATAAAACTCCTAGAGGAGAACATAGGCAAAACACTCTCCGACATAAATCACAGCAGGATCCTCTATGACCCACCTCCCAGAATATTGGAAATAAAAGCAAAAATAAACAAATGGGACCTAATGAAACTCAAAAGCTTTTGCACAACAAAGGAAACTATAAGCAAGGTGAAAAGACAGCCTTTAGAATTGAAGAAAATAATAGCAAACGAAGCAACAGACAAAGGATTAATCTCAAAAATATACAAGCAACTCCTGCAGCTCAATTCCAGAAAAATAAATGACCCAATCAAAAAATTGCGCCAAAGATCTAAACAGACATTTCTCCAAAGAAGACATACAGATGGCTAACAAACACATGAAAAGATGCTCAACATCAGTCATTATCAGAGAAATGCAAATCAAAACCACAATGAGGTACCATCTCACGCCAGTCAGGATGGCTGCTATCCAAAAGTCTACAAGCAATAAATGCCAGAAAGGGTGTGGAGAAAAGGGAACCCTCTTACACTGTTGGTGGGAATGCAAACTAGTACAGCCACTATGGAGAACAGTGTGGAGATTTCTTAAAAAACTGGAAATAGAACTGCCATGTGACCCAGCAACCCCACTGCTGGGCATATGCACTGAAGAAGCCAGAATTGAAAGAGACACGTGTACCCCAATGTTCATCACAGCACTCTTTATAATAACCAGGACATGGAAGCAATCTAGATGTCTATCAGCAGACAGATGAATAAGAAAGCTGTAGTACATATACACAATGGAATATTACTCAGCCATTAAAAAGAGTACATTTGAATCAGTTCTAATGAGGTGGATGAAACTGGAGCCTATTATACAGAGTGAAATAAGCCAGAAAGAAAAACACCAATACAGTATACTAATGCATATATATGGGGTTTAGAAAGATGGTAATGATAACATTGTATGTGAGACAGCAAAAGAGACACAGATATATAGAACAGTTTTTGGACTCTGTGGGAGTGGGCAAAGGTGGGATGATTTGGGAGAATGGCATTGAAATATGTATATTATCATATGTGAAACGAATCACCAGTCCAGGTTCGATGCATGATACAGGGTATTTGGGGCTGGTGCACTGGGATGGGGAGGGAGGTGGGAGGGGGGTTCAGGATGGGGAACACATGTACACCTGTGGTGGATTCATGTCAATGTATGGCAAAACCACTACAATATTGTAAAGTAATTAGCCTCCAATTAAAATAAATAAATTTATATTTAAATAAATAAATAAATAAATTCCCCCCATGTATTTTCATGACTTGAAAGATGTTTTTCAGCACTGAATAATATTCCATTGTCTGGATGTACCACAGTTTATTTAATTAACTCACTCCCCAAAGGAATCTTGGTTGCTTCCACATTTCGGCAATTATGAATAAAGCTGCTATAAAGAGATGTGTGTAAATTTTTGTGTTGATGTATGTTCTTGACTCATTTGGTTAAGCACTAAGGAGCATGCTAAATTTTATGTTTAGTTTTGTAAGAAATTGCCAAGTTTTCTTCCAAAGTGGTTGTACCATTTTGCATTCTCAACGAGTGAGTTCTTGTTGTTCTACATCCTTACCAGCATTTGGTGGTGTCCGTGTCCCAGATTTTGGTCATTCTGATAGGTATGTAGTGGCATCTCATTGCTTTCATTTGTATTTTCTTGATGACATATAGCATTGAGTATCTTTTAATATGTTTATTTGTCATCTATATATTTTCTTTTATGAGCTGTCTGTTAAGGTCTTTGGGCCATTTTTTAAAGTGGGTTGATTATTTTCTCATTGTTGAGTCTTAGGAGGTCTTTGTACATTTTGGATAGCAGTCCTTTATCAGATATGTCTTTTGCAAATGTTTTCTTTCCATCTGTGGCTTAGCTTCTCATTCTCTTGACATTGTCTTTTGCAGAGCAGAAGTTTTAAATTTTTATGAAGTCCAATTATTTCTTTCATGGATTATGACTTGGTCTTGAGCCTAAAAAGCTGTAATCAAACCCAAGGTCATCGAAGTTTACCCTAAGTTATTTTCTAGGAGTTTTTTAGAGTTTCATGTTTTATATTTAAGGGCTTCCCTAGTGACTCTGATAATAAAGAATCTGCCTGCAACGTCTCCTGGGGAAGAGAATGGCTACCCCAGCCAGTATTCTTGCCTGGAGAATTCCATGGACAGAAGAGCCTGGCGGGCTATAGTCCATGGGATTGCAAAGAGTCGGACATGACTGAGCAACTAACACTTTCACTTTCAAAGAACTAAACATTTAGTGTTTATACAAATGTTTTATATTTAGGTCAGTGATCCATTCTGTTAATTTTTGAGAAGGAGGTAATGTCTGTGTCTAGATTAATTTTTTTTTGCATGTGGATATCCAGTTGTTCCAGAAACATTTCCTGAAAATATTACTTTTGCTCTACTGTATTGTCTTTGCTTCTTTGTCACAGATTGGTTGGCTATATTTCTGTGGATCTATTGATATTTCTGGGCCTTCTACTCTGTTCCATTGATCTATTTATCTATTCTTTCATCAATACCACACAGTCTTGAATATTGTAGCTTTATAGTAAGTCTTGAGGTCAAGAAATGACAGTTCTCCAACTTTTTTCATCTCTTCCAATACTGTGTTGGTTATTTGGAGTCTTTTGCTTCTCTGTGTAAACTTTAGAATTGGTTTGTCAATATCCACAAAACAAATTGCTCAGATTTTGATTGTGATTGCACTGAATCTATATATCAAGTTGGGAAGGACTGATATCCTGACAATATTGAGTCTTCCTGTTCATGAACATAGAATATTTCTCCATTTATTTAGTTCTTTGGATTTCTCTCCATTTATTTAGTTCTTTGAATTTTAGTTCATCAAAATTTTGTAGTTTTTTCATAGAAATTTGTACATATTTTGTTAGATTTATACCTAAGTATTTCATATTTGGGGGTGCTAATGTAAATGGTATTCATTTTAAAATTTTCAAATTCTACTTGTTCATTGCTAGTATATAGGAAAGTGACTTTTGTATATTAATCTGATATCCTGAAACATTGCTGTAATTGCTTTTAAGTTCCAGAATTTTTTGTCAATTCTTTCATATTTTCTACATAGATTACTTTGTCATCTGTGAACAAAGAAAGTTTATGTCTTCCTTCCCAGTCTGTATACTTGTATTTCTTTTTCTTGTATTATTATTTCAGCTAGAACTTCTACTACAATGTTAAAGGAGTAGTGAGAAGGGACAGCCTTGTCTTGCACCTGACCTTAGTAGGAAAGCAGAAATTTTCTCACCATTTTGTATGATATTATCAGTAGTTTTTAAAATATAGATTTAAAAAAGTTAACCTGAGTGTTTTTAACTTTTAACTTTTGAAATAATTATAAAGTCACAGGAAATAGTCAAGATAGTCCAGAGACTTCTCATGAACCCTTCACCCAGTTTCCTCTAATGATTACATCTTATATAACTAGACTATAATATCAAAACCAGAAAGTTTCACTGCTATAATATGTGTACATACTTATCATTTTATTGCATATATAGATTTCTATAACCACCACTGCAATCAAGATACAGAACTATTCCATCACCACAAAAATCTCCTTTGTGCTACTCCTTTATAGTCACACCCAGTCCACCATCCCTAACTCTTGGCAACCACTATTTTTGTTTTTATCTCTATAATAGTATTTCATGAAACATATAAATTGAGTCATATAATCTGTAACTTTTTGAAATTGGCTTTTTCAACCAGCATGATTCCCTGGAGATATATATTTGAAGTTTCTTGTAGACAGCTTATGGTTGGGGTATTTTTTTCCTGCCAATCTCTGTTTTTTATTTGATGTATTTAGACCATTTGCAAGAACAATCATTGATATGTGAGAGTTGGACCATAAGGAAGGTTAAGTGATAAAGAATTGATGCTTTTGAATTGTGGTGCTGGAGAAGACTCTTGAGAGTCCCTTGGACTGCAAGGAGATCAAACCAGTCAATCCTAAAGGAAATCAACCCTGAATATTCATTAGAAGGACTGATGCTGAAGTTGAAGCTCCAATACTTTGGCTACCTGATGTGAAGAGCCAACTCACTGGAAAAGACCCTGATGCTGGGAAAGATTGAAGGCAAAAGGAAAAGGGGGCAGCAGAGGATGAGATGGCTAGAAAGCATTACTGACTCAATGGACATGAATTTGAGCAAAGTCTGGGAGAGAGTGGAGGACAGAGGAACCTGATGTGACAGAGTTCATGAAGTTGCAAAGAGTTCTTTCTTCCTTCTTAATGATCCAAGATTCTGTTTCCTATTGTTTCCTTTCTGTTTGGAGAAATTCCTTTGGCCATTCTTTAAAGGTAGGTCTGCTGGTGACAAATTCTCTTAATATTCATTCATTTGAAAATGCCTAGATTCCTCCTTCTTTCCTGAAGCACAGTTTCACTGGATCTGCAATTCCAAGTTGAGTTTTTTTCTTTCAGCACTTGAAAAATGTTTTTATCACTTCTTACATCTGCCCTCCGTGTTTGTTTGTTTGTTTGTTTTTTAATGAGAAATCCACTATTATTTGATGGCTTTTCCCTTAGTTAGGGTATCACTTCTCTCTCAATATTTTCAAGATTAGTGTGTGTTTATATTTCAGAAGTTTGACTCTAATGTGTTTTAGCTAGATTTCTTTGAATTCATCCTCTTTGTAGTTCACTTAGCTTCTTAATGCTGTAGGTTTGTCTTTTGTCAAATTTGGGAGATTTTCAGCCATTATTTCTGTGAGTAATTTTTCAGCTGCACCTTCTTTCTCCTCTTCATCCAGCACTCTTATGACGACAGGAACATTACATCTTTTGTTATAGGACCACAGTTCTCTGATGCTCTGTTCACTTTTTAAAAATGTATTTCCCCCTCTTGTTCACATTGGATAATTTCTTTTTTTTTTTTTCATTTATTTTTATTAGTTGGAGGCTAATTACTTTACATCATTACAGTAGTTTTTGTCATACATTGAAATGAATTAGCCATGGATTTACATGTATTCCCCATCCCAGTCCCCCCTCCCACCTCCCTCTCCACCCGATCCCTCTGGGTCTTCCCAGTGCACCAGGCCCGAGCACTTGTCTCCACCCAATCTGGGCTGGTGATCTGTTTCACCCTAGATAATATATTGTTCTATCTTCAAGTTTACTCATTATTTCCTCTGCCCTCTCCATTATTTAATGGAACTCATCCAGTGAAATTTTAAAAATTATCATTATTTCAGTTCTATGTTTTAGTTCTAAAATTTCCCTTGTTTCTTCTTTATATTCTCTATTTAGTTGCTGAGACTTAGTATTGTTTTACTTGTCTCAAGTATGATTGTAATTGCATATTAAAGCATTTTAATAGTGGGTGCTTTAAAATGCTTGTCAAATAATTTCAACATCTGTGTCATCTTAGTGTTGGTGGCAGTTAATTTTCTTTTCTCATTGAGGTTGAGATTTTCTTAATCTTTGGTGTGACAAGTGGTTTTTCTGTTGTACCTTGGGCATTTTGAATATAATAAGACTTCGTGTCTTATTTAAACCTTGTGTATTAGTAGGCCTACTATGACACTGTGCCAGCAAGGTATCTCCTTATTATTTCTAGATAGGGTGGAAGAGATGGGGATGGAAGTCCAGGTTCCCTGCTTAGCCTCCATGGACACCGTGGGGAGGATAGATGCATTGTTACAGTGAGCAGGAGTTGATGTTCAAGATCTCCACTTGTCTTCCTCTGATACTTAACTGGTTGGGAGAGGTAAGAGTCTTTTCTTACTATTTTCCATGTTGCTTCAATGGATTGTATACTGAGTGATGCTAAAAGTCCTAGTTTCCTACTTGGCATTCACTGACACCATCTTTGTACCTGTTCAAAAATAGGAGGAGAACTGGAGGTTACAGTCTAGCAAGGGTGAATGTCCAGTCTCCCTGCATGGTCTCCACTGACACAGTGTTTTAGGAATAGGCCTTGTTGCCATTAAGAGGGAATGACATTTCTGGCTCCCTACTCAGTTTTCTCTAATACTACCTTGGAATGGTAGAGGGACAGATTAGGGCACCTTTTTACAACTGGGTGAGTTTATAAGTTGAGGTTCCTTATTAGGCCTTTTTTTTTGGTAAAGGTCAGAAGAGACACATTTTTTCCCACGGTGTTTGGTTGGAGTGGAGTGGTTATTGTCTAAAAGTTCTCTGTCTTGCTAGGCTGCCCCTCTCTTGGTCTTTTGGTTAGAGAAATCAGGCTTTTCTTGGTGCTCATTTTATCTGTCTGTATTGGCATTTCCCAGGTGCAAGTTTTTTCAGCTCCATGTGTAACATATATAAGGTAAAAAAAAAAAAAACTCAGTTTAATTCACCACTGTGTTGTTCCTTGAGTCTTGAGATACTTAGTCCATCAGCTTTCTTCTCTTTACCTTTTGGTCTTCTTATATTTGTTTTATATATACTGGTCAGTGCTCTTAGCCATACTTCATGGGAGGAATAGGGAAAATTACTTTGATATAGCTTTTGATGCTAAAAGTACATTTTAAAATGAAGCCATTCATTTGTTTAACAGTTATTTAACATCTTCTCTGGCCCAAACACATAGCTATCCTACAGCACTGAGGATGTTAAATGAGTGACATATGGTCTTTGTGGTCAAGGATCTCACAGTAGAATAGGGGACACTTTTTACATAGGGCATTCCCTGGGTCAAGAAAACTCCCTGGAGGAGGAAATGGCAACCCACTCTAATATTCTTTTCAGGAAAATCCCGTGGAC
Source organism: Odocoileus virginianus (assembly GCF_023699985.2). Lineage (NCBI taxonomy): Eukaryota > Metazoa > Chordata > Mammalia > Artiodactyla > Cervidae > Odocoileus > Odocoileus virginianus. The sequence goes on along the minus strand of NC_069708.1, from coordinate 29,667,807 downwards.
AGAAGAGCCTGGTGGGCTACAGTCCATGGGGTTGCAAAGAGTCACATATGACTGAGCACCCAAGCACTCACAAAAATGTATATAAATCACATGGTTTAAGACCAGAGTAAAATTTTTATTTGAAGATTTTCAGAGAGGTCAGACATTCTAAGTGAAAAGAAAAGTTGCTACATTAAGGATGTATGTGTGTGTGCTCAGTCACTCAGTCATGTCCAACTCTTTGTGACCACATGGACTGTAGTCTGCCAGGCTCCTCTGTCCATGGGATTTCCCAGGCAAGAATACTGGAGTGGGTTGCCATTTCTTACTCCAGGGGATCTTCCCGACCCAGGGACTGAACCTGTGTCTCCAGCATTGGCAGTTGGGTTCTTTACCACTAAGCCACCAGGGAAGCCCCTCAACTTCTAGTGTTTGTGTACATGCTAAGTTGCTTCAGTCGTGTCTGACTCTTTGAGACCCTGTGGACGGTAGCCCACCAGGTTCCTCTGTCTATGGGATTCTCCAGGCATGAATACTGGAATAGGTTGCCATGCCCTCCTCCAGCAGATCTTCCTGACACAGGGATCAAACCCACGCCTCATTATGTTTCCTGCATTGGCAGGCAGGTTCTTTACCACTAGCATCACCTAGAAATCCACCAATTTCTAGTACCAACTCTAAAAACTTACATACATATGCTCACCATAGTTCTAAAAAATGTGAAATCCTTGTATTACCAATAGATGCAGGGAACTTCACATTGCATTCTTGAAGAGGCAGAATTCCATTTGCAAGAGGGCCATCTAGTCCTTCTGCCTTGAATGGAACAGCTCCCTCCCTGTCCTCATGGTTCAGAGTACAGGGGCCACAGGATGGGCTTTCTGAGCCACACACAGCACATGGTGAATCCTCAATACATGGTTGGCTTGCCATGAAGGAAACATCACACACACAGCCCAAGCACCCAGTGAGGAGGGGCAGGGCAGCAGGGAACAAGAACGTGGCTAACTGGAGAGAAAGGAAACAGGGCAGAACTGTAGGGTCACCTGCTCAGCTCCCAAAGGCATGATAGGACAAGCCATGAAAGGAGGGTCAGACTGGTCCCTAGGGGCAGGGGGAGAACCATCTCAGTGGCCTGGAAATGACAAATCTTTTCCTTGGCTAAGAACATATGAATCAGGGGCTCAAGCATCCCAAGGATGTTCTAGGCTGGACAAGGTCCTTCTTATCCCCTTGGGGCACCTACTGAGAGCCAACAGGACAAGAAGGCCACCTGAAAACCAGGCTGACAGTGCTCACCCCATTGCCACATAGCTGGGTCTCCTTTCCTCCTCAGAAGAGTCTGTCCTCAGCCCTCACACCCCAAGTATTTCAACCAAAGGAGGGGCTACTTCTGTCCCCCAACTTGGCCACCCAATCATCCTGGATGAGGCAGGAAAATGATACCAGACTCCATGCCCCTTAGTCTTTCACAGAGCTTGGAGGGATAAAAAATGTAGCTGTGATTTGAGCTCCCAGACCACATGAAATGTTTGTGGAGAACACAGCCTGAGAACCTACAACGCAATCAACACAAACCAGAGCTCTGGATAGCTGAGTCCCCAGAGAATGGATGACAGCAAACCTAACTTTATCAGAGGCAGAAGACTCACCCAGGCCCCCAGTGGCATGCCTGGGAGAGATATGCCCACCTTCCTGGCCACGAGGGCAGTCAGGTGCACTCAGCACAGCACTTAGGGGAAGGGCCACCAGATAAAAAAGGTAATTTAATAGCTAGATTAATGACTGAAGAAAAATAGCATAATTGTTAGCAAGAAAGGTTATCAGAGAAAATTTTATAAGAGAAAAACAATCAAGGGATGACTATATTTTAAAAAAGGACCAATAGTGATAATACAAATAATGATAATTATAACCATGCTGATGATAAAAGAGTGCTATCAGTTATCCTTTATCTTTCTTGCACTTAGTTTCCTTTTTTGGAAAATACAAGATGTGTAGAGCTTTTCTAGAATGCTTGACAGTCCTTGAATCAAAGCTAGAGAGTTTTTGTTGTCCCACATATTACTCCTGGGCTTTCCTGGTGGCTCAGACAGAAAGAATCTGCCTGCAATGCAGGAGGCTTGGGTTCAGTCCCTGAGTTGGGGAGATCCCCTAGAGAAAGGAATGGCAACCCACTTCAGTATTCTTGCCTGGAGAATCCCATGGACAGAGGAGCCTGGTGGGTTTACAGTCCATGGGGTCACAAAGAGTTGGACACAACTGAACAACTCACATACACACATATTACCCTTGCTCTCGTGAGGTAGACAAAGAAGTATTTTTGATGAAGTAGTTGAGATGTGGGAGAGTTCAAAGGGTGAGAAGTAAATTTTAGTGGGAGATATAGAGGGTCATTTTTATAAAAAGACTTGACAAAATCAGAGATAACACCCCACAACATTCTATTAGGCAGAAAACATTTTTTTTCAATGCGCAACTGTCCTAAGAGCTAAGCAAGTGCCTAATTTCTGACTAATAAACTTTCTGTCCAACATAGCCCAGAACTTTAAGGATTAAATATGTACAAACCTATCATGCACAATTTTCTGCCAATGAGTCTCAGAATTTTCTTCAGCCTCAAGTACTACCCTTAATAAGTTAAGTACTCCCCAAAAGTTGGCCCCCAAAATCTCTGTACCTGAAGTGAATACAACGTCTGTATTCATTAGGCACTCCCTCCTTTTTTCCTCTAAGCACCCATTGCCAGCTGGGCTTCTGTTGAGCCTGGGCAGTGCAAAAGCAGAACCCTGGCCTCTCCAGCTCCATTCTGGACCTATTGGCCCTCAAGTTTCCTTATATTCAAAGTCTTTTCACTCAAGTGCCCAATTAGTGCTCTGGCTCCTTACCCAGGCTCACAGGCTAAAGTCTTTGAAATACAGGGAGGCTGCTCAGAAAAGAACTCAAATGTGAGACCAGATTCCCCACTCCTTGGCTGCCAAAAGCCAAACTCTCTGAGCTCTCCCTCTGAGTTGGAAAGGGGGAGAGGGTATTCTAAGAGCCAAACTCTCCAAATAAATTACAGGCTTTCACAAATTCCTGTTGCTGTGGGGGAACTAACAAAAGCTCAAATGAGGGAACGATGGAACAAGGCCAAAGAAAAGGCAAAGCTGGGGAAGGGTAGATGAGAGAGAGGTGAAGGGGGTGACATGAGGGCAGAGCTGTCTCCATTTAAGAGCCCCTGCTTCAGGACAAGGTGAACAGTATGATGAAAGACCAGCAAACAGTATTAGGAGGCCACACTCTGAGGCTTGCTTAGTACCCAATTACTTAGTACCCAATTACTGTAGTACTCAATGCTAAGTGGAGAAAATGTCACTATGAATTGGAGTCTCTGTTGCCAGAAATATTCCTGTTTCTGCCCCATCTCCATTGTTATTTAGAGTCCCCAGAACATAGTAAAGAGACTAAACCTAGTTGGGATAAGTGAGCACAGTAGGAATGGCATAGATAGGGCATGGGGACCATGTGGGGTTGGTGGCAGGTAGCTCAGGACTGTGCTGATGGTATGCTGGCACATCTAGCCAGGTGATCAGCACACCTTAGTAAGATGACTGAAAGCACTGGTGGAATCCATTTAAAAGGAGGCAAATAAAAGCACTTTTGGGATCAGCTGGGGTGCTGTAAAGAAAAAAATGCAACACTTTGGTCTTCCTTAGGGAATGAGATGGCAGGAGCCCTGCCCGTCATTCTCTCTGTGGCTGACTAGAGTGACCTCCAACTGAGCTTCATTTTCTGTTTCTTTAGCCTTGTACAGAGCTCAGAGTTAAGTGTTAGGTAGCTATTTTTTCCAGTGAATAAGTGTAATGCTCTTGTTCAGGAAAGCTGATTCCAAACCTTTTCCCATGTTCTGATAAACATTATATTGAGAAGCTTTTACTTCTAGCTTTCAGCCTAAGTCCATTTACTTTGATAGCTACTCACCATCCACTGTGTCTAGAACTCTTCTCCAGATCTGTAACAAGTCTTTATTTAAAAATCCCAGAAGTGTTTTCATATTTGTCCTGACATTTTTTATTTTTTCTCTTCATTAGAATGTGATAATGCTTTTCTTGGTTGGCACAGCAATACTGGAAAACATTCTTTTCCAAGCATTCACCATCTAAACAAACCCCATTTTTAACCTTCCACACTTTATCTTAAAACATGTCAACTTTAATGGGCTACCTACTTTTGAATGTCAAAACTTGTAAAATCAAATAATCACTGAAAACATAAGTTGTCTTATTACCCTCTTATTAGTATATTTAACCTCCTTCTCTGTGCTCCTATTGTTTATTTACTTCCACTTTTGGAATCAGAAGGCCTAGAGATCCAGTTCCTAATTTTACAGATAGTCAGACTGAGGCCCAGCGAGACTCACTTGGAAGTACCCACATAAAGTCTGAAAATGCAGTCTTTCTAACTCCTGTCTCAGTCCTTAAGGGATAACAGGCTTTACTTAATGCCTTATGGCCACTGATATGGCAACCATTGGTGTAGGAGAGTGGTCAGTTATCTACTCTAATGGCTAACATATATGAGTGGTGGTTCTTGAACCCAAATCATCAGTGCTTTAGCGGAACTACAAATTGAAACAGTTTCGTCAGTTTTCTCTGAAGGGGTTGGTTAGCGCCTAGAGACTCTGATTATCAGACATGAATTCACCTGATAGAGTATGGAAAGGAGGCAGAAGTCAGTGATAGAAAATAAGGAGACAGAGAGATGCACATATCTAAAATATAAAGATTGACGATAAGCATCTTACTAGAACTGCAAAGTGTTAAAAATGAAAGGGCCCTCAAGAATCATAGAGGGTTAACCAAGATGGCTTCACTGGTGAATTACAAACATTTAAGGAAGCAATAATAATAAGCCTACACAAACTCTTACAAAAAATAAAACAGGAGGCAATACTTTACAACTCATTCTGTGAGCCCAGTGTTACCCTAATACCATAACCAGATAGACATCACAAGAAAGAAAACTACAAATGAATTATCCCTCATAAACACAGTCGTAAAATTCTTAACAACATTTTAGTCAATTGAATTCAACAATATATAAAAAGGATAAAAATAATGACCAAGTGATATTTATTCCAGAAATAAGACAAGAAGAAATAGAAGACATACAGATTATAAATAAGAGTAACATAGTTTTACAACTCTATCTACAGACAGTATGATTGTCTATCTAGAAAACTTTAGAGACTAAAAAAAGCTACTATTAGTAGAAGTAATAAGTGAGTTAAACAAGCTCACAAGATATAATACGAAAACAATTGCATTTCTATATATTAGCAATGAAAAATTAAAAATTGAAATAAAAATGCCATTTATAATACCATTAGAAATTTGAAATACTTATGGATAAATTTGATGAAAATAATGAACATACTTGTGGAAAATTTGACCTCTACAGTGAAAATTATAAAATTTTGATGAGCTAAATTGAAGAAGACCTAAATAAATGAAGGGATATATTTTTTTCATACATCAGAAGACTTAATATTGTTCATATATTAATTCTCCCCCAATTTATCTTATAGACACAATACAATCCAAATCAAAATCCCAGCAAGGTTTTTTTTTCATAGAATCTGGCATTGATTCTCAAATTTATTTGTAAATGTAAAGGATATAGAATTGCAAACATAATTGTTACATTGAAGGAAAAAGTTAGAAGATATGAGTTGATTTTAAGACTATAAAATTACAGCAATTAAGACATTACAGTATGGGCATAAAGATATACATATTGTTCAATGGAACATAACAGAGAGTCCAAAAATGAGCCCACACTTATATGGCTAGTTGATTTTCAATTAAAAATGTCAAAATATATTTTGGACTCTCTGTTATGTTCCATTGAACAATATGTATATCTTTATGCCCATACCATATCAATGTATGACAAAACCCACTACAATATTGTAAAGTAATTAGATTCCAACTAATAAAAATAAATGAAAAAATAAAAAATAATTCAATAGGGAAGGATAGTATTTTTCAACAAATGGTACTGAATCAACTGAATATTCACGTAGAAAAGAACAAAGTTGAACTAATATCTCACGCCATACTCAAAAATTAACTCAAATTGGATAGTAGACCTAAATGTAACATTAAAACTATAAAACTTCTAGAAAACATAGGATAAAATCATAGTGAACTTTGGTTAGACAAAGATTTCTTAAATAGAGCATGAAGACCACAAAGTATAAAAATAAATAAAATTGACTTTATCAAAATTTTGAAATTTATTCTTCAAATATACTTTTAAAAAAATTTTATTGCAAGATATTTGCCTTATATTGTGCTGGTTCAAATATACTTTTAAGAGAATTAAAACTTAAGCTACAGACTGGGAGAAAATATTTGGCAAAAATATATCTGATAAATGAGGAATTATATCCAGAGTGTATGAGAATAATTTCTTATTTTCAAAAACAAGAAAATAAAGAACCTGACTGAAAATAAGCAAAAAGATTTGAATTGACAGTTTTCCAAAGAGTGGTAAACAAATACATGAAAAAAATGCTGAACATCATTAGCCATTAGGGAAATACAAGTTAAAACCAAATGATCCAAGGAAGACATACAGATGGCTAAAAAACACATGAAAAGATGCTTAACATCACTCATTATCAGAGAAATGCAAATCAAAACCACAATGAGGTACCATTACACGCCAGTCAGGATGGCTGCTGTCCAAAAGTCTACAAGCAATAAATGCTGGTGTGGAGAAAAGGGAACCCTCTTACACTGTTGGTGGGAATGCAAACTAGTACAGCCACTATGGAGAACAGTGTGGAGATTTCTTAAAAAACTGGAAATAGAACTGCCATATGACCCAGCAATCCCACTCCTGGGCATACACACCGAGGAAACTAGATCTGAAAGAAACACGTGTACCCCCATGTTCATCGCAGCACTGTTTATAATAGCCAGGACATGGAAGCAACCTAGATGCCCATCAGCAGATGAATGGATAAGGAAGCTGTGGTACATATACACCATGGAATATTACTCATCCATTAAAAATAATTCATTTGAATCAATTCTAATGAGATGGATGAAACTGGAGCCCATTATACAGAGTGAAGTAAGCCAGAAAGATAAAGAACATTACAGCATACTAAAACATATATATGGAATTTAGAAAGATGGTAATGATAACCCTATATGCAAAACAGAAAAAGAGACACAGATGTACAGAACAGACTTTTGGACTCTGTGGGAGAAGGTGACGGTGGGATGTTTCGAGAGATAAGCATCGAAACATGTATATTATCTAGGGTGAAACAGATCACCAGCCCAGGTTGGATGCATGAGACAAGTGCTCGGGCCTGGTGCACTGGGAAGACCCAGAGGGATTGGGTGGAGAGGGAGGTGGGAGGGGGGACCAGGATGGGGAATACATGTAAATCCATGGCTAATTCATTTCAATGTAGGACAAAAACCACTGCAATGTTGTAATTAGCCTCCAACTAATAAAAATAAATGAAAAAAAAAACCCTAATGAGATGCCAATACACACCCATTAAAGCATCTAACATTTTTAAAACTGACCATACCAAGTGTTAGTGAGGATTTGGAACAACTGGAACTTATTCTAGTTGAATAGTTGCTGGGACTGTAAAGTGGTGCAATAACTTTGGAAAACAGTTTAGAAATTCCTTAGCTGCTTAAATATAGAGTTACAATGATTCAGCAACCCTCCAAAATGAAAGCATATGTCCACATCAAGACTTGTACATGAATATTTGTAGCAACTATATTTGTAATAGTAAAAAAAAAAACCTAGAAACAATCATGTCCATCAATATGTGAATAGATAAATACATTGTGGTATATCCATATCAAGAAATGGTACTCAGCAATTAAAAAGGAATGAACTACAGATATATGCAGCAGCTTGAATGAAACTCAAAACAATTGTAGTGAGTACAAGAATGCAAATTTTTAAAATGCCTACTTTTTATTCCATTTATATAAAAATATTTAGAAAATACATATTAATCCATAGTGATAGAAAGAAGAGCAGTAGTTGCCTGTAGTTAGGAAGATGAGTTTGGAGGATGATAGATATGCTCATTATCCTGAATATGGTAATGGATTCATGATGTATACATATATCAAAACTTCTCATTTTGTGCATTTTAAATGAGTTGTTTATTGTATGTCAATTATACCTAAAGAAAGCTATTCAAAATAAAGTAACATTTCCTTACTTTTAAAAACAGCTGCATATTTTCACAAGTGAAAAATTAGAAAATCAAAGAAGGAAGGCAAAAAAAATCTCCATAATCCCAATCACCTGAAGACAAGTATTTTTACACTGATATGTATTCCTCCAGGTTTTTCTATGTATATATATATATATATCTATATAGTTGTTTCAAAGACAATATATATAGTACATATGACTTATAAGCTGCTTTTAAATTTTTAAATATGTTTTGGAAACCTTTCCATGTTAATAAAATTTAACACCATCTCAAAATAAATAATGGAAGGAAAGAAGGAAGGTAAGAAGTTTGGAAAGAACAAATCAGTGATATGTGCAACAACATGGATGAATCTCAAAATAATTTTGTTGAGTTTTGTTGGCTTGAAACAATTTTGCTGGCTTGAAAGAAGCCAGAGCTTACCAAAAAATACATATCATATGACTCTAGCTATGTAAAACTAAAAACTACAGACTAATTTATAGTGAGAGAAAGCATATTAGTGGTTGCCTGGGGAAGGACAAAAAGTAGAGTGGGAGAGAGTAATTATAAAGAGACATAAGACAACTTTTGGGGGTGATGGGTATGTCCATTACTTTGATCATAGTGATGGTTTCATGAGTGTGTACACAGGTCAAAACTCGTCAAACTGTATCCTTGAAATATATGCAGTTTATTGTATATTAATTCTTCCTTAATAAAGCTTTTAAAAAAACCATTAATGGGGAAATCAAGGCTCAGAGAGGACATAAACTATTTAAGAAGACAGTAGGTCTGTTGCTGCTGCTGCTGCTAAGTTGCTTCAGTCGTGTCCGACTCTGTGCGACCCCATAGACGGCAGCCCACCAGGCTCCTCTGTCCCTGGGATTCTCCAGGCAAGAATACTGGAGTGGGTTGACATTTCCTCCAATGCATGAAAGTGAAAAGTGAAAGTGAAGTTGCTCAGTCGTGGCTGACTCTTAGCAACACCATGGACTGTAGCCTACCAGCTGAGCCAGAACTAAAACCCTTATCTTTGGACTCCTAACATAGTGCTCCTTCCACTGTACCACAATGCCCAACAGGCCTCCAATGATCTGTCCAACCACCAGGCAAAAGCAGCAGGGATCAGATGGTTGATTTTCTAATCTCTGTTTTCAAGAATCATCAGCGCCTCTGCAGAGCCAGAACAAGAAACAAATGCTGAAATGATGAGCCACTTCCTGGCCTGAGATTGAAACTAGATAGGGCTTTGCCCTCAGCTTTGAGAACACTCTTGAGCTAAGGAGGTAGCCAGTTTGGGTAGTTCCTTTGAGTAGGCAGGTGATAGCTCTGTGTCCAGAAGCAGCTCTCCCCATACTTGCAGTCCAGCAATTAGTAAGGAAACCTTGGATGGTAAACCTGAGACATATGACAGAGTAATCAATCAAGGTAAGTCTGGCTGCTCGGATCAATAAGTTTTTGATCCTCAAAGCTGAGGTAAACACTAATATTAGCAACACAGTTAGGGACCTTCTGCTATGGCTTCAAGGATGTATGAAGGCCAGAGTAAATCTCACTCCTGAGATTACTCCATGTTCCTGCCTCTGAACAAGAATCTGCTGACAATCCCTAGCACTGCTGGATTCCTTATTAGAGCAGAGGGATGGGAGGTAGGGAAAAGACGGCAGAAGGAGGCACTGGGAAAACATGGGTAGAACCCATTTTTCAATGTAAAATGCCTTTTCCGAGAATACTGACCCTTTCTGTTGAGTATTTTATAAAAAAGATGGGGAAAAAATGAGGAAAAGAACAGAGGAAGAAAAATTAAGTTCCTGCATGTCACAAATGGTTGGCAACCTTCTTCCCAACTGAGAAATTTCCTATAGCTTCAACCTGGCCATCCTGGAACCAGGCTGGGACCTGTACCACTGCAAGGAAGATTCTGGAATGGATTACTCTTTCTATAATGTATAGGTTAAGAGTACAGTCTCTGAAGTCAAATAGACATGGATTTAAGAACAAGATCTACTTACTTGCTGGTTGATGTTGAGCAACTTTCTTCATATCTCTAAGCCTCAATTTCCTCATCTGGAAAATAGATATTATAAAAGTGCCAACTACTGCCTGGATGGGAAGGGAGTTTGGGGGAGAATGGATACATGTATATGTATGACTGAGTCCCATTGCTGTTTACCTAGAACTATCATAACATTGTTAATTGGCTATACTTCAACACAAAATAAAAAGTTTTTTTTTAAGTGCCAGCTAAATGTTTTCTGAAGATTAAGTGACATACTATAAAAGACCTGACATGAATAAACACATGAAAAGATGCTCAATATTGCTCATTATTAGAGAAATGCAAATTAAAACTATAATGAGATATCACCTCGCATTGGTCAGAATGGCCATCATCAAAAAATCTATAAACAATAAATGCTGGAGAGGATGTGGAGAAAAGGGAACCCTCTTGCACTGTTGGTGGGAATGTAAATTGATACAGCCACTATGGAAACAGTATGGAGATTCCTTTAAAAACTAGGAATAAAACCACCAAATCACCCAGCAATCCCACTACTAGGCATAAACCCTGAGGAAACCAAAATTGAAAAAGACACATATACACCAATGTTTATTGCAGCTCTATTTATAATAGCTAGGACATAGAAGCAACCTAGATGTCCATAAACAGATGAATGCATAAAGAAGCTGTGGTATGTATATACAATGGAATATTACTTAGCCATAAAAGGCACAAATTTGAGTCAGTCCTAATCAGGTGAATGAACCTAGAGCCTATTATACAGAGTGAAGTAAGTCAGAAAGAGAAAATCAAATATCATATACTAACGCATATATATGGAATCTAGAAAGATGGTATTGATGAACCTATTTGCAGATCAGCTATGGAGACACAGACATTGAGAACAGACTTATGGACACAGCTGGTCAGGGAGAGAGGAAGGAGAATGTGGGATGCATGGAGAGAGTAACATGGAAACATATGTCACCATATGTAAAATAGATAGCCAATGGGAATTTGCTATATGATTCAGGGAACTCACACTGAAAGCTTGGTAACAACCTAGAGGGGTGGGATGGGGAGGGAGGTGGGAGGAATGTTCAGGTGGGAGGGGACATGGGTAAATCTATGGCTGATTCATGTTGATGTTTGGTAGTAACCAACACAATACTGTAAAGCAATTATCCTTCAATTAAAAATAAATAAATTTAAAAAGAGAAAACTGGCATGTACTAATAGAAATTAAATACTGTCCTGGAGACAGCAGATGAAGACAGTCACTTCTCTCAAGCTGCTACTGAAGGTAATTCCACACCCAGACACATATTTCCCTCCTTTAACCAGCCCAGATTTGTTGAATGGTCATTATGCAACTGATCTTTGTGTGCGGAAGTTAATGACTGCTCAGAGCAGTGAGTGTTCATGGCATCCCATGGGTTCCAGCACACTCCAAAACTTGAAATGCAGCAGCAGCAACTAAAAGCCAGACCCTCAGCAGAGCAAATGGAAAGTGCTGTACAGGCCTGGGCTGGGCACTGGCTACTTATCTGAGAGGTGACTCTGCAGTAAGGGTAGGAGTGATAGTTGGCAGCGGGATGGAGGTCAAGATTTCAAATCTCCTCTTCTAATTCAGTCTGCCAGGAGGAAAAAATCATCATGATGGCAAGGATAGGTGTGTAGGAAGGAAAGGAAATAGCCCTTCATGCCACCACTGAGCAAGCCAGAGCTCACAGACTCAGGATAAACCTCTTGGCAGCAAGGGGACCTAACACCTTTGTGTTTTAATTTCAATATCACCTCACTTTTGAAAAATCCTTTTATCTTCCAAACCCTTTTCCAGCACTTATATTATTACATCCTCATAGCAAGTATATAATAACCTGATATAGATAAGCCAGCAAATGTTCTCCCCCAAGTCTTCCTTTTCTTCATAGTAGTAGTAGTTATAGCTGACACTTGCATAGTACTTACTATGTGGCAGGCACTAGGTTAAATTCCTTATGTGTATTAGCTATGTCATCTCATTTAATCTTCATAACAACCTCATCAAGTGAATACTGTTAGAGCCCCCATTTACTTTCCCTGGTGGCTCAGACAGTAAAGAATCCGTCTGCAATGTGGGAAACCTGGGTTTGATCCCTAGGTTGGGAAGATCCCCTGGAGAAGGGCATGGCAACCCACTCCAGTATTCTTGCCTGGAGAATCCCCACGGACAGAGAAGCCTGGTAGTCTATGGTCTATGGGGTCACAGAGTCAGACAAGACTGAGCTACTAAGCACAAATAAGTAAACAGACCAAAAGGGATTTGGTGACTAGACTAGACACATTGCTAGTAAGTGGTAGAGCTGGGACACCAACCCAGGTCTATCTGACTTTAAAGACCTTGCTCTTAGCTACTATGCTAAGGTACATAACCCTATTTTACAAAAGGAAGAAAATGAAGCCAGAGAGCGTGAGTGGCTTGCCCAAGGACACAAAACAAGCTAGTAATAGAAAGGGGCCTAATTTGGGCCTTCTGACCCTTAGCCTAGTGTTCACTCCCTTATTCACTTCCCAGCCATTGGTACTATACTGTGGCACCCTGTGGTCACCATATACTTGGAATGCACAGATGAGGTGAACATGCCATCTATCAGCAAAGTCAGAGTTTAATCTCTCATTGTTTTATGATACCTGATCTGTAGATGAAGTAACCAAGGTGCAAAGAAAGCAAATAGCTTGCCCCAGATTTCCTGCTGTACCAGGAGCAGAGAAATTCCTCGAAGTTCTTAACTCTCAAGTCTGGGCTTGTTTCAGTTGAATACCTATGTGTGTGCCCACAAGGCAGCAAGGGAAGCAGTGTGGGTCAAAAGAGAATCAAATAAAAGAAAGCCAATATACTCCCTGTTTCCTTTTAATTGGATATGTGGAGCCCTCAGGGCTTGGACAAAGATTGCTGACACAAAAGTGAGGTTACTGAAGAGAATGTCAGGGGTTTGCAGGGATAGGACAAGAGAAGCTTAAAAAAAATCAAATAATTTGGGTAAAGGTAGAGGATAATGTTAGGGTCTTGAAGACTTGGAGTTTCTTTTTGTAGAGGCTCTGAGTTGGTGGTGCTAAGGGTAAAGAACCTGCCTGCCAATGCAGGAGGCATGAGATGCGGGTTCAGTCTCTGGGTCTGGAAGATCCACTGGAGGAGGGCATGGCAACCCACTCTAGTATTCTTGCCTGGAGAATCCCATGGACAAAGGAGCCTGGTGGGCTGCAGTCCATAGGGTTGCAAAGAATTGGCCAGGAAAAGCAACTTAGCATGCACACATGTGTTATCTCTAAAGAGGGTATGGAGAAGACAGGAATACAGGCAGTTATAACCACATTTCCATCCTGGTCTTCAGTCATGAAATGAACACTGTCAAAGAACCTGCCAGGGTTTTGGCCTCATACCAGAGCCTGAAGTGGCTATGAAGCAATGCAAGTCAAAGGTCTAGCCAGTCCAAGTAGGAAGCTAATACACATATAAAGGGAGCTTGTCCAGTGATCCCAAATACCAGTCTGGGGACCATACTTGTCTGGCTGCATATGCACCACCTAGGTAATTCAAGGGCACTGTCAAGTTTGGGAAGTTATGGATTGGCTCAACTAGTAGTGTTCAATGTCAGGGACCACATTGTGGGAAATGGTCAGAAGGACAACTTGGCAAGAGCTGTCATTCAGAAAAGATCTCCAGTGTAGACCCTATTAATCTTGTAATTGTCTTTTGAATGACATACATTGATTGCCTTGTATTTATGTGATGCATGTTAAAATTTTAGTTGTTAAAGGTAAATATTTCAAAACTAAGACAATTTCTGATAGCATATTTTGACAATTCCTTGTTTAAGAATACCCAGAGACCCTCACAGGATGGCTGTCTTGAACCTTTCTCCAGCTCTGAGTGTGGAGAGTTTTGAATGGCAGGGTCAGGAAAAGGACCTGAATCTTTAGGTAAAGGAGACCCCTCACGCAGTTGAAGTGAAATGTTCAAAAGATAACTGTGGTAAAGTAATTAGCTTCTAATTAAAATAAATAAATTTAAAAAAAAGATAACTGTGGTCATTGTGGCTATGAGTATGGAGGCAGGATTGGGAACCACCACTGATAAGGCCAATGTCAGAATTTTTTAGGGATGGTAGGAAGGAACTTGAACTGGAGACCTGCCAATAAGAACAGACTTAAGACTGAACCACATACACAAGAGTTCAAAACAGCAACACTTAGTGTTCATCGAAACCAACCTTCTCACTTTTATTGTTATGTTATGCTGTGCTCAGTCATGTTCGACTTTTCATGACCATATGGACTGTAGCTGCCAGGCTTTTGTGTCCATGGGAAAACCAACATTCTTACTTTACACATGGAGAAACTGAGGCCCAGAGAAATTAAAGGTATCACCCAAAGTCACTAATTTGTTAGAGCTTCAGGTAACATGTTATATATTTCTAGTACACAAGTGAAGTGAAGTGAAAGTTGCTCAGTCATGTCCGACTTGGAATTCTCCAGGCCAGAATACTGGAGTGGGTAGCCTTTCCCTTCTCCAGGGGATCTTCCCAACCCAGGGATCAAGCCCAGGTCTCCCGCATTGCAGGCAGATTCTTTACCAGCTGAGCCACAAGGGAAGCCCAAGAATACTGGAGTGGGTAGCCTTTCCCTTCTCCTGGGGATCTTCCCAACCCAGGGATCAAACCCAGGTCTGCCGCATTGCAGGCAGATTCTTTACCAGCTGAGCCACAAGGGAAGCCCAAGAATACTGGAGTGGGTAGTCTATCCCTTCTCCAGCAGATCTTCCCAACCCAGAATTGAACTGGAATCTCCTGCATTGCAGGCAGATTCTTTACCAACTGAGCTATCAGGGAAGCCCTTCTAGTACACAAAATCTTAATGTATTAAAGAGATAGGATAGAGGAGAGAGCTGAGGAGGACTCCACGGTTTCAAGTACATACTTCTATCCCAGACAGTACTTGAACCCAGGACCCTCCCACCCTGTGGAAGATGAATAGGATTTCAGGGAACACTTCAAAGGAAATGGCTGAGGGCCTATCCCCAAGGGGTTTTTCCATGAAGTGGGCTAAGGGTTGGTTTGGGCTCTGGGTTAGGATCCACACCTGATGGGTTATGGTGGAGTAGCAGGTATCTGTAAAACCAGGCTGCCCAGCTTCCATTGCAACCTGTTCCACTCTTCTATGTGGGTGGTATTCCCCAAAGGCCATGTGGGGGCAGGATGAACAAGCTAACAAACACCAAGGTGAAGAGGAGCAGGAGCTATTTGTTGAGGCATGTACTCTTTGGAGAGAGTAGCCTCATGCCAAGACAAACTCCTCCAAAAATAAATATGATACATAAAAGACTAATTATGAGTTTGGACTTTGGGATTTAGTAGGAGAGAAATGGCTCTGTTCAGGATGAACAGAGCCGTGTCAGTTGGCAGCAGGTGAACATGAAAGGGCAGGGTGGGAAGTGGTGTCTCCAGTACCCTTCAACAGTCTTCTCTGTATAGAAAGTGATGCTTATCTAGGGGGAGACAGTTTTACCAAGTTGGTTTCACCAGAAACTGAAACAAAACAGAGCCAGAGCAGAGATGGAGCCCACCAGAGATGGCAGCAACTGCACTGGGTTCTTCCCTCCTGCCCTACATGCCAAAAGGGTTCAAACATATCCTCTCCAACCTTCTTCCTCAACTGGCTTGTGCTGTTATCATCAGTTGCCATGAAAAATTTCTTCACCATCAGCCCTGGGAATAGAAGCCCTCTAACCCCTCCCACCCTGAGGTGCATATTCTCTGAGTTATCTGCCCAGCCCAGGTAAATACTATCTCCAACATGGCACAGGCGGAAGCCAGGTAGCTATTCTATACACAGCCTAGGCCTTTCTGGTGAGACACATTAAAGAATACTCTGACAATTTAATGCCCAGCTATAGCTTCATCATTACCTTCTGTATAACTTCATACAATTAACCTCTTAAAATTAATTTTCCTACTCTGTAAAATGGGGGTAATGGTAGTCATATTATAAGGTTATTAAAAGGACTATATAAAATAATACATATGACTGCCACTTTGTCTCCCCTAAAGAAAATAGAAGAAAATGTATATAAGGGAGAGCAGAATTGCCTCTTTCTCACTGGATATAAAGCAACATGAAAAGCTGTTGCCAGGCCTCTGGACCTGACAGGACCCTATAACTCTTTACCTGAATTGTATTGGGCTGAAATAAGAGGTAAAGATCCTAAAATCATCCATTAAATCTTCTTAAAACTGCTCCTAGAGACAAGATAGCAGAGTAGAAGGACATGAGCTCACTTTTCTCATAGAAATAACAAAATCAAAACTAACTGCTGAACAACAATCAACAAAAAAATGCTGAAAGCTACCAAAAAAGATACTCTATATTCAAAGACAAAGAAGCCACAATAAGATGGTAAGAGGGGTTCCAATGCAATTAAATCAAATCCAATACATACCAGGTGGGTGAGTCACAAACTGGAAAATAATTATATCACAGAAGTTCTCTCACAGGAGTGAAAGTTCTGAGCCCCACATCAGGCTTCCCAATAATGAGAGAAAGAACCCCCAGAGAATCTAGCTTTGAAGTTCAGTGGGGTTTGATGGTAGGAATTCCAAAGGACCAGGGGAAACAGAAACTCCACTCTTGAAGGGAACACACAGGGTCTCATGTATAACATGACCCAGGGGAAAAAGCAGTGACTTCATAAGAGACTGGGCCAGACTTAACTGCTAGTATTGGAGGGTCTCCTGTGGAGGTAAGGGGTGGCTGTGGCTCACTGTGGGAACAAGGACACTAGTGGTGACAATTCTAGGGAGTACTCATTAGCATAAGCCCTCTTGGAAGCTGCCATTTATTCACCATGATGTGACTCCACACACCAGCCTGTAGGCACCAGAGCTGGGATGTCTCAGGCCAAAAAACAAACAGGGCAGGAACACAGCCACACCTATCAGCACACACTATGCTTAAAGTCTTCCTGAGTACACAGCTGCCTGATAAACACAACTCCTGACAAGGTTTCTACTCACCGGAGGGACAAGACCTAGCTCCACCCACCATGTGCAGGCAGTCACCATTCCCACCTACCAGGAAGCCTACACAAGCCCCTATTCCAACCTCACTCGCCAGGAAGCAGACACCAGAAGCAACAGGAACTACAGTCCTGTAGCCTATGGTAAGGAGACTACAAGCACAGAAAATTAGACCAAAGTAGACGACAAAGAAATATATTGCAGAAGAATGATCAAAATAAAAACCCAGAAAAAACAATCATAAGAGACTACTGCAAGGAATTATATGCCAATAAAATGGACAACTTGGAAGAAATGGACAAATTCCTAGAAAAGTATAACATTCCAAAACTGAACCAGGAATAAATAGAAAATCTTAACAGACCCATTACAAGCATGGAAATTGAAAATGTAATAGAAAATCTTCCAACAAATAAAAGCCCAGGACCAGATGGCTTCACAGGTGAATTCTACCAAAAAATTAGAGAAGAGCTAACACCTATCCTACTCAAACTCTTCCAGAAAATTGCAGAGGAAGGTAAACTCTCAAACTCATTCTATGAGGCCACCATCACCCTAATACCAAAACCAGACAAAGATGCCACAGAAAAAGAGAACCACAGGCCAATATCACTGATAAACATAGATGCAAAAATCCTCAGCAAAATTGTAGCAAACAGAATCCAGCAACATATTAAGAAAATCACACATCATAACCAAGTGGGCATCTCTTCCAGGGATGCAAGGATTCTTCAATATTTGTGAATCAATCAATGTCATACACCATATTAACAAACTGAAAGATAAAACCATATGATTATCTAAATAGATGCAGAGAAAGCCCTTGACAAAATTCAATACCAATTTATGATTAAAAAAAAAAAACTCTCCAGGAAGCAGGGACAGAAGGAACATACCTCAACATAAGAAAAGCCATATATGATAAACCCAGAGGAAACATTATCCTTAATAGTAAAAAGCTGAAAGCATGTCTCTAAAAACAGGAACAAGACAAGGGTGCCCACTGTCACCACTACTATTCAACATAATTTTGGAAGACCTAGCCACAGCAATCAGAGAAGAAAAATAAATAAAACCAATTGGAAAAGAAGTAGAACTCTCAATGTTTTCAGATGACATAATCTTCTAATGAATATAGTAAAGTTGCAGGATATAAAATTAACACACAGAAATCCCTTGCATTCCTATACATTAACAATGAAAAAACAGAAAGAGAAATTAAGAACACAATCCCATTCACCATTGCAATGAAAAGAATAAAATACTGAGGAATAAATTTACCTAAAGAAACAAAAGACCTATATATATAAAACTATAAAACACTGATGAAAGAAATCAAAGATGACACAAATAGTTGGAGAAACACACCATGTTCATGGATTGAAAGAATCAATGTAGTGAAAATGAGTATACTACCCAAAGCAATCTATAGGTTCAACACAATGCCTATCAAGCTACCAATAGTATTTTTCACAGAACTAGAACAAATAATTTCACAATTTGTATGGAAATACAAAAAACTTCAAATAGCCAAAGCAATCTTGAGAAAGAAGAATGGAAGTGGAGGAATCAACCTTCCTGACTTCAGACTATGCTACAAAACCACAGTCATCAAGACATTATGGTACTGAGACAAAGACAGAAATATATAGATCAATGGAACAAATAGAAAGCCCAGAGATAAATCCATGCACCTATGGACATCTTATCTTTGACAAAGGAGGCAAAAATATACAATGGAGAAAAGACAATCTCTTTAGCAAGTGATGTTGGGAAAACTGGTCAATCACATGTAAAAGAATGAAACTAGAACATTTTCTAACACCATACACAAAAACAAACTCAAAATGGATTAAAGATCTAAATGTAAGACCAGAAACTATGAAGTAAACTGAATGGTACGTAAAGAAGGGGGATACTTAATTTATCACCCATACTATGCCAATTTTCACATGAAATTTTAATGACAATAATAAGAATGGGAAAACATATATAAATTATGACATCCAGTTATTCTATTTACAAAGGTTAGGTATTACTAAGAAAAGAGTTTCATTGTGCAGATGATCACTGTGGGACACTGAGCAAATGACTCTAGAATTTGTCTATCTGTGAAATAGAATAAATAAAGTACAGGCTCAGAATTATATAGATGTTTATATTGATGTTTTGATGTTTATGTTGATATACTGATGTTTATAATTGTTCCTTTCAGATTCATCAGGATTGTGCATTTTACTTCAGAATATTTAAAATTTAAGGCACTGGTTTAAATTAATAATAACTAAGTAAAATAGAGACTTTCAGCTTTCTGATCACTATACAAACAGCAACTGCCCTGTGTTCCCTGGGTCTCAGATCGCAGCTCTGAGAAATAAGGGCCTAGATGCCACCACACCTATGCTTCCTCTCTTATTCCAAAATCTGACAGGGGTGGGGTATGGCATGGGGGCAAGAGGGGAGGTGTGGCCCACAAAAGGACTGAAGACCCACAGGGATCATTGCTTTTCATGATGATGGGACACAGGCTCCATACCAGGGTCAGTGGCATAGACCATATGGACAGAGTCTGTGGGAGTGGGCCCCAGGGGCCAGAGGGCCCTTCCTCTTGTTTCCAGAACACATACAGCTTCTCAACACCTCAGTACTTATGAAACAGCCTGGAAACCAGAAGACTCAGAAGTCAAACAGCAGGGATGAATAGGCAGGTAAAATAAGGTGTTTTCTTTTTTTTTTTTTCCCCTGAAAGTTTCACTTAAACATCTCTGTGTGTCCCTGAGCTCAGTAAGTAAAGAATCCACAGGACATTTTCCCATACTTTTCCCCTCTTCCTTCCTGTGTCACTTCCCCCACAACCCCACACACACACTCCCACATACATAGGAGAAGAGCAGCAGGGATGGAGAAAAGGGGCAGCCTTGTTTCCTACCCATTGTGTCAATTGTCAAGGTCGATGGAAGCTAAATCACACACACAGGTTTGAAGAAGGAAATATCTTGGCCCTCTGCAAGGGGTAAGGGATGGGGAGTGGGAAGGAAACTTTTTTCAGAGCAGTTGAACTATTGCCATTCTTGGAGGCCTTACAACCCACACTTGGCATCACAAAAGCCAGCAAGAGGGAGGGCACCCTGCTAATATGCAACTTCTGCTCAGAAGAGCCACTGAAGACTCAACAGAGAGCTTGGGGGTCCCAGGCCACTACTTTGAGAACCCCTGGTCTGATGAAGGGGAGCCTCACCTCTTCTCCAAGCCCCTGAAGTTGCCCGGTTATCACTGACATGACAAAATGTTCCAGAGGGTCATCTGCAGCCTTGACCATGTCTGCCTGGCCTGAAGAGAGAAGACCAATTGCTCCTCAAGGCTACCTTCCCAATCAACCAGAATTGACTGTTCCAGAAATGGGCACAGACAGCCAGGAAAGGGCCTGCAGCACTGATGGTCCCTGAGCCCCTGAGGTGGACTCTGCTGGATTCCCACTGCCCCTGGGGTGGGGCAGTTTCCTGGGTTGGACTCTCCTCTGGAGCACTTGCCCACCTGGCTAGGCTGCAGGCTCTGAGAGGACAGGACCACATCCCATTTGTTCACTATTCACTTCCCATTCACTCGGGTCACTATTTGTTGAATAAAAGAAGTAGCTAAGATACTCAGTGACTCCTGGTGGGTATTCAAGTTAGAGTCCCAGCTCAGGCACTTGGGAAAGTGATGTGCTTATGACCTCTTTATGACTTATGTGGTGTGCATGCATGCATGTGTGCATGTGTGCCTGTGGGTGTGTCCTGTATTTGCCCAGGATAACCCAGGAGCTTCCTGAGGGTAGTTTCATAAACTGGTTTTAGTTCATGCCACAACTCTGCTCCTTAGTGGGCTGGCTCTCCACTTTACCATCAGCCACCCTGCCCAGGAAAGATCCCTCCTGAGGAGGTCCCCAGCTCTTTCCAACCCCAAAGCTCTTCTCCTCCCTGTCCCTGTTTCCTTATCTGGAAGGTGAGGATGTTGGGCTACATGAAGGGCAAGGAGCCACTTGGTGCCACAATTGCTCGTCTCCATGATGTCTTAACACTGCTGCTTCTTGAATACCTCAGGGATTGGGAGCAGGGCCTTGAGGCCCTGCTAGAGCTTACTCTCCTACCGTTGACACTGAGTTGTGATGGAAATGGCTGTCACCACCCAGGTACTTCTGGGTCAATAAAGAAGCTTAGCTAGATGCAGGCCTCGGCCAGACAAATGAGGTTCAGAGACGGTAGGATACAGGCAGGAGGACCCTCTTGACTGTAAACATAATTAAAACCAGCAATCATTTACTGAGGAATGTTGTGGGTCTCCCTTTCCTGGAGATCACAGAAACATGGAAGCTAATGGGCCCCTGGAGATGGACGGGTGCAGCCCCCTCATTGTATAGATGAGGAAGCTGAGATCCCCAGGGAGGAAGTAGCCTGCCCAGGGTCATGGAGCAGCATAGTGAAAGAGCAGAGACCCAGACCTGTGACCAGGGCTCTCTGGCAAGAGCCAATTTCCCCAGACTCCAGACTGAGCGGCTTCCTTCAACAGCAGGGTAGCCCAGGCGATTCTCTGGAGTGTATTCTCTGTACATGTGAAGACTTCCTGAGGTCTTGAGGGTAAATGACCTATGGGAGGCAGGAGTGAGGCCAGAGGCCTCTGTCTTCATGATGCCCAAGTACAGGCTGCTCCCTAGACAATCCCTTTCCTTCTCTGCAGGCAAGAAAGACCCCCTATCACTGTGGAGTGTGTCTGATGGCTGCTCCAGCCTGGGATCTGGGATCTCTCCTCAAAGCCTCGCCAGTACATCCAGCCCACTCACCCTCCAGAAGGCCCTTCACTCAGGCAGCCAGTCAGTCAGCTACCCTTTGGGGAGCACCTTCCAAATGACTCTGGGTGAGGCTCAGCTGGGGCAGGTCACATATATCCAGAAACATCCCTGTACTTGGGGTGCTTCTGGGTGAGAGAGAGACTGAGGTACATGCACCCAAGGGCAGACACCTGGGAACAGAGAGAAATGGGCCAGGGTGGTCAGAGGAGGTGGGAATGTGTCAGTCTTTGACGCATTGTGGGTAGGACCTGGACTAGGAGGTGGGCTCAGTGTGGAGGCCTTCCCTGCCTCTGGAGGCAGGATGGGTGGAGTGCCAGGGCGTGGTTGCTATGAGTTTAGGCTCTTGATGTGAGTTACCAGCCTGGCCTAGTGCCTCAGTAGCTGGGTGACCTTGAGCTCTTCATTTCATCACTTTGAATCTCAAGGTTTGGGAATTAATAATGCCTCACATAAATCAAGGCAGAGCTCACAGGAGGTCTCCTGGGAAGAGCCCAGAGTTAGTGGTTTGCAGGGTAATTTCACTTCCTTGTGATTTCAACATACTGTACAGACTCACTTTGGACCCAGAGTTGGTGTAAAGATTATTTTAGCTGAAGACATTTGAGATTCGACAGACAACAGGGTAAAAAGACTTTTTGGAGCTTCCTTTATCTGACTAAAAGCAGCAACTCTAGGAAATGAAGCTACCAAAAATTCCTTCTCGGGATCCACTTCTGGAAGGTAGAATAAAGTCTACCCCAAATCTTTTTTCTGAGTAAGTTTGCGGCCCTGAAAAAGAAAGATCACTCACACCTATATAGACAAACATTACAGCCTCTCCTATCAAGTGTTTGTTCTCCTGAATATCCATGTATGTTTCCAAAAATCATTTATATTCCTGGCAAGTACCTTTCTCCTCTATTTCATCTAGCAAGTTGGCAGGTAAGCCCCAAATTCCAACCACACCTTTGAGTTATCATCACTGAGTTTTTCTGTGTATATGGAAGTTGCACATGTAAATAAAGCTCTGGGTTTTTTTTCCTCCTGTCAGTCTGTCTTTTACCAGTTTTCATTCACAGGGCCTAGGAGCTAAACCTAAGAGAGTAGAAGAAAAGGTTTTCCTCCCCCAAAATATTCACAAATGGGAAGCTCTAGATTTCTGTGTGTCCTTTTTTTAGACCTTGACTCAAGTAAACTGTGGAAAAAAAAAACAACAGTCAACCCTTCATGACATTGATGAGGTGTTTGAACTTTGAACACTGCCTGGATATTTGATGACATTATGGAATTATTAATTACTTTAGGTGTTGTAATGACATTGTAGTTCTGTTAAAAGAGAGTTCTCATGTTTCAAAGCTACATACTGAAATGCAGATTCAATGATATGATATCTGGCCAGGGGCTGCTAATTGTTGATGCTGGGTGATGTCCACAGGAGGTTCATTATGCTATTCTACTTGTATATAGACTTGAAATTTTCCACAACAAAAAGCTTTTAATATGAAATAGAAAAGGGTGGATCAAGGAGATGTTTACCCAAATGTGGCTTAGCTGCCTGCCTTTGGAGGGTTTTCATTATAGAGAACAACAATTGCAAACTTAAGAAAAGCCTGGTATCTGTTTTGTGAGCAACAGCGACATATGACTAGAGACTGATTTCACCCCCTCACTTCAGCCCCCTCATTAGGCAGCATCTGTGCTGCTCCTCTCAGCCTGTGGCAGCCCAGTTTGGTTGCCAGGAGTTGGAAGCCAGAAGCCCTTTTCTTGGGAGGGAGAAAAGGGAAAGGGAGGGAGAGAAGCAAGGAGAGGGGGAAGGTAGAAAGAAGTTGCCCAGAGGAAAGCTTGTCCCTGTCTAGCAGCCTGGCCCAGGGGGAGAGATGGGGGTGGGGTCTCTTGTTGGATGCTGGTTTCCCACAGCTCCCACTTTCCATGGTTTATTCCTGGGGGCAGCCTTACCATCCGAGCTTGAGGCTCCACAGAAGCAGGGTGGGGGTGGGGTGGGTGTACATGTGCACCTCCTGCAAAGATTAGGGAGGTCTGCGATTAAGTAAGATACCAGTTAGCACCCATGCAGAGTCAGGAATTTCAGACAGACCTCCTCTGGGGGATGTTCCTGAACTCTTATTGAGTCAAAAATAATCCTGGGAAAGCAGCTCATCAAATGGAAATTCTGCACTGGTGATCACCCTCTGTTGGGGCCATTCCAGAAGGCAGGAAGGCAGGAGGCTTCCTCTTTGGAGTGGAGAAATCTGTCCTCTCTGTCCTTTGGGGAGAGAAGGCAGAAGCCTATGGTGCTGCACAGTGGCCTGGCAGTCTGGTGGGCGCTGACTGTGTTGGGGAGCCCTGTATTCTGATGTTGATTCAGACCCACCTCTCACTGGAAGGCTGTGTGGGCCTGAGCCCATCTCTGAGTCTCAACTTCCTGATCTTTAGAAGCCCTGAGTGTGGAACCCTGCCTCCCTTCAGACTCAGATGGTCTGGGATTACAATGCACTCCCCACCCCCTATTCCTGGGCAGGAATTGCTCTCACCTGGGGTGGGGCGAAAGGAGCCTGGCCCTCTCTACTTCCACCCACCAGGCCAGACTGGAAGAACCAACATAGCCAGCGCCCTCTGAGAGACAGAAGGAGGGCCTTTCCTAGGGCCACCTTGCTGTGATCATGAGCTACTTCCTGCTGGTCTGGAAGGTGGGATTCAGAGAAGCTCTAGGCAGGTGGGATGGGGGGTGAGGTCAGGCAGCTGGCCGGGAGATCAGCCTTTCAAGACCCAGCATCTGAGAAGGCTGGCTATATTCAATGAGAAAGACATCAGGGAGGCAGCAGTCAGGAGCTGAGCAGGCACAGGGCCCAGACAGCCCCTTTTCTCTGCAGCATCTTTGTGGCTCCTGGTTGCTAGGAGAAGGCTCTTCCGTTGCTAAGCAACTGAAGCCTGGTGGATTAAGACCAATTTTCTGAGCTCACTGGAAGGGGAGGGAGAGAAGGTGCAATGCAGATGCCCTGGGGAAGCTCATCCCTGCCTCCAACCTTTGTTGGTGGGTGTGAGTGGAGGTGAAGGGACTGGTGAGGTGAGATCCAGCTGGGAGCTGATCTCTAGGGAGAAGTTCGAGGGTGGGGCAGCTGGGGGCAGGCTGTGCATCAGGTATTCATTATAAAGACCAAAAAACCAGAGTGAAACTGGCAATTAAATGCCAGTTAGAGCACTAATAAATGCTAATACTGTTCCTTTTTGAAACCCCAGAAAAGGCCTGCAGTCCCTGGGGTGTTTCTGAGCCATCTGACCAGGCCAGATGGGATCGGGCAAGGTCCATCCTCCAAAGATGGAAGGATTGGAGCATTTTAGGGTCTATGGGCCCCCAACAGTCCTGGGGTCCTACCTCCTGTTGAATGACAGAGGCCCCTCGACACAGTGCCCTCTGCTTAGATAATAACCCCCAGATGTCAGGGAGCTACTTCTTCCTGAAACAGCCCTTTCTGTAGCTTGCCCTTAGAAAGTGCTTTGCCCAACATGGCCCAAGTCTGTCTTCCTGTGTCTCTTTCCTGCAGGGGCCAAGGGTGTTTTCCCAATCTGCTCTGCTGCAGGGACCTGTAGCTCCTCTCTTCTGTAAAGCCTATCTCTTACTATTGCCACTACTCAGGGGGCAGAATGGCTGGGGCCTCACCACGACTTGGTGCTTTCTGATTCCCCACCCTCAGCCTAGTCTTTATCCTCCTTAAGGAAGAAGCTACTAGGATGGACAAATTTACAAGGGGGTCCTGGATCCAATTCTTGTCCCATGGTCCAGGCTTCTCCCACTATCTCACTGAGATGATATTTTGGGTCAGAAAGAAAAGAGTCTGTGTGTGTGTGTGTGTGTGTGTGTGTGTGTGTGATAGAAAGACATGTAGGAGGGTGTTTACAAACTTAAAAGAAAGGGCTCCAGTTCAAAAATGGTGGTGTGTGGATCCATTTTCTAGGGAAAAAGCCATAATTGGTACAATTCCTTAAATTTTATTAAAAAGCTGTTCTAATGACATATGACAAATCGAGAAGCATTTATCCAAAATACCATAATAAATCTTGGTAAGAACAGCAATAGCCCATGGCATTTGGGCCGTGACTTACTCCCATCTCTGCCTTATCCTGCTCAGTGTAATATAAGCTCTATTCTAAGTGACTGTGGCCAATAATAGGGAGCTCTGTCTTTCTCCAGGTCCCAGTATTGGTCTCCAGTGTGACTCCTAGAAGTATAGGATACAGTTACCTCTTATCCCTCCCTCAGCTCTGTGTTGTAAAATCTTTGTTCCAGACAAGCAGAGCCAGGAGGATGGAGGAGCCTTTCGGCCACTCAGCTCTTACTAGTATTGTGAGAGCTCTACTCCAAACATGGCACCAAGACCATTGTCTCTGATTACCTCTGCCCTCAGTTCAGTTCAGTCGCTCAGTCGTGTCCAACTCTTCCCGACCCCATGGACCACAGCACGACAGGCCTCCCTGTCCATCACCAACTCCCAGAGTTTACTCAAACTCATCTCCATTGAGTCATCAACCATCTCATCCTCTGTCATCCCCTTCTCCTCCTTCCCTCAATCTTTCCCAGCATCATGGTCTTTTCCAATGACTCAGCTCTTCGCATGAGGTGGCCAAAGTATTGGAGTTTCAGCTTCAACATCAGTCCTTCTAATGAACATCCAGGACTGATCTCCTTTAGGATGGATTGGTTGGATTTCCTTGCAGTCCAAGGGACTCTCAAGAGTATTCTCCAATACCACAGTTCAAAAGCATCAATTATTCGACACTCAGCTTTCTTTATAGTCCAACTCTCACATCCATACACGACTACTGGAAAAACCATAGCCTTGACTAGATGGACCTTTGTTGGCAAAGTAATGGCTCTGCTTTTTAATATGCTGTCTAGATTGGTCATAACTTTACTTCCAAGGAGTAAGCGTCTTTAATTTCATGGCTGCAGTCACCATCTTCAGTGATTTTGGAGCCCCAAAAAATAAAGTCAGCCACTGTCTCCACTGTTTACCCATCTATTTGCCATGGAGTAATGGGACCAGATGCCATGATCTTAGTTTTCTGAATGTTGAGCTTTAAGCCAACTTTTTCACTCTCCTCTTTCACTTTCATCAAGAGGCACTTTAGTTCTTCACTTTCTGCCATGAGGGTGGTGTCATCTGCATATCTGAAGTTATTGATATTTCTCCCAGCAATCTTGATTCCAGCTTGTGCTTCATCCAACCCAGCATTTCTCATGATGTACTCTGCATATAAGTTAAATAAGCAGGGTGACAATATACAGCCTTGACGTACTCCTTTTCCTATTTGGAACCAGTCTGTTGTTCTATGTCCATTTCTAACTGTTGCTTCCTTGCCTACATACAGATTTCTCAACCTCTGCCCTAGTTTACTCATAAGTTGTAGGTTCCATGCTAGGAAAGACAAGTCAGAAAAATAAGGATCTACCATCTTGCCTAGCACCCTTCTCATAGAGTAATGGCACTCTGGGAATGTGGGATCCTCTCCCTACCTCCAGCTCAAATACAATAAAGCAGACGTTCAACCCAGAAGAAAGAAAGTATTTTAAGATTGGAGAGTCCCTTTAGCTCTCCCTAAAGGAAATAACTTTATTTAGAAAAGAGAATGGAAAAATTCTGGCTTAAGGGTATTGTCAGAAATAATTTAGGTCTTGGTGATAAGCAATTTAGAAGGAACTAGGGGCTTCAGAATTTTTAGTAGGGGACTGTAAAATAGTGGACCAGCCACAAGTTTAAAAGAGAGAATCAGGGAAATAACTAAGAAGAACTATTCTAGAGTGTGAGCAAGCCTCAAAGACTGATAACACTTTACCCCTGCAATGGAGCAGCAACTTTAATTGGATCGGATTGTGGAACACCTTGTGCCCACAGGCATCATTAAAAAAACAATAATGAAATTAAGGAGTAATTAGTAGAGGCTAATAGCTGGGTATGATACCACTAACTAGAGTTACATTACTCAGAAGCTAAATGGGGATCTCAGTGGAAGAAACAGAATCCATTTGAAATCACAATAATCACTGGTAGTAGTGATGTTGTGTATATATCCATGGCTGCGACTTTAGAGGTTGCATACTGTAGGGAATAGACTTCACCAACCTTGTCCAGAAAAGTCAGTAACAGTAGCTAGAGTTCCTACAGTATATTATCTGACTTGTTGTATATGTCTAGTTTTCAGCAAAAAATTATGAAACATACACAATTACGAAACAGGAAAGTGTAACCCATAAACTGGAAAGAGATACTAGGTGATAAAACTGTCTTAAGGGGGCCAAATGTTGGACTTAGAAGATAAATCAGCTGTTACAAACATTTCCAAAGAACTGAATGAAATCATACTTAAAGAATTAAAATAATGCATGATGACAATGTCTCATCACAAAGAGAATATCAGTAAACAGAATTTTTTTTAAAAGAACCAAGTGAAAACTCTGGAGTTGAAAAGTATTATAAGTGAAATGAAAAATTCAATAAGGAGCTGATTCATGTTGGTTTATGGCAGAAACCAACAGAATACTGTAAAGTGATTATCCTCCAATTAAAAACAAATTAATTTAAAAAACTAAGGAGTTCAACAGTAGATTTGAGATGGCAGAAGAAAAGAATCAGCAAATCTGAAGGTAGATCAACATATATATTATGCAAATTGAAAAAGGTTGAGAACATAGAATGAAGAAAAATGAACAGCTTCAGAGAAATGTTCAGTTCAGTTCAGTTCAGTCACTCGGTCGTGTCCGACTCTTTGTGACCCCATGAATCACAGCACACCAGGCCTCCCTGTCCATCACAAACTCCCAGAATTTACTCAAACTCATGCCCATTGAGTCGGTGATGCCATCCAGCCATCTCATCCTCTGTTGTCCCCTTCTCCTCCTGCCCCTAAATCCCCCCCCCCCCCAGCATCAGGGTCTTTTCCAATGAGTCAACTCTTTGCATGAGGTGGCCAGAGTATTGGAGTTTCAGCTTCAGCATCAGTCCTTCCAATGAACACCCAGGACTGAATTCCTTTAGGATGGACTGGTTGGATCTCCTTTGCAGTCCAAGGGACTCTCAAGAGTCTTCTCCAACACATGTGGGACACCAATAAGCTCACCAATATATATGCAGTGAGATTTTAGATTTCATGGTGGCTCAAATCGTGAAGAATCTGCCTGCAATGCAGGAGACCCAGGTTTCATCCCTGGGTCAGGAAAGAATACTCAAAAATAATGAAAACTTCTCAAATTTGAAGAAACCATTAATCTACATATCTAAGAAGCTCTACAAATAACAATAAGATAAGCACAAGGAGGGATACCTCAGAGATATCATAGTCAAAATGTTGAAAGCCAAAAACAAAGGGAAATCTTGAAAGGAGCAAGAGAAAAATGACTCATCATGGACAAGAAAAACTCTATAAGGTTAATGGCTAACTTCTACCAAATAAAATAGAGGTCAGAAGGCAGCGGGATGACATATTCAAAATGATGAAAGAGAAAACCTATCAACCAAAAATATTTGCTATAGAATGTCCAGAATAGGCAAAATCCATAGAGACAGTAGATTCACCAGGGGCTGGGGAATGGAGAGGTTGGGAAGAGATTGCTACTAGGAACAGTCTTCTTGGGGGTGATAAAAGTATTCAGAAATTAGTAAGTAGAAATGGTTGGAAAACACTGAAAATATACCAAAAACACCAAATTGTACACTTTAAAAGGGAAAATGTTATGGTATGTGAATTTTTATCTCAACAAAGGGTTAAAAGAAAACAAAGATCTCAAATCATGAACCTAATTTTCCAGCTAAAGGAACTAGAAAAGAAGAGCCAACTAAACACATAGCATGCAAAAGGAAGGCAATAATTAAGACTAGAACAGAAACAAATAAAAGAGAGAATTAAAAATGGAGAAAAACAATGAAACCACAAGTTGATTCTTTGAAAATATCTACAAAATTGGCAATCCTTTAACCAAACTGATCAGAACAACAAAAGAGAAAATTTTCATTAGTAAAATTAAGTACAAAGAGGGGATATCACTACAGCCATACAGAAATAAAGGAGCAGAAGTGAATACTGTGAAGAGCTGTGTGACACTAAATTAGACAACTTAGATGAAATAGACAAAGTCATACAAACCAAAAACTACCAAAATTGTTGCAAGAAAAAACAAAACACCTGAAGAGAAATATAACAAAAGATTGAATTAGTAACCGAAACACTTTTCACTCTATCAAAAATAAAAAATCCAACCAAATGCCTTTACTAGTGAATTGTGTCAAACATTAGAGAATTAATACCAATCTTCACAAACTCTCCATAAATAGGGAAGAACATTTCTCAACTCATGAGGCCAGTATTATCTTGATACCAAAGCAAGCAAAAGCCTTCACAAGAGAAGAAAACTGTGGTTTTATCTCTTATGAATATCAATGTAAAAATCCTCAATGAACCGCTAGCAAGTTTAATACAGTAGTACATAAAAGAAAGATTATACACTATGATCGACTGATGTTTATATCAGGAATGCAAGATTGACTTAAAATCTGAAAATCAACTAATGTAATACACAGTATCAATAGAATGAAAGGGGAAAAAACACATGGTTATCTCAAGAGAAGCAGAAAAGTCACTTGAAAAATCACAATATTCCTTCATGATAAAACATTTGACAAGCTAGGAACAGAGTGGAACTTTCTTGACTTGATAAAGATGATTTATGAAAAACCCAAGGGCAATGTCATACTTATTGGTGAAAGACTGATTACTTTCCCTCTAAGATCAGAAATAACACAAGGGTGTCTGCTGTCAACATGTCTGTTTAACATTGAATTCAAGGTTCTAGCTAGGCCAATTAGGCAAGAAAAATAAGTAAAAGGCATCCAGATTCAAAATGAAAAATAAAACTATCCCTGTTTGCAGACAACATGATCTTGTATATAGAAACTCCTAAGGAATCTTGCAAAAAAAAAAAAACAAAAAACAAAAAACAAAAAACCCAAAACTATTCAAATAAATTAGCATGGCTGCAGGTTACAAGATCAATATACAAAGATCAATGGTATTTCTGCATACTAGTAACAATTTGAAAATGAAATTAAGAAAAATTCCGTTAACAATAGCACCAAAATATAAATTACTTAGAAATAAAATTAACAAAAGAAGTAAAAACACTTTGAAAATTATAAAATATTGTTGAAAGAAGTTAAAGAAAACCTAAATAAATGAAACTATAGCCCATATTCATAGGTTAAAAAGTTTAATGTCTTTAATATTGTTAATATGGCAACCTCTCCAAGCTGATTTACAGGTTCACTATAAAAATCCCAGTGGCATTGATTTTTGGAAAAATTGACAAATTGACCTTAAAATTTGCATGGAAATACAAGAGACCCAGATGACCAAAGCTTGAAAAAATTGAGGACTCATACTTTTTTGTTTAAAATTTATTACAAATCTACAGCAATCAAGACAGTATAGTACTGGCATAAAGATAGACACATCTATTAATGAAATAAAATGGAAAGTCCAGAAAATAAAATGGAAAGTCCAGAAAAATTGCATTTATTGTGAATTTAATGTTTGCAAGAGTGCCAAAATAATTCAGTGTGGAAAAAGTAGTGAATTCAATAAATGATGATGAGTCAATTGGATGTCCACATACAAAAGAATGAAGTAAAACCCATACATCACACCAAATATAAAAATTACCCCAAAATGAAGCATAGTCTTAAATATAAGAACTAAAACTATAAAACTCTTAGAAGAAAGCACAAAGGTAAATCTTCATGGCCTTAGACTAGGCAATGGTTTCTTAGTTATAACAATGAAAGCACAAGCAACGAAAGAAAACAGTAGATAAATTGAACTTCATGAAAATTAAGAATATTTTTTGGTTATATACTCAAAATAATTTAAAGCAGGGATTTGAACAGATATTTGTATACTTATGTTCATAACTGAAAGGTGGAAACAACCCAAATATCAATTAATGAATGGATAAACAAAATGTGATGTATACAAACATAGACTATTATTCAACCTTAGAAAGGAAAGAAATTCTGACGTATGCTGCTGCTGCTAAGTCGCTTCAGTCGTGTCCAACTCTGTGCGACCCCATAGACAGCAGCCCACCAGGCTCCCCCATCCCTGGGATTCTCCAGGCAAGAACACTGGAGTGGGTTGCCATTTCCTTCTCCAGTGCATGAAAGTGAAAAGTCAAAGTGAAGTCACTCAGTCGTGTTCGACTCTTAGCGACCCCATGGACTACAGCCTACCAGGCTCCTCCGTCCATGGGATTTTCCAGGCAAGAGTACTGGAGTGGGGTGCCATTGCCTTCTCCGACTGACGTATGCTACAACATGGATGAACCTTGAAGACATTATGCTGCTAAATGAGTTTAAAAAGGATAAATATCATACAATTTCTCTTATAAAAAATTACATAGAGTAATCAAATGCATAGACACAGAAAGTAGAATGTTGGTTGCCAGGGGTTCATAGGAGGATAAAATGGGAAGTTATTATTTAATGAGTATAGAGTTTCAGTTTGAGAAAATAACAAAGTTCTGGATATGGGTGGTGGTGATGATTGCACAACAATGTGAATGTACTTAATACCACTGAAGCATAGGCTTAAAATGGTAAATTTCATCATGTATATTTTACCACAATAAAATATTAAAAACTTTTATGCTTCAAAGGCCACCAGCAAGAAAGTGAAAAGACAACCAACATGATAGGATAAAATATTTGCATATTATTTATCTGAAAAGGGTTGAGTATCCAGAATTTATAAAGAACAGTTACAATTCAACAATAATATCCTAACAAGCAATAAAAATCTCAACAAACTGAAAAATCAACAACTCTTCTTAGATTCATTAGAGAAGTGAGGTCACAGGGCAAAGTATTATACTAAAATTATACTAAAAAATTACAATGCATACTAAAAAGCTAAAACAGCATTTAAAGAGACAGAGAGAGCATCAGAACCAGACAAGATATGGCTAGGGTGTTGGAATTATCAGACCAAGAATTTGAAACAACTATGATTAACATGGTAAGGGCTCTAATGGATAAGGTAGACAATATACAAGAACAGATGGGCACTGTACACAGAGAGAAGGAAATCTTAAGAAAGAATAAAAAAGATATACTAGAGATTAAAAATATAGTGTAACCTAAATGAAGAATGCCTTTAATAGTCTCATTGGTAGATTGGACATGGTTGAGGAAAGTCAGTGAGATTGAGAGTATGTCAATAGAAACTTCCAAAATTGAAAAGCAAAGAAAAAGAGACTGGAAAAAATGGAACAGAATATCTATAAACTTTGGGACAACTATCAGAGATGCAACATATGCATAATGGGAATACCAGAAGGAGACAAAGACAGAAAGGAACAGAAAAAATATTTGAAGCAACAAGAACTAAGAATTTCCCCAATTAATGTCAGACACCAAATTACAGATCCAAGAAACTCAGAGAACACCAAACAGGATAAACGTTCCAAAATAATACCTGGGAATATCATATTCAAACTGCAAAAAACGAAGATAAAGAAAAAATCTTGAAAGAAATTATCCCACCTAAAGAAAAGTAAAGATAAGAATTATATCTGGATTCTACTCAGAAGTCATTTAAGCAAGATGAGAGTGGGATGAAATATTTAAGATGCTAAGAGAAAAAAACTCACCAACTTGAAATTTTGTATCATGGAAAACTAACCTCCAAAATTAAAGGAGAAACACTTTCTCAGACAAAAACTGAGAGAATTTGTTGCCAGTGAACCTGCCATGCAAAAAAATCTTAGAAGAAGTGTTTCAGAGAGAAGAAAAATAATATAGGTCATAACTTCTGATCTACATAAAGAAAGAAAGAGAATTGGAGAGGAGATGAGTTAAAACTTTTATTTTTCTTATTTTTAATTGATCTAACAGATCAATTTTTTGCTCAAAATAATAATAGCAACAGTTTAATGACAGCAATGACAGAAGGGGCAGGAAGGAAGATTAGGAGTATTTTGTTTTTATAAGACTAATGAGGCAGTATAGTGTTATATAAAAGGGGACATGAATTGTGAATGTATATTGCAAAGTCTAGGGCAACCACTTGAAAAAGTAAAAAAAAAAAAGTATAACTTATCTGCTATGGAAAGAGAGAAAATGGAATCACACAGAAAGCTCAACTAAAACCACAGATGGCAGAAAAAGAATGGCAGACAAAAATTAAAATGAAGAACAAGAGCCACAAATAGAAAACAGTGACAAATATGGAAAATATTAATCTAATCCAACAATATAAAAAATCACTTTAAATGTTAATGGTCTAAATATATCAATTAAATAACATTGCCAGAGGGGATAAAAAAATAAGACCCAACTATGTGTTGCCTACAAGGAACCTACTCTTAATATAAATACTCATACAGATTAAGAGTAAAAGGATGAATAAAGACAAAAAAGAAATTAAAGAAAAATCTAAAAATAACTCCATGCTAACACTAAGCAAAATAAAGCTGAAGTAGCTATATTAATTTCAGACAGGGTAAAAAAAAAATTACAGACAGGGTAGATTTCAGAGCAAGAAATGCTCTCAGGAATAACATTTATATTATGGTAAAGGGGTCAATTCTCTAGGAAGACATTGCAATGCTTAATGTGAATATGCCTAACAACAGAGTGCCAAAATATGTGAAACAAAAACAGATAGAACACCCCTCTATCAGAAATGGATAGATTCAGCTGGCAGAAAATCAGTAAGTACATAGTTGAACTGAAGAGCCCCATCAATCAAATGGATCTAATAAACATCTATAGACTACTTCATCCAACAACAACAGAAGAGACCTTCTCCAGGTCACAAGGAACATTCATTAACATAGACCGTTTTCTGGACCACAAAACACACCTTAACAAATTTGAAAGAATAGAAATCATACGATATCTGCTCTCAGGACACAATGGGTTAAACTAGAAATAGATAAAAAACAAAAAGGTGGAAAATACGAACATATCTGGAGATTAAACAACACACTTTTAAATAACATATGGGTCAAAAAAGGAGTATCAAGAGAAATTTTAAATTAAATGAAAATTAAAATATATCAAAATTTATGGGATGCAGTGAAAGCAATGCTTATAGAGAAATTTATAGCATCAAATGCCTATATTAGAAAAGAAGAAAAATCTGTAAATCAATAACCTAGGCTTCTACCTTAGGAAGCTAGAAAAAGAAGAGCAAATTAAATACAAGTAAGTAGAAGAAAAAATAAAAATCAGGGCAGAAATCAATGAAATTGAAAATAGGAAATCAATTGAGAAAGTCAATAAAACTAAAAGTGAATCTTTGGAAAGATACATAAAATTGATAAGGCTCTAGCCAGGCTAACCAAGAAAAAAAAAGAGAGAGAAGACACAAATTACTAGTATCAAAAATGAAAGAGGGATGTCATTACAGATCCCATAGACGTTATAAGGATAATAAAGAAATATTATGAACAACTCTATGGCACACATTTGATAACCTATATAAAATAGATCAGTTCATTGAAAGACACAATTGGCCAAAACTCACACAAGAAGAAATTGACAATATGAATAAGGCTATATCTATTAAAGAAGTTGAATCAATAATTAACAATCTTACAAAACATAAAGTTACCAGGCCCAAATGGGTTCACTGGTGAATTCTACCAAGCATTTAAGGAAGAAATGATACCAATTCTTGGCCATCTCTTCTAAAAGATAGAAGCAGAGGGAATCATTCCTAGCTCATTCTGAGACCAGCATTACCCTATCACCAAAACTAGACAAAGTTATTACAATAAAAACTACAGACCAGTATCTCTCATGAACATATGTGCAAAAATCTCAACAAAATATTAGAATCCAACAATGGATACAAAGATATATACACCACAACCAAGTAGAATTTATCACAGGTATGCAAGGCTGGTTCAACATTCAAAAATCAATTAATGCAATTTATCATAACCAGACTAAAGAACTAAAATGAAATGAGCACATCGACAGATGCAGAAAAAGCATTTGACAAAATCTGAAACCTACTACTGATAAAACGCTGAGCAAACTCTAAATAGAGGGGAACTTTCTCAACCTGGTAAAGAACATCTGCAAAAAACTTATAGTTAACATCACACTTAATGATGAGAAACTAGAAGTTTTCTTGCTAAGATCAGGAACAAGGGAAGGATATTCCCTCTTACCACTCTTTTTTCCATATTGTACTGCAATAACTCTAAAATTCCCAGAAAATAATATAGGAGAAAATCTTGACAACCTTAGCTGTGGTGATGACTTTTTAGATATGATCCATGAAAGAAGAAATTGATAAATTGTACTTCATTAAAATTTAAAAATTTTGTTCTGCAAAAGACAATATCAAGAAATTAGAAAATAAGCCACAGACTGAGAGAAAATATTTGTAGAGGACATATCTGATAAAGGACTGTTTGCTATTCAAAATATAAGAAGAACTGAAAATTCAACAAGGAAATGAACAATTCAGTTAAAAAATGAGCAAAAGATTTTAACAGATAACTCACTGAAAAAGATATATAAATGGCAAATAAGCATATGAAAAGACATGGCATATCATGTGTTATTAGAGAATTGCAAATGAAAACAATGAGATACCACTATGTACCTATAAGAATGGACAAATCCATAACCCTGACAACAAAATGATGGTGAGAATGTAGAGCAACAGAAAGTGTCATTTGTTGTTGGTGAGAAGGCAAAATGGTACAGTCACTTAGGAAGACAGTTTGGCAGTTTCCTACAAAACTAAACATATGATCTAGCAATTATGCTCCTTGGTATTTAAGGAAATGAATCAAAAAACCTATGTCCATGCAAAAATCTGCACATGATTATTTATAGCAGGTTTATTCATAACTGCCTAAACTTGGAAACAATCAAGATGTCCTTCAGCAGGTGAATGGATGTGGTTCATCCAGAAAATGGAATAGTATTCAGTACTAAAAAGAAATGAACTATCAAGACATGAAAAAACATGGAGGAACTTTAAATGCACATTACTGAGTGAAAGAAGCCAATCTGGAAAAGGTACATACCATATGATTTCAACTATATATCAGCCTGAAAAAGGCAAAACTATGGAGACAATAAAAAAATCAGTGGTTTCCGGGGCTTCAGGGGGAGGGAGAGAAGAATAGGTAAGA
This sequence comes from Odocoileus virginianus, assembly GCF_023699985.2. Classification (NCBI taxonomy): domain Eukaryota; kingdom Metazoa; phylum Chordata; class Mammalia; order Artiodactyla; family Cervidae; genus Odocoileus; species Odocoileus virginianus. Next base: position 29,630,529 of record NC_069708.1, on the reverse strand, counting down.
CAGAGAGGATTTTTAAGGCTGCGAAATTATTCTGTATACTATAATGGGGGAGTTCGACATCTGTCAGAGTTCATAGAATGTACTGATACCAAGAGTGAACCTAATGTAAACTATGGACTTTGGATACTGATGACGTACCAATGTAGGTTCACTCGTTGTAATAAATATATCACTCTGGTTTGGAATGTTTATAGTAGGAGAGGCTCTGTGTGTGTTGAGGCAGGGGGTATATAAGAAATCTCTGTACCTTCCACTCAATTTTGCTGCAAGCCTAAAAGTGCTCTAAAAATATAGTCTTTTTCAAAATCAGACCAAAAAAATTTGGATAGACATTTCTCCAAAGAAGAAATACAAATTGTTATTAAGTGTATGATAAGATGTCCAACATCATTAAAGAAGTGTAAGTCAAAAGAAAATGTAGAATTGCAAAAAAACAAAACAAAACAAAAAACTAACACTGACTAGGGTTGTTATAGGGCTTCCCCGGTGGCTCAGTGATGAAGAATCCACCTGCAATGCAGGAGACACGAGTTCAATCCCTGAATGGAGAAGATTCCCCTGGAGGAGAGCATGGCGACCCACTCATGTATTCTTGCCTGGAGAATCCCATGGACAGAGGAGCCTGGCTGGCTACAGTCCACAGGGTCACAGAGAGTCAGGCATGACTCCAGCGACTGAGCCTGCATACATGTAGGGTGGTTATAATAATAATTAAAGAGGAAAATTACAAATGTTGGTAAAGATGTGGACAAACGAAAATTGTCATTCACTCCTGGTGGGGATGTAAAATGATTCAGTTACCTTAGAAAATATTTTGGCAGCCCCTTAAAATGTTAAACATAGAGTTACCACATAATCCAACAATTCTATTTCTAGGTATATATGCATGACAGATGAAAATATATATCTACGAAAAAACTTGAATATGTGTTCATAGCAGCATTGTTTGTAATATTACCCAAATGGAAACAATCCCACTGTACATGAATTGATGAATGGATAAGCAAAATGTGATATATACATATAATGGAATATTATTCAGCCATAAAAATGAATAAATTAATAATACATGCTACAACATAGGAGAATTCCAAAAACATTATACTAGGTGAAAAAGCCAGTCAAAAGAGATCACATATTGTATAGTTCAATGTATATGAAATGTCCAGAACATGAAAGACATATAGGGAGAAAGTAGATTAGTGTTTGCTAAAATGCAGGAATGGTGACTTGAGGAGTAAGAGCTAAAGGGTATAGGCTTCTTTTTGAAGATGACAATGTTCTAAAATTGATTGTTGTGATGGTTATACAATTCTGTGAATATACTAAGTACCACTGGATTGTATACTTAAGATGTGTTGTTTGTATGGCATATGAATTTTGTCTCAATAAAACTGATATTTTTTAAAAGTTTAATAGAATAGAAGGTGATCTTTGAGTCCTGAAGGATAATTAAATAATCACAAAGTAAAGAAAGGATTTCAAGCTGATGGAACAGCATGAACAATGGTTTGGATGCTTGAAATATGAATGACATGAAGGTAAATGGAGAAGGTATGTGTGGGTGATTGATGTAGGTGTTGGGTGGAAGAATATGAGCCTGGGAAAGCAACCTGGGAACTTGAATAGCGTGCTCAGGAGTTTGGACTTAATCTTACCAAGTCAATGGAGATTCAAGATTTGTATCTGGGCTAGGAACTGACAAAGTCAGATTTCCACTTTATGGAGCATGCCCTGACAATAGTTAGTCTGTAGAATATATGAGAGGAGGCAGGAATACCAGTTAGGCTTTTGTAAACTGTGTAGACCACAAAAGTTATCACTGGGAGCTTTCTCAATTGTCTTCTCTGAGTTGCCTCCCCCAGGGCCTGCCCTGAGCCTTGTTCCTACAAGGTCTCACTATACTAAGATTTTATTTTTGGAAAATTAAATATGCACAATTTTCAAGCTCCAAAAGAATTAATCAGAGGCAGCATCTCTGTTTCTGAGAGAAACTTTGGTGCCAGTCCTAGGAGCCTACTAGGTAAATAGCAGACCAACTCTAGAGGTGGTCACGGAGTCCGCAGTATGGGTCTTAACCTGTTTTCTGCATGTCTCACCCCCACCCCGCACACTTAGGATATTCTGTTTTAGAAGCTTCTTTCAACCCACAGCCCTAGACTCCAGTTAGCTCTACCACAAGCTGCTCTGTGGCCTAAGTCAAGTCCTTTATTCTTCTAGATCTTTGTTTCTCTGTCTACATCACAAAGGATTCTAAAAATATGTTCTTTAACATATGGGCACAGGAGGAGCAGAGACAGAGAAAGACAGGAAAATAGATAAGAGGGGTAAACTGTTAGAGGGACTTAAACCTCTCTCTCTGGCTGAGAGCTCACTGGGTTTACAGTGACCTAGTTCAGCCTGGGAAGGGTGAGGACTGTCCCTAAGCCAAACATGCTACCCTCAATCTGGCATCTGCCCCTTGGGAGGATTCCACTTTCAAATTCAAAATGTACTTCATGTTTTCCAATGTTCTATGTGTCTCCAAATCACAGGAGAGCATTTTGTTTTGGGCAATATAGGAACCTATAAGAAGCATACCCTTCATTAGCCACCTCCACCGAACAATGGCAAGCAGACCAAAAGAACTTTGGTATTCAAGCTTGGCTTAGTTGTGGTGAGGATCCTTGCCCTCATCCCACTAGCCCATCTGGATTCTTGACCATACTTCACAGAGGCCTTAAAACTGGGACAAACAACCCAGAGAAGAAGGTCTACCACTCTACAAAGCAACCACAGTTTGAGAGACTAGTATGGCAGTGTCACAGAAACAGGGGAGCCAGGTTTGGGAGCAACAAGTTGGGAGCATGGACTCATTCCCTGGGGCATGTAAACGGCTGATAGGAGCTTAGTGACCATCTATTCCAGTGGCCCCTGACTGAGAATGGTAGAAGGTAGTAAGGAGGGAATGGAAGGGAGGAGAGAAATCATGGAATGAATCCAAAACCCTCAAAGAAATTCTAGATTGACCCAAGATAAGGTGACACATAGCACATGCTCACTAAAGTGTGAAATTTCTTTCTCTTTGCCTGTAACAGTCATTATCTTTACTGGTCAGGAGTTCTGATGGGCAGTTATTACTTAAGCTAATAAGATGAGGAAATAAGTTACCATGTAAGCAATATATTTATTGGTTAAAAAATCTTTCAAAAATATATGGTCCAGGAGTGGAAATATTTTTAAGGGTGAAAAATTTGGGAACAGTAAAAAAGGCTTATCAGGGCACTAGTGGTAAAGAACCTGCCTGCCAATACAGGAGACATAAGAGACGTGGGTTTGATCCCTGGCTTGGGAAGATCCCCCGGAGGACATGGCAACCCATTCCAGTATTCTTCCCTGGAGAATTCCATGGACAGAGGAGCCTGGTAGGCTACAGTCCACGGGGTTGCAAAAGAGTCAGATACAACTTAGGGACTAAACAACAATGACACAGTGGAACCCAAACATTTAATTTTACTTATAAGGAAACTGAGACCCAAGGAAGAGAAGTAACTTGTCTGAAGTCACATAGTGAGTAGACCTGCCAGATGTGGAGCCCAGATATAACCACCAGCCAGCACCCTGTTTCCACTCCTCCACTTCAAGACTACCTATCCCTCCACAACAAAGTAGGTACTCAAGAAAGTTTTGTTGAATTGAACAAAACCCATCAGCTTTTCCAGGAAAAGTGTCTGGCTTGATTGGTTCCATGGTCATTAAGTTACCTGGATTGGCAGAATTGGGCCAAGAAAGTAGAGCCTGGGCTAAAATACTCTAGAGAGAGTATTAATAAGTACACAATAAGTATTATGTATTATTACAAAGCCATGGACTTCTGAACCATGCTAGACCTATGGCAACCATAACTTTGATCAGGATATCATGGTTTCAACCCAAATTCTAAATTTCAGAATTCCCACACCCCTCTTACCAGGTGATTTGTTTAATTTATATTTTATTGATGGATAATTGCTTTACAGAATTTTGTTGTTTTCTGTCAAACCTCAACATGAATCAGCCAGTTCAGTTCTGTCGTTCAACTGTGTCTGACTCTTTGCGACCTCATGGACTGCAGCACGCCAGGCCTCCCTGTCCATCACCAACTCTTAGAGTTGACTTAAACTCATGTCCATTGAGTCGGTAATGCCATCCAACCTTCTCATCCTCTGTCGTCCCCTTTTCCTCCTGCCTTCAGTCTTTCCCAGCATCAGGGTCTTTTCAAATGAGTCAGTTCTTTGCATCAGGTGGCCACAGTATTGGAGTTTCAGCTTCAGCATCAGTCCTTCAAATGAATATTCAGGACCGATTTCCTTTAGGATGGACTGGTTGGATCTCCTTCCTGTCCCAGGGACTCTCCAGAGTCTTCTCCAACACCACAGTTCAAAAGCATCAATTCTTCTGCACTCAGCTTTCTTTATGGTACAACTCTCAAATCCATACATGACTACTGGAAAAACTACAGGTTTGACTAGATGGACCTTTGTTGACAAAGTAATGTCTCTGCTTTTTAATATACTGTCTAGGTTGGCCATAACTTTTCTTCCAAGGAACAAGTGAATCAGCCATAGGTATACATTTATCCCCTCCCTTTTGAACCTCCCTCCCATCTCCCTCACCATCCAATCCCTCTAGGGTGATACAGAGCCCCTGTTTGAGCTCCCTGAGCCACACAGCAAATTCCTGTTGGCTATCTATTTTACATATGGTAATGTAATTTTCCATGTTACTCTCTCCATACATCTCACCCTCTCCTCCCCTCTCCCAATGTCCATAAGTCTATTCTCTATGTCTGTTTCTCCATTGCTGCCCTGTAAATAAATTCTTCAGAACCATTTTTCTAGAGCCTTTGCAGTGGGAGCCAGGTGATGTTTTATTGCACCTCCAATATCATTGAACCAGTGCTCAGAGTGGCTGTAAGTGGGTTGGAGCTTGGTAAAGCAACTCAGGGAAGGGCAACTTTGTTTTCACCAGGCTCAGTGGGTCAATTTCTTTGTGTTGAGAATAGGCACAGAGAAATAATAGTCCTAGAAGAAGCGTGGGTCTGCAGCAAATCTCAGATAAAATACATTCAAGTACTTGTCTCATGCACCCAACCTGAGCTGGTTATCCATTTCACCCTAGATAATATACATGTTTCAATGCTGTTCTCCTGAAACATCCCACCCTCTCCTTCTCCCAGAGTCCACAAGTCTGTTCCATACATCTGAGTCTCTTTTTCTGTTTTGCATATAGGGTTATCGTTACCATCTTTCTAAAGTCCATATATATGTGTTAGTATACTGTAATGGTCTTTATCTTTCTGGCTTACTTTGCTCTGGAGGTGGGAGGGGGGACTGGGATGGGGAATACATGTAAATCCATGGCTAATTCATATCAATGTATAACAAAAACTACTGTAATGATGTAAAGTAATTAGCCTCCAACTAATAAAAATTAAAAAAAAAAATAAAACAATTATTGATAGAAAAAAAAAAAATACATTCAAGTGACAGGAATGGCATGAAGGGACCCAGAGAAGTGCTGCTGTTGCCTGAGTAGCTGTTTGGCTTTTGTAGCTCTTTAGAGGCAGGTCTAGAAGAAGCTCATAAAGACAAAGAAAGTAGAAAGTTCACACCAGCCCCCAAGCACCAAGGCTTTTGAAGCATTGGTGAGAGAGTATGGAGTCTGAATCCACCGCCCATCCGGACTCCTGGAACCCTGGGGCGTTGGATGGAGTCTGTATCCTTCTTCTTAGGTTTCCCCCAATGGCGTTGCCTGCTGGGTTTGCAGGTCTCCTGGTTCCCTTCTCATTTCTCCTTGGAGGTGGTATTGACAAGCCCTCCCCCACCAGATAAGGACATCATGTTCTTCCTGATCTAGGAGAGCAAAGCAATCCTTATTCCCTGGGGTCTGGGAGGGCCGGAGAGGGAAGTTCTAATGTTTGTAAGCAGATCAGTCAGTCTCCTGGGCAGCCCCAGGGGCTCCTGGTCCAGATAGCCTCCACCACCTCCTGTTTAGTCCCCTCCTCATCATTTTCCCCCCGTACAGCCTCTAGATTGCTTTGTTCATTGCCCAGAAACTTGCAGGTAGCCAAGAACAATGCATCCCACCTCCCTGGAATTGTCACTCCAGAATGGGGATTGGCTGAGGAAGAAAAGTGCACTGTGCTCCTCACTAGGCCTCCCTCCAACTCTCTCCAGCCCTTTCCTGCCTGCCAGTGGGGACTGTTCTGGTGCACAAACAGTCTCCAACCTACAGGATGGGCTGAGCACCACCCCCAACCTCCCTGGAAGCCTAGCATAGCAAAAAATACTTAAATAGCTGGTTTGAGTGGCCTTAAGGCCCAGGGGAAGAATCTGAAGGGTAAGCAAGGGCAGCAAGAACCTGGAGGGCTGCAGTAGCTGATGAGTCAGTGCTTTCTAAAGGGTTCTGTTCCTGCCTTTCTCTATAGTAATTCATTCTCAGGAACACATGCAGGGACTCTAGAGTCCAGGGCAAAGTTTTTGTTCTTGGATTCCCCATTCCAGGCTGCCCCTTCTCACACTGTGACAAAATCTTCTCAAGCCACACTCTCCTGGATTGAGAGTTACTCTTGGTTTTCAAATAGTCCCATGAGGCCATTTTAATTTTTGTTAAGGAAATATAAACTTAAATAAAATAAGAGTAAAATAAAAGTATGGCAATTTCCTTGGGGATTTCTAGAAGGAAGACATGAGATAGATCTCATATTTCATTCTAGTGATAGTTCTATTAACAGATGCACACCATGTGATCTCTTTCTGAACCCCTTTCCTGAAACAACAGCTGTTTGCTGGCCATGGGCCAGCCCAACGCTGAAGGCCAGGTTCCTCCATGTTACCATATTCTCTGGCTCAGTTACAGAGCAATAGGTCTGAAACTGACTATTTTAGGATTGTGTCCCCCCTTCCACTTATGGACTTCTAGTCTCTCCTAACTGAAGACCCTAGCCTTTGTCTAAGCCAGTGGCTTTAAAAAGAAATTAATACTGTCCTTTTTTGGTATTATTATTAGTTTGCTTTAGTAAACACATAATATTTACAAAAGTTTTGGCTCTCATTCCCTGCCCACCCCAGACAACTTCCTATATGAAAAGTTTTAAGTTTTTAATTAAAATTCTTCCTACATGGATAGGTTTTCAGAAACCCATTCCTCATACTTGGGGAAGTGTTACTGTAGGGTCAACAATGTGTAATAACATCAAAAGGATGTAAAATGTCAACAGCAACAAAAACTACCAAAAATAGCATTGAGGACAAAATAAAAACACAAATGCAACATTAGCCAAGTCAGTTTCTGCTGAACACATTTTGAAAATGGAAGTCACCAGTTACAAGGTACTTGTAAATGACTTACACATACATATTCATAACAGCTTTATTTGTAATAGTCCGAACCTAGAAATAACCTAAACATCTGTCAACAAGTGAATGGATAAGTGTTATATCCATACAGTAGAATGCTACTTAGCAATAAAAAGGAACAAAATGTTGATATACACATTATTTTGAATCTCAAAATAATTACACTTAGTGAAAGAATTTCTAAGACAAAAGAGCACATACTGTATGCATCCATTTATACAAAATTCTAAAAACTTCCAACTAACCTACAGTGACAGAAGACAGATCAGTGGTTGCCTAGGGATGGTGATGGAAGGAAAGATGTACTGCACAAGGGCATGAAGAAACTTTTGGGAGTGATATGTTCATTACCTAGGCTATTGCAATGAATTCATGGGTACATTTATTGGCCAAAATTTACCAAATTATAAACTTTAAACATATACAGTTTATTGTACATCAATTATAGCTTCATAACCTATTAAAAAGTAATTAGATACAGAGCAAAAAGTTTATTGTAGCAGATGCTGCTGGGCTTACTCAACATCCATTTTAATTCTTTATTTCTGTCACTACTACAAAAGCTACAAAAGCTAATTGCTTACGTTTCCAGACTCCAAGCTAAAAGTTAGAAAGTTAAAAATCTTTTTAAATCCATGGAATCTCTTTTCCTTTCCAATTGCAATTTTACACTGAAGCACATTGTATAAATCATATAAAAGCAGGGCTGCATTAGTGTGGTGGGGGTTCTTGTCAGGATACCGGAAACTCCACTCAGTCTTTTCTCATTTACTTTCTCCTCATCCATACTGTCCCTCTGCTGCAGTCCCTGAGGGGATCTGAATAATCTCTGGAGTTATATAGATCTCGTCTTTCTCAGGCTAGCTACTGTCTCACTATCTGTCCTAAAAGATGATGAAGCCTAGTCTCTTCATTTGATAGGTAGGGAAATTGAGCCGTGAAGAGACCTGCACATGGTCTCACAAGACAGAAGCAGACATTGGTGGCCCAAATGTTTTGGGAGTCCCAAGACTGTGTTGAGCCTGTGGGTGGTATTTCTGAAGGGCTTTTATTTTGATGGGATTTTCTTTTAGTTTCTTTACAGGTGTCTTGAATCCCTAATGAATTCCTGCTCCCCTCGTCCTAAGCACAGCTACTCTTCTGTTCCCTGCTCAGTCCTATAAAACCTTCCCCCTCCTTTCTGGAGAAGACCTTTCTCCATGGATGTGCAGCAGGTTTAACAGCAAAGTTGTGACATGCTGGGACAAGAACACTAAACTGGAATCAAAAACTCTGGGTGAAACACTAGCAGTCAGAAGTCTCCCCAGGAAACTTGTACCTCAGTACAAGTGCCGCTTTAAATGAAGAGAACCTCAAGCCTCAAAGGAGCCATGGAACCAGAAAACACAAACAACCTTGATTCCCAGTCATTCTCTGGATGCCTGTAAGGGGCTCCACCCAAACTCAGAGGGGCAGCTCCAGACCCTCTTCAAAGATACTGGGTCAACAGAGGTGGGGTTTCCATCACTAAGGAGAATAAGGGACAGGAAGAGGGAGTCCAGGGGGAACAGCAGCTATGAAAGCAGCTGGCATGGCCTGAGCTGAAGGGCTCATGAAGACACACTCCACTGAGGGTAGGGGAGAGTGAAGGCCACTACAGGGCACAGGCTTAGATTTAGAGAAATCAGGAGCTTGGAGCAAAGCACCTGGCCTCTCCATATGGGGCTGGAGATGGGATTAAGGCTGAATCTCTCCTAGGAGGAGTTGGAAGTGATTAAGTTTCAAATCTCTGGGGTGGTTTCTGGCAACATAAAGCTAAGAGCTAGAATGTTTTTCAACTTTGTAACTTCTTTAATTTGGTAATGATACCAGAGCTGCAGACCCTCTGTTCCATATATCTGTATCTGTCATTTAGTGGTAGATCCAACCCAGGCCAAGGAGCAAGGTAAAGAAGATTGTAACTACAAAAAGAGCCTTCTTGAAAAAGTAGGTCACCATGTGTGTTGCCTAGCACTGCGTGTGAGGGAACCGCCAAGCAAAGCTGGAAACAAGCTGCATGGAGGGGATGTCTCTCCCCACCCTACCCCACCCTTCTCACACATACACTGCACACACTCATTTTCCAACACATTGCTGTCCTTTAGAAGATCTTGAACACCATGATTTGGATAAGAAAAGACTGAGAAAACAGAGAAAAATTGGTAGTCACAAAAAATAAGAGCTGAGGTCCAGAAAGGGAAGGTCATAGAGAGTGTAAGGATTTGTTCAAGGTGACATGGTTTGTTAGTGGCAGATTTGGAGATAAGACTTCCCTAACTCCCAATCCAAAATGGAGATCAAGATGGAATGAATGTTTCTGAGGCAATACACAGCTAGACTAAAGAAAGAGCTTCCTATGAAATCTTGCCATTTGTGACAAGATGGATGGACCTTGAGGGCATCATACGAAGTAAAGTAAGTCAGAGGGGGAAAGATAAATACTATATGATCTCACTTGTATATGGAGTCTAAAAATAAAACAAAAACAAAAAACCAACCAAACAAGAAACCCCAGAGCTCATGGATATAGAGAACAGATTGGTGGTTAGTTGAGGTGGTTGAAGAGGATCAAAAGGTATATATTTCCAATTAAAAATGAATAAATCTTGGGAATGTAATGAACAGCATGGTGACAATAGTTAGTAATACTGTATTGCAAACTAACACAACATTATAAAGCAATTCAGTTCAGTTCAGTTACTCAGTCATGTCCAACTCTTTGTGACCCCATGAACCACAGCACGCCAGGCCTCCCTGTCCATCATCAACTCCTGGAGTCCACCCAAACCCATGTCCATTGAGTCGGTGATGCCATCCAGCCATCTCATTCTCTGTTGTCCCCTTCTACTCCTGCCCTCAATCTTTCCCAGCATCAGGGTCTTTTCCAATGAGTCAACTCTTCGCATCAGGTGGCCAAAATATTGGAATTTCAGCTTCAACATCAGTCCTTCCAATGAACACCCAGGAATGATCTCCTTTAGGATGGACTGGTTGAATCTCCTTGCAGTCCAAGGGACTCTCAAAAGTCTTCTCCAACACCACAGTTCAAAAGCATCAATTTTTCGGTGCTCAGCTTTCTTCACAGTCCAACTCTCACATCCATACATGACCACTGGAAAAACTTGACTAGATGGACCTTTGTTGATAAAGTAATATCTCTGCTTTTTAGTATGCTATCTAGGTTGGTCAAAACTTTCCTTCCAAGGAGTAAGTGTCATTTAATTTCATGGCTGCAATCACCATCTGCAGTGATTTTGGAGCCCCCCAAAATAAAGTCAGCCACTGTTTCCACCGTTTCTGCATCTATTTGCCATGAAGTGATGGGACCGGATGCCATGAAGTGATGGGACCGGATGCCATGAGCTTAGTTTTCTGAATGTTGAGATTTAAGCCAACTTTTTCACTCTCTTTCACTTTCATCAAGAGGCTCTTTAGTTCTTCTTCACTTTCTGTCATAGGGTGGTATCATCTGCACATCTGAGGTTATTGATATTTCTCTCGGCAATCTTGATTCCAGCTTGTGCTTCTTCCAGCCCAGCATTTCTCATGATGTACTCTGCATATAAGTTAAATAAGCAGGGTGATAATATACAGCCTTAACGTACTCCTTTTCCTATTTGGAACCGGTCTGTTATTCCATGTCCAGTTCTAACTGTTGCTTCCTGACCTGCATACAGGTTTCTCAAGAGGCAGATCAGATGGTCTGGTATCCCCATCTCTTTAAGAATTTTCCACAGTTTATTGTAATTGCAAAACAATTATATTGCAATAAAAAATACTGTATTGCATACTTGAAAGTAGCTAGGAGAGTGGATCTTGAAATTTCTCATAATAAGAAAAATTTTGTAACATTTGGTGATGGATGTTAACTGGACTTATTGTGGTGATCATTTTGCAATATATACAAATACTGAATCATTAGTACACCAGGAACTACTATAATGTTTTCTCAATTATACCTCAATAAAAAAAGATGTTCCACCATAAGAAGTCATATAAGACGCTGAGTTAGGAAACCTGAAAAAACATATCTTTTTCATATAAGACATTGATTTGGAGTAAAGCAAGACAGCACAAAGTTTCTCTAAACCATAGGGATTCTTCCTCAAAGTTTAGAAAAGTGCTGACTATTTTCTAAGGGTGGCCCATGTCTTCTCATCACATAGGACCCTGGCTAAAGATCCAAATTCCAGGTCAAATCATTTGATTTCACATTGCTCAGAACTGGTGTTATTCTGGAGTTTCAAGAATCAGACAATAAAATAGGATTAAATGTTCTAGGATTTACTAAGGGAAATGAGAGCATGGAGAAGGGGGCCTGGGAAGGTTAAGAGAGCCATGAGAATGTAATCTAAGTCTGACCCTGAACAAAAGGGAAAGGTAGAGAAGTTTGGGTAGAGGTGTCCCAGTCTGCTCTACACTCTAAGGAAGGTTTGAAAAAGCCATCAGGGATTTATGTGACTGATGTCAGTAGGCAGTCAGAGGAATTCTGTGTCTCTCATGAATGGGTCTACCTTAGTATCTCTGCCATATAGTGGGCACCTTAGCACAAATGCTGGGGTGGGTTTCAGAGCACAGCAATCCTTGGTCACTTAAGCTCCTTGTAGTCAGAGGTCACCAAGGTACATTCTCTCGAGTACCAAAGAACTCCATCTTTATCTTCAGTAGAAGATACCCTTTCTTTGCCCAGATACATATGCTTTCCCCATATCCATAGGGCAACTGGAACCTTGAGTCTCTAGAGAGAAAGAACAGAAGAGGACCAGGGATCAGAGAGCCTCTCCCTGGAACAATGAAGTCAGACCACCTGGAACCATGGGTTCTTTTCTTCCATGGACCTGCCCTCTGTCGTGGACTAACATGTTGATACCACCCATGCTAGTTGTCGATTAGAGCCATTCAATTCTAGCAGCCCTTCCAAGTACCCTGAATGTATAGACTGTTTCTTGTTCCAGTGAAGTGAAAGTGAAGTCGCTCAGTCGTGTCCAACTCTTTGCAACCCCATGGACTGTAGCCTACCAGGCTCCTCGGTCCATGGGATTTTCCAGACAAGAGTACTGAAGTGGGTTGGCATTTCCTTCTCCAGGGGATCTTCCCAACCCAGGGATAGAACCCGGGTCTCCCGCATTGTAGGCAGACACTTTTCCATCTGAGCTACCAGGGAAGCCAAGCACACTCTTATACTTCCTTTCTCTAGCTTCTTAATCACCTGGGCCTGGAGAACACAAAGCAAACAAAGAATGGCCAAGGAGGTGGGGTGAAAGTTGGAGAGAATGCCACACACAACTGTTTTCTTCTAACAGTGGGTGTTACTGTAGGGATCAAGTCAACATTTTGCTGACCACCGCCCCCCCACCCAATAAACCTAACCTCCATTAGTCTATACACCCGTACTAACAGGCAATTAGTATACCTGCTTAGTGGATGAGAAAACTGAGGATACATGTAAGCCACTTGCCTACAGTCATACAATTCTAAGTGGCAGAGACCCTAAACTTATAACAGACCTTGGTGGGAGGGGACCCAAGTTTTGTCCTTCAGTGAGTTTTCCCTCTTTCAGAACCACTGGAGGCCACCACTAATCTGCATTTTCTTTCTGGTAACTGCCATGGCTTCAACTCAGCTTCAGCCACTGGGGTAGCTACTGCCTCAGTGTCTCTTTTCCAGACTACCTCTCAGCTTCTAGACTTGATAGGAGGCAGGAAAAGTCCTGGATTAGGATCAGGGTCAGAGCTCAGTTATAGGTAGAGACCAAAGTGGAGGTTTGGAATGGCTTGAGAGGATCCAGGCAGGGCTCTGATAAGACAGGGATTGGAGCTTAGCTGGGCTTTCCAGACACCCCAGTCTACACACCACTTACTGGCATGAACAAAATAAACCATTCCCCTACAAAACTGCAACTTCCCTGGTGACTCAGATGGCAAATGCATCTGCCTACAATGTAGGAGACCCAGGTTTGATCCCTGGGTTGGGAAGATCCCCTGGAGAAGGAAATGGCAACCTACTCCAGTACTCTTGCCTGGAAAATCCCGTGGATGGAGAAGCCTGGCAGGCTACAGTCCATGGGGTCGCAAAGAGTCAGACATGACTGAGCAACTTCACTTTCACTACAACACTAGTCCAAAGGGATTTCTTTATTGCGCTAGCTTTGATTTTACTTTAAAAAGCCCACAGAACACCAGTCCTGGAGATTTAACAAGCACATTCTTGGGCACTGAGTCATTGGTGGTAGGAGGTAGAGAAAGAAGCAGAAATCTGACCAAGTCTTTTTTTTGTAGTCAAAGACTACAACATAGCAAAGTGTCTATGTTGCCAAACAGTTATTGATATTCCCTTCCAGCCTGATTATTTAAAGACAGGTATATAGAGTATGTTGAAGAGGATGTTCTTTTTATTCAGTATCACTAATGTTTCATTTTACTAGTAGAATAGTTCAATAAATTTTACTTTTCTGAAGAAAGGAAAGATATATATATATATATATCCCTCATTCCTGGGCAAGTCAAGCTTACACACAACTACGGGCCCAGAGCCAGCAAGAGAGCAAGCATAGATGAACAGACATCAGAATTCCCAGTGCCTGGTGTCTCTCTTCTCCTTCCTCTGTGCTAACTCTCCCTAAAGTTCTGGTGCATAGGAGGTAGGCTCTGTGTAAGAACTGCAAGTAGATGGGGTAGAAGCTGAAGGATATTCTGGGTAGCATGAGTCCTTTGGAGGGAGCCAGAGAAGAAACATTCCTTATATGAGAGGCTTCCAAGAAAAGTCAGAAACTGGCCCAAATTGTTTGTGGGCTTCTCATTGGAGGTAGGCAGTCTCTTCATAAGCATTCATGGTAGGTAAAGAGTAAGAAGGCTAGAAGTAAAAAAGACTTCTGATCTAGCATGAGGGGAAAGGTGATGACAAGGGCGTCAGTGGGGCTTAGGACAGTATCAGTGATTCTGAATCTCAGACTTTTACACTCGTAGGCTGTCTATATTTCAGGGTTCAGGGTCTTATTGAGGTGCAGGGTGACCCAGAGTCAATGGAGTAGAGGCTGGGAAGCCTGATTTGTTGGGAGTCTGCCGTTCAAGCCTCGAAGATATAAGGTTTGCTTTCTGTAGAGCAAGTTTTTTTTTTTTTTTTAAATCTTGACTGTACATTAGAATCACCTAGAGAACTTTTTAAAATGTTGCCCCTCCACCCCCACTCAGAGATGTTGATTCAATTGGTCTGGAGTAGGGCAAGCCCATCAGCATTTTTTAAAGATCCCCAAGGGTTTCCCTGGTGGCTCAGATGGTAAAGAATCCACCTGCAATGCAAGAGACCTGGGTTCAATTCCTGGGTTGGGAAGATCCCTTGGAGGAGGAAATGGCCACCCACTCCAGTATTCTTGCCTGGAGAATTCCATGGACAGAGGAGCCTGGTGGGCTACAGTCCATGGGGTCACAAAGAGTTGGACACAACTGAGCAACTAAGCACAAGGGATTTTCATAGGCAGCTTGGACTGAGAACCATTGCTCTGGAAGAAGTCCACAGTCTCAGTTTGATGCCAGCTTAGGTAACAGGTCAAGTGACCGGGAGTTGGTAAAGACAGAAAGGGAAGAAATAGCAAGAGATGGATGCTGTAGAAAGTACACACTGGCCTATATGAGCCAGGAGACCTAGGTCGAGGACTTGTTTCTGCTACTGCTTTAGTGTGTGACCTTGGTCAAGTTCCTGTCTCTCTCTGTGCCCCTATATCTTCACCAGTAAAACAAAGGAGTTGGATTTCATGGCCTCTAAGTGTTCTTCCAACTTCTTCAACATTACAGGAATTTACCAGGCAGGAGAAAGGAGTGGGAGATGCTTTGCTGCTGCTGTGTACTCAAGGCTTGACCTGTGGGGTATGCAAAAGAGCACTGCTAACTCAGCCTATGAGGAAAGGTTGATCTCAGGGACCTGCCTATCTAGAGCTCAAATTGAAAGGAATCGAAACTATTTTCCTTAATCGTGAGCCCACTAGGTAGAGGCAGTGCCTAAGTGCAGGCTCCTTTGATAGCATCACATACATATTTATTAACAGTATTTGCAGCAATAGTAGTAGTAGTGATAATAATCTTAATTTGATATCTACATTTCCATCTCATGACAGCACAAGTGTATCTGCAGTAGCATCCTAAAGAGCTTAAACCACTTCAACTGCATTTTCTTCTTCATTCTTATTATCTCCCCACTGGGAAGATGAAGGCCCAGGGAACTGAGGTAGAAGTGTATGTAGTAATTCCTATTTCAAGTCACTGTTTTCCAAGCTCAAATGTGGCCAAGACTCTCAGCCCACACACTAGACTCTAAGAATGGCTTGCTGCCCAGTTGGGAAGGGAGCAAAGTGTCTTCTTCCACCTCCAATTCAATTCATAACTTCTCCTCTCTGTACCTCCTTTCCCAGTCAGTAGGGCACTACTAGCCTCCTGGCAGTTTCTTCATCCATTTCCTGCCTCTCCCCTGTAGCCCTACTCATGAACTACAACTACAGAACACAATCCATTCAATAACAATTTCACCATGCAACAATCACAACTCAGAAGTAAGTCAATTACTTAGACTGGAAGCTTCCTGGAAAAGAGATCTTGCTTTCTTTCTCCTCAGTCCCCTACAGCTTAACACAGAACTGAGCAGTCAGTGCATACCTTTCACAAGAGGCCAGTTGGCTCATCTGATAAAGTTGCCAGGGCTAATCAATCAAGGATTGTAAAAGCCCAGTGCAATAGCCAGATATTCATGGATTTTGTGAATAGATATTTTCCCTGGTGGCTCAGATGGTAAACCGTCTGCCTGCAATGCGGGAGACCTGGGTTCGATCCCTGGGTCAAGAAGATCCCCTGGTGAAGGAAATGGGAACCCACTCCAGTACTCTTGCCTGAAAAATTCAATGGACTGAGGAACCTGATAGGCTACAGACCATGGGGTAGCAAAGAGTCGGACATGACTGAGCAAAATCACTTCATTTTGGAATACAGGTCCAAAGCCTTGGCTTGCCACTGCAGGCTCTTCTTGTCCCTCTTTCACATAGTGCACTCCTACAGTACACAGTATACTCCTACCTGTGCCATAGAACTACTCCTGCCTGCTCCCCACATGTCTTTCATGCCCTGGTGCCTCCTCTTCAGGTTCATTCTCCTCTTGACTCAGGTCCTCTATACCAGCAGTAGAATGTAGGAGGAGCAACACTCCACCTCCTTCACTACCCCTCACCTTACTTGGGTCCACTCTGCCTGGAATGGCCTGATTCTTATCAAGGCTAGTACTACCCCATTCCTTCTTCATTGCTTTCTCATCACCATCACTATTCTTCCCTATTCTCCCAGCCAGAAGAACTTCTAAATTCCCAGAGGCCTTTTGCTCCTCTCTCTCATGGCCCTTAGCATTTTCTATTCTACTTTGTAATTAACAGCTCAATAACACTAAGATATCTCACTTGTTGTATGACCTTTCAACAAGTCACTTAACTTCTCAAGCTTTAGTTACTCATCTATAAAATGGAGATAACAATCTTTGCTCTAACTACCTCCCGGATTAAATGAGATAAAATATGTGAAATATATAGTACATAATCATAATGATAGATAATGTTTATTACCTATCATTATATGTGCCAGGCACTATTCAAAGTACTTCATATGTATATCAATTCACTTAAACCAACAAGCAACCCTATTCAAAGCTTACAATTATTATCCTGATTTTGAGGAAACTGAGACACATAGAGAGATAAAGTAATCTGCACAAGGACACACAATTTGAATCTAGGCAGTCTAGCTTTTGAGTGCTCACGTATGACTTAGTAATACAACTCCAATGCAGGCAACAAGATATTAATTTACATATATACACACAGATGCATGCATATATATATTCTTATGAATTTTAATATTAAGTGTGATGTAATAGGAAAAGAAATAGAAATTTAGGAATTCAGAGAATAGATTGATATGATTTAAACCTGTTGAATAAAGCATCATAGAATATATATTGACTTAAGCTTTGTCATGAAAGATGAATTAGAGCAAGGAGACTATCATAAGATTAGTCAAAAGCCCAGAGACAGAAGTATGTCTGAGGTACAGGGATGAAAACAGTGAGGACATCGAGTTGGCTGGAGTTGGGGCATAATGGAAGCCAGACAGTGAAGGGATAGATGAACAGTAAAAGAAATGGCCTATAAAAAAATAAACATGACCTGCTGAACAAGAGCTACATGGGGTTTAGATGTCGCTCTCTCTGGGCCAATGAAATCAAATTTACATATGCATGAGGATGGTCAAGGATGAGATATGTAAGTGGATTCAAAAAAAGGAGAGTCAAGGTGAAAGGTATACTGCAACAAAGATAAATGACAGTTAATCTACTTGGAATAAAAAGAAACCAGCACAACTATAGACTGAAGGAGCTATGGCTTAGTAGAGACCTAGGAGAGATAGTTAGGAGTTTTAGACAACGATAAGTTTAACAGGTAACAAAGTTGTGATGTTCCATCTTATTGGAAATCTTGAGCTGAGTTGTCCAAAATGTACTGATCAGAACAAAGGAGGAGATAGTTGTTCTTTCTTCTGCTCTGAGCAGACTATCACCTGGAGGGATGCTGGGGTTCCATGGCCCCACACACAAAGAGCAACTAGAATATGTCTAGAGGAGAGTAGACTGAGGACAATTGCACTTATATGAGCATCAGTGAAAGAAGACCTGGGTATATTTGTATATATATCTGTATTTATATGTGCAAAATATATATGTATTACACATACCTATATATGTATATGCCACATTTGTGTCATGATGCAAAATGTACATATAAATAATCTATATTTTAAATATACATGTGATATTTATATTACCTTAAACAAATCTCACAAAACAGCAATTATTCCTACTCTATGCGACAAACTAACACTTTCTGATGTATTGTATTTTTTTAAAATGCAGAATGTGACCTACTAAATTAATTCCATGACCCACTAATGGGGTATAATGCACACTTTGAAAAAGAGTATACTAGATAAATCTAGAGGGTCCCACATGCTATAAGTCCCTACCCTTCTGTGTTGCTCATTTCTTGCTTCCTAGTCCAAAATGGTACCTGAATTATGGGCATGTCACTACTTTTCTTTTCTAGAGCAGGAGCTATAAGACTGCCTGCATTAGGACAAAAGAGAAGGCTTGCCCCTCTCCAGGCTAGTTCTCAAACCCACTCTGTTGAGAGTAGGGTGGTAATGCTTCAGGAAAGAGAGCTGATGATTGGCAGTCAGAAAGGTGGTGGAAACTGGGTGGCCCAGCCTCAACACATGTCCATTTGGGGTGGGGGTGCCTAGGAGACTTACCAACTCCATTCTGGTCATTTTACCATGATCCGAGGGGGTTCCAGAACCAATCTGCTGCTAGTCATTTAGCTCAAATTGTGCTCTAACAGTGGACAAAGACATTGACTTTTCCCTTCTTCATATAGAGGGCATCCTTGGACCCTTTTGCTAACTGTGGGCTCCTCCAAGCCCTTTAAAAATGGTACGTCCCTTCTTCTGAGAGAGCATGCCATACTTGAATCCAGCTTCATTCCCTCCTATTTATAACACCAGGGAAGCTAAGTACACCAAAAGCATTTGACCAGTGTGGCACATTTAACTGTCACATTCTCCAATGAGACATTTGTCCCATGACAGGTGGGGGACCCCCCAGGGAGATGATATGTCAATGCAAATAGGCATATCACTATGAGAAATTCCCCCTCATACACATTCACACACTTCCTTTATAATCCCTTCCTGAGCTACTGGGCCTTGAGGATTCAGAGTTTTCCTTGCTTCATAGCTTATCCCCTCATCACTAACCAACAACATTTCATGTCAATTCATAGCCAAGCCTACCAAGGTCTAGTCATATGACATGGTCATTTCTTCCTTGCCTGGAATAAAACATTGAAAATAACCTCAGAGATATCATTGACAAACTACATTTCAAGTTGGAATAATCTCATAGAGTCATAGAATGGGCAGCAGAACTGGAACATACCTCAAACATTATGTTGCCTAAATCTGATGTTTCATCATGGAGCCTAACTGTGTATATGAGGGAAAGTGGGAGGAATGAGTGATCAACTTTTCAATTTATTGATTACACTTTTTAGGCTATATACATACTTTGTCCAATGAATGTTTTTTTGCCTTTCCTCAGAAAGCTGCCTCTACCTCCCCTCTGAAACTCACCACATAGTCACATACCCACTGCCTAACCCCACCTCCAGCCTTACTTATCACACTCAAAGAATATACACAACCTTCTTGACTTCAGACTATACTACAAAGCTACCATCATCAAGACAGTGTGGTACTAGCACAAAAACAGAAATATAGACTAATGGAACAAGACAGAAAGCCCAGAGATGAGCCCACACACCTACAGACAACTTATCTTTGACAAAGGAGGCAACAATATACAATGGAGAAAAGACAGCCTCTTCAATAAGCAGTTCTGGGAACACTGGACAGCTATATATATAAGAATGAAATGAGAACACTTCCTAACACCATACACAAACATAAACTCAAAATGGATTAAAGACCTAAATGTAAGACAAGGAACTATAAAACTTAGAGGAAAACATAGGCAGAACACTCTTTGACATAAATTGCAGCCGTATCTTTTTGGATCCATCTCCTAGAGTAACAGAAATAAAAACAAACAAACAAAAAAACATGTGGAACCTAATTAAATTTAAAAGCTTTTGTACAACAAAGTAAACTAAAAACAAGGTGAGAAGACAATCCTCAGAATGAGAGAAAATAATAGCAAATGAAACAATTGACAAAGGATTAATCTCCAAAATATATAAGTAACTCATGTAACTCAATACCAGAAAAACAAACAACCCAATAAAGAAGTGGGCAGAAGACCTAAATAGACATTTCTCCAAAGAAGACATACAGATGGCTAATAAACATATGAAAAGATGCTCAACATCACTCATTATTAGAGAAATGCAAATCAAAACTACAATGAGGTATTACCTCTCACCAGTCAGAATGGCCATCATCAAAAAATCCACAGACGTTAAATGCTGGAGAGGGCGTAGAGAAAAGGGAACCCTTTTGCACTGTTGGTAGAAATGTAAATTGATATAGCTACTATGGAGAACAGTATGGAGATGCCTTAAAAAACTAGGAATAAAACTACCATATGAACAACAATCCCACTACTGGGCATATACTCTGAGGAAACCATAATTGAAAAAGACCCAAGTACCCCAATGCTCACTGCAGCTCTATTTACAATAGCTAGGAAGGACATGGAAGCAATCTAGATCTCCATCGACAGATAAATGGATAAAGAAGCTGTGGTACATACATACAACTGAATATTACTCAGCCCTAAAAAGGAACACATTTGAGTCAGTTCTAATGAAGTGGATAAAACTGGAGCCTATTATGCAGAGTGAAGTAAGTCAGAAAGAGAAAAACAAATATCGTATACTAACATGTATATATGGAATCTAGAAAGATGGTACTGATGAACTTATTTACAGGTAGCAGTAGAGATGCAGACATAGAGAATGGACTTGTGGACACAGTGGGAGGAGGAGAGGGTGGGACAAATTGAGAGAGTAGCATGGAAACATATATATTACCATATGTAAACTAGATAGCCAGACGGAATTTGCTTATGATGCAGGGAGCAAAAACAGGTGCTCTGTGACAACCTAGAAGGGTGGGATGGGGTGGGAGGTAGGAGAGAGGTTCAAGAGGGAGATTAATATGTATACCTATAGCTGATTCATGTTGATGTATGGCAGAAACCAACACAATATTGTAAAGCGATTATCCTCCAATTAAAAATAAATAAATAGTTTTTAAAAAGGATATGCACAAAACAAACCACCTTTTTACTGGTTGTATATTTGGAATCAGAATTATACATGTCAGGGATTGGAAAGTTTCTTAAAGATTATCCTTAATAAAAAGCATTTTTAAAGCTCAAGTGCTTTACCCACAGAGCCCTACAGAAACCCAATACAGAGGGACAAGAAAAGAAAGTTAACTAAGAGAGATTCTACCTTTTCTGTTTTTTTACTGCTTAATTTCCTTCAATTCCAGACAGGTAAACCTGTATATATTTTATGGCTGAATGAGACTTTCAAGGTCAAGACAAGGATTTCTTCTTTCATGATGAAGACTCCCAGATTGTCAGGAACCTGCCCACCCCCACTGCCACTAGAGCTGAGGGGACACCATTTGTACAAAATACTTCCCATGGGCCATCAAAGAAAGGGTAGGAAGAGCAAAAGTGGGGGACCTTGAATGTTGTGACTTTCACTCATAGAAGTGAGACCTGATCCACCTGATCCACCTCCCCTCCATTGTCAGGGAGGCAGTGCCTTGTCTGACATTGGATTGGTCCAAAATCCAGAGTTAAGTTCTTTTTTCCCACTAACTTGAGTCAAATACTACGTGATAAGTAGATGGAGGTTTCTTTCACTTCCTGTGGGTGGGCATTTGGTACTAGAGTTCAGATCACAGAGTCATAAACTGACAGAAATGGAAGATTTCTAAGGGACCACTGAATTCAGCATCCAGTTCTATAGAGGGAGAGACTTAGACCTAGAGAGAGGAAGGAATATGATCAAGGTTTAAAAAAGAGTTAGTGGCTGATCCAGGTCTTCTGACTCAGCTAGCACTATTTCCTTTGTTTTTCTTCGGTTGGTTTAGTCTCCATTTGTTCAGTATTATTCCAACCAGTAATGCTGAAGAAGCTGAAGTTGAACAGTTCTATGAAGACCTCAAGACCTTTTAGAACTAACAAACAAAAAGGATGTCATTTTCATTATAGGGGACTGGAATGCAAAAGTAGGAAGTCAAGAAACACTGGAGTAACAGGCAAATTTGGCCTTGGAGTACAGAATGAAGCAGGGCAAAGGCTAATAGAGTTCTGCAAAGAGAATGCACTGGTCATAGCAAACACCCTCTTCCAACAACACAAGAGAAGACTCTACACATGGACATCACCAGATGGTCAACACTGAAATCAGATTGATTATATTCTTTGCAGCCAAAGGTGTAGAAGCTCTATACAGTCAGCAAAAACAAAACCGGGAGCTGACTGTGGCTCAGATCATGAACTCCTTATGGCCAAATTCAGACTTAAATTGAAGAAAGTAGGGAAAACCACTAGACCATTAGGGATGACCTAAATCAAACCCCTTACGATTATACACTGGAAGTGAGAAATAGATTTAAGGGACTAGATCTGATAGACAGAGTGCCTGATGAACTATGGATGGAGGTTCATGACATTGTACAGGAGACAGGGATTAAGACCATCTCCACAGAAAAGAAATGCAAAAAAGCAAAATGGCTGTCTGAGGAGGCCTTACAAATAGCTGTGAAAAGAAGAGAAGTGAAAAGCAAAGGAGAAAAGGAAAGGTATTCTCATTTGAATGCAGAGTTCCAAAGAATAGCAAGGAGAGATAAGAAAGCCTTCCTCAGCGATCAATGCAAAGAAATAGAGGAAAACAACAGAATGGGAAAGACTAGAGATCTCTTTAAGAAAATTTGAGATACAAAGGGAATATTTCACGCAAAGATGGGCTCGATAAAGGGCAGAAATGGTATGGACCTAACAGAAGCAGAAGATATTAAGAAGAGGTGGCAAAAATACACAGAGAAACTGTACAAAAAAGATCTTTATGACCCAGATAATCACAGTGGTGTGATCATTCACCTAGAGCCAGAAATCCTGGAATGTGAAGTCAAGTAGGCCTTAGGAAGCATCACTATGAACAAAGCTAGTGGAGGTGATGCAATTCCAGTTGAACTATTTCAAATCCTGAAAGATGATGCTGTGAAAGTGCTACACTCAATTTGCCAGCAAATTTGGAAAACTCAGCAGTGGCCACAGGACTGAAAAAGGTCAGTTTTCATTCCAATCCCAAAGAAAGGCAATGCCAAAGAATACTCAAACTACTGCACAATTGCACTCATCTCACATGCTAGTAAAGTAATGCTCAAAATTCTCTAAGCCAGGCTTCAGCAATACGTGAACCGTGAACTTCCAGATGTTCAGGCTGGTTTTTGGAAAGGCAGAGGAACCAGAGATCAAATTGCCAACATCTGCTGGATCATCAAAAAAGCAAGAGAGTTCCAGAAAAACATCTATTTCTGCTTTATTGACTATGCCAAAGCCTTTGACTGTGTGGATCACACTAAAGTGTGGAAAATTCTGAAAGAGATGGGACTACCAGACCACCTGACCTGCCTCTTGAGAAACCTATATGCAGGTTAGGAAACAACAGTTAGAACTGGACATGGAACAACAGTATGGTTCCAAATAGGAAAAGGAGTACGTCAAGGCTGCATATTGTCACCCTGCTTATTTAACTTATATGCAGAGTACATAATGAGAACTGGGCTGGAAGAAGCACAAGCTGGAATCAAGATTGCCGGGAGAATTATCAATAACCCCAGATATGCAGATGACACCACCCTTATGGCGGAAAGTGAAGAGGAACTAAAAAGCCTCTTGATGAAAGTGAAAGAGAAGAGTGAAAAAGTTGGCTTAAAGCTCAACATTCAGAAAACTAAGATCATGGCATCTGGTCCCATCACTTCATGGCAAATAGATGGGGAAACAGTGGAAACAGTGGCTGACTTTATTTTTTGGGGCTCCAAAATCACTGCAGATGGTGATTGCAGCCATGAAATTAAAAGACACTTACTCCTTGGAAGGAAAGTTATGGCCAACCTAGATAGCATATTACAAAGCAGAGACATTACTTTGCCAACAAAAGTCCATCTGGTCAAGGCTATGGTTTTTCCAGTGGTCATGTATGGATGTGAGAGTTGGACTGTGAAGAAAGCTGAGTGCCTAAGAATTGATGCTTTTGAACTGTGGTGTTGGAGAAGACTCTTGAGAGTCCCTTGGACTGCAAGGAGATCCAACCAGTCCATCCTAAAGGAGATCAGTCCTGGGTGTTCATTGGAAGGACTGATGCTGAAGCTTAAACTCCAATACTTTGGCCACCTCATACGAAGAGTTGACTCATTGGAAAAGACCCTGATGCTGGGAGGGATTGGGGGCAGGAAGAGAAGGGGACAACAGAGGATGAGATGGCTGGATGGCATCACTGACTCGATGGACATGAATTTGAGTGGACTCTGGGAGTTGGTGATGGCCAGGGAGGCCTGGCATGCTGTGATTCATGGGATCGCAAAGAGTCAGACGCGACTGAGTGACTGAACTGAACTGATTCATTCAACAAATATTTATTTGGTATCTATTATGTGGCAGTCAGACCTTGCGTTAGGCCCTGAGGCATACAATGGGGCGTCCATAATTTCTCAATAGGAAGGGCATAAGGAAAGCAATTTGGCTGGAAGGAGGTGACTAGAGGACTTATCTTGCTTGTTTATATAACAAGTGCATGAATTTTGCTTAGATTATCAATTTATTAATCATAACTCTGAGAGATGCTAAAGTTTCCCAAGGCAACCCTTGTTACTGT
Organism: Odocoileus virginianus; assembly: GCF_023699985.2. Classification (NCBI taxonomy): domain Eukaryota; kingdom Metazoa; phylum Chordata; class Mammalia; order Artiodactyla; family Cervidae; genus Odocoileus; species Odocoileus virginianus. Next base: position 29,605,632 of record NC_069708.1, on the reverse strand, counting down.
CACTGGTGGTAGAGGAAGGGTGGGCTTGTTTCAAGACAAAACCATCCCATTATCCCTAGAGGATTAGGGTGGAGGGTGAAGAGTAGGAGGAGGGAGGGAGGGTTATTGGGAGGAGAAGGATTAGGCAGAGGAGAAATCCTCAGAGTAAAATTGCCAAACAGAAGAGTTCCCCACAACAGGATGAATCAAGACCTTTCCAGTCAGAGAAACCACAGGCTGCCAGCAGGTGACCTAGTTAGAGGGGTGTGTGGCTAAGGCAGTCAATGTGCTAAAAAGCCCCACAGATGCTGCAGACCAGGCAACAGACAGCCAGGGATCCTGAAAAGCGAAGTTAGCTGTATCCTCAGGCTCTCATATCCAGTGGGAAAAGCAATTTTCTGTTGTACCTGGCTGCCTTCAAGAAGCTGAAATATCTGAAATGCAGTGGAGCCAGGCTGCACTGAGATATCGCTCAGCTGAGGCCCACTGAAGCCAGCACAGTAGGACAGGGAAATGTTAAGTAAATTGCTCTGGAGGTTAGATCTTGAACCTGGGGTAATCGCACAACTTCTCCAAGAATGAACTGAAGATGTGGGATCAATAGGGCACCATGGGGTCAGGGAATGGTCAACATCCATTAGGTACACTCTCTCTGACCCTACAGCGTGGCTCATAACTTAGCATCATTCAATCAAAAGTGAAAGGTTCCATGGCTGATTCATGTCAATGTATGACAAAAACCACTACAATATTGTAAAGTAATTAGCCTATAACTAATAAAAATAAATGAAGAAAAAAAAAGTGAAAGGTTCCGAGTACTACCTCTTCATTGTGTGGGTGGGGAAACAGAGGGGTGAGGGCTTACTCTCAAGTCACATCAAGTAGTGGTGAGGCTAGAACCTAGGTCTAATGACAGTCAGTGCTCTTTCTACCATACTCCCCTACCTAGCTTGGCACTGAGCTCACTTCAAAGAATAAAAATGCAAACAAGTCAGGCCTGCCTTGCCCTCCACTAGCCATCTTTCCATTCTACTTCCTAGCCTAGTCCTGAAGAAGAGCAGGTCAAAGCTATGGACAGCCCTGCAGACTTAGGCAGGGTGAAACACAGTGCTGTGAGAGCGATAAGCACAGCTTAAGATGCAGACATGCAGGAACAACTCCCAGGGTTTGCCTCAATGCTGCATAATTGACGTTTAAGGCATTTTTCAAAGCATGTCATTATCCTTGCACTTAAGGCTGCCGCCAGCAATAGTGTGATGGGAATAAGGCCAAAATTCCCCAAGATATACAGACACTTAGCCCCAGTCTGAGCTTTAGGTAACCTGCTGCCACTAGACATTCTGCCTCCCTCAGCACAAGAACTGAGCTCCCAGCTCCCACACAGCTCTGGGCAGATCTCTGGCAGTACACACATTTGAAACTTTACAGCTGGCCCTGCTCTTTGAAGAAGGAGAGGCACTGTGGCTCCTACCTCAACCTTTTATCCCTGGAAAAATGAAGGTACAGAGGCTAAGAATATGCAGCAATCTGAGAGTCTGGCTTCAAAGATCAAACTCAAGAACTTGGAGGCCTCAGAGATGGATCTGACTTTGTCCCATCATCAAAGTATTCATAATTCTGGAGACACAGAAAGATAAGTAATGGCAGAGTGCATGTGGGTGTTGTATGCAAAGAGGGCATGGTAAGAACCAAGGCAGAATGTCTCTGCCCTTATTTTCATGTCTGGCCACTTTGCTGCAGGCCACTGACCCAAACCCAAAAGATTCAACCAAGCAGTTCCCAAGCCTGGTCTGTTATCAGAATCACTTGATGAGATTATTTATAATACAATACAGACTCTGGGCCCCACCTCAGAAACTGAATCACTAGATTTATCTTGGGCCCCAGAGAAGCTGTATTTTTAACACATTCCCTAGATGATTTTGATGGTCAGCCAGGGCTAGGAACCACTGGACTAGATGACTGCTGTGGACCTTCCAGCCCTGGCTATCTATGAATCTAAGTCAAATTAGGACCAAGTACTTTATCATGATTATCAATGTTACCATCCAAAAAGCCTTTATCATGTAATTACCTTCACATGACTCAGATCTAGGCATTTCACATAGGGAGTTTGTGGGCGTCTCTGAGAACTCAAAAAGGTTGAAATTGACCATGTATTCAGACCCAAAGGACATAACTATGGTCTCTTGAACACTGAAACTTTTATTTGAATAACTAAGTCAATAACTTAAGAACCTTATTTAGGAAGAAAAGGGCAAAAGCTTATTGAGGGGTGGCAAAGGGAGAGGTATTTAATTACATGTTGGGGCAGGACCGGGTGGGGAGGAATGCATTCTCTGTTGCAGTTAGGTAACTCTGTCATTCTGTCATCCTCATCTTCATCCAGGCCCTAGGCCAAAATCTGAACTTCTGACACTAAGAAAATAGATAGAGACCTTCATCTCTCTAGCATGACTGGAGGCAGGAAGCTGAATCCAAGGCATTATGGAGAACTGTATCTGTAACAATGTCTTAGAATTCTCTTTTTGTTCCAAGTTTACCTCACCAGTAATTTGGTCTCTCTGTATGAGAGGTAGGCAAGCTTAGAATGCCAGTCCTTAAATAATCATATGAGCTTCCCAGGTGGCACTAGTGGTAAAGAACCCACCTGCCAATGCAGGAGAAGTAAGAGACGTGGATTTGATCCCTGGGATGGGAAGATGCCCTGGAGGAGGGCATGGCAACCCACTCCAGTATTCTTGCCTGGAGAATCCCATGGACAGAGGAGCCTGGCAGGCTATGGTCCACAGGGTTGCAAAGAATCGGACATGACTGAAGGAACTTAGCATATAGGATAATTATATCAGAATCCACTTGAACCTGGGATGCAATCTGCTTGCTCCATCCAAAGGTGTCACTGAGCAGACAAGAAAGAAGCCGGTCCCCGCCCCCCACCAACCAGATATTCTCATAAAGGGGAAAGAAAGCAGAGAATTGACTTAGATTGAGTCTGAATAATGAGGGTTGGGAGACCAGGCTGCCCAGAGAAGGATAGAGCAGATGTCTGGAAAATTTACTTTGTCTAGGTGCCCCTGGAGTACAGACAAGGCAAACCTTCTTTGAGAATTCCAGACTCAGCCAGAGAATGGGTGAGACTAGTTCTCCTCTGGAATTGAGAAACCTGATTTTTCCCAGAGGAAAGAGGCAGAGGGAGGGGTGGAATCTTGGCCTGACAAATAAAATCAGAGTCCATAGATGGGGCAAGGAAATGGGAAAGTCATTTGCCAGGTGTCCAACAGCAAAGTGAAGTTTGGGGGCTTCCTATGAGATTTCTTAGGCAGAGGGGCATTGTCAGTAGTCAAAGGAAAAGCCAAAATCTCAAACCTTGGCTGTTAAGAACAATGATTTGGAAAACAAATACATCCCACCTTTAAAGTAGCCTTGCAAATAAACCCTGAGAAGTTAGCAGTGCATCCTGAAGTAAGGGACATTAAACATGCCCACATTGCATTAACCTTTCCCCAAACATGCCATGGTCTCCTACTTGTGTCCCTCATTTTTTCAATACACATTTATCACACACTTACTATATATAGTGCATTGTGTTATGTGCTGGGATGACCATATCATTCTTTATAAATCACTCCACTCAATTATATGTCTGTTCATACAGACATGAAACATGAGACAGTTCTCTACTTCACCTCGACCATCTGATCATAGCACCTAGCGAAATGTGCTATATATATTGTTGCTGTTGTTCAGTCACTCAGTTGTGTCTGACTCTTTGCAATCCCATGGACTGCAGCACGCCAGTCTTCCCTGTCCTTCGCTGTCTCCTGGAGTTTGCTCAAACTCATGTCACTTGAGTCGATGATGCCATCCAACCATCTCATCCTCTGTCACCCCCTTCTCCTCCTGCCCTCAATCTTTCCCATAATCAGGGTTTTCTCCAGTGAGACAGCTCTTTGTACCAGGTGGCCAAAGTATTGGAGCTTCAGCTTTAGCATCAATCCTTCCAATGAATATTCAGGATTGATTTTCTTTAGGATTGACTGGTTTATCTCTTTGCAAGCCAAGAGACTCTCAAGAGTCTTCTCCAACACCACAGTTTGAAAGCATCAATTCTTCAGTGGTCAGCCTTTTTTATGGTTCAGCTCTCACATCTGTACATGACTACTCAAAAAAACCATAGCTTTGACTAGACAGACCTTTGTCAGCAAAGTGATGTCTATGCTTTTTAATATACTGTCTAGGTTTGTCTTTGCTTTTCTTCCAAGGAGCAAGCATCTTTTCATTTAATGGCTGCAGTCACCATCTGCAGTGATTTTGGAGCCCAAGAAAATAAAGTCTGTCACTGTTTCCATTGTTTCCCCATCTATTTGCCATGAAGTGACGGGACCAGATGCCATGATCTTTGTTTTTTGAATGTTGAGTTTTAAGACAGATTTTTCACTCTCCTCTTTTACCTTTATCAAGCGGCTGTTTAGTTCCTCTGCTTTCTGCCATAAGGGTGGTGTCATCTGCATATCTGAGGTTATTGATATTTCTCCCAGCAATCTTGATTCCAGCTTGTGCTTCATCCAGCCCAGCATTTCGCATGATGTACTCTGCATATAAGTTAAATAAATAGGGTGACAATATACAACCTTGATGTACTCCTTTCCCAATTTTGAAACTGTCTTTTGTTCCATGTCCAGTTCTAACTGTTGCTTCTTGACCTACATACAGGTTTTGCAGGAGGCAAGTAAGGTGGTCCGGTACTCCCATTTCTTTAAGAATTTTCCATGGTTTGTTGTGATCCACACAGTCAAAGCCATTAGGGTAGTCAATGGAGCAGATGTTTTTCTGGAATTCTCTTGCTTTTTCTATGGTCCAACAGATATTGGCAGTTTGATCTGTGGTTCCTCTGTCTTTTCTAAATCCAGGTTATACATCTGGAAGTTCTTGGTTCACATACTGTTGAAACCTGGCTTGAAGGATTTTAAGCATTACCTGCTAGCATGTGAAATGAGTGCAATTGTGCAGAAGTTTGAACATTCTTTGGCATTGCCTTTGTTTGGGATAGGAATGAAAACTGACCTTTTCCAGTCCTCTGGTCACTGTTGAGTTTTCCAAATGTGTGGGCATATTGAGTGAAGCACTTTAACAGCATCATCTTTTAGGATTTGAAATAGCTCAGCTGGAATTCCATCACCTCCACTAGCTTTGCTCATAGTAATTCTTCCAAAGGCCTACTTGACTTAGCTCTCCAAGATGTCTGGCTCTAGGTGAGTGACCACCCCCATCGTAGTGGTCCAGGTCATTAATACCTTTTTTTGTGTAACGCTTTTGTGTCTTCTTGCCTCTTCTTTATATCTTCTGCTTCTGTTAGCTCCATATTGTTTCTGTCCTTTATAGTGCCCATCTTTGCATGAAATAATCCCCTGGTATCTAATTTTCTTGAAGAGATCTCTAGTCTTTCCCATTCTACTGCTTTCCTCGATTTCTTTGCATTGTTCACTTAAAAAGGCTTTCTCATCTCTCCTTCCTATTCTTTGGAACTCTACATTCAGATGGGTATATCTTTCCTTTTCTCCTTTGCCTTTCATTTCCCTTCTCTTCTCAGCTATTTGTAAGGCCTCCTCAGACAACTATTTTGCCCTTTTGCATTTCTTTTTCTTATGGATAATTTTGATCACCACCTCCTGTACAATATTACGAACCTCCATTCATAGTTCTTCAGGCACTCTGTCTATCAGATCTAATCCCTTGAATCTATTTGTCACTTCCACTATATAATCATAAGGGATTTGATTTAGTGGTATATACAGTGAAATAAAATAAGTCTTCCTGTAGGAACTCAAGCCAAATAGAGAAGATGAAAAGGTAGTGCACAGTCAGTATCTTTTTGGTGCAATGCTTGACTTTTATTAGGCTTACTGCCTGGTTTTATTTGATTCCTGGAGACTGATGGCTATCTTAATAGCTAATCCAGACTTTTTACCTCTCATATGCTTCCAGATGAACTCCCTGCCCACCTCAATACACACACACACACACACACACACACACACTCATACATGCAACTTAGAACCTACCCCTTATTATCTATGTGCCTTTCACTTCTCTGAGCTTCAGTTTCCTCATCTGCAAAACTGGGCTAAAAATATACTGAGAAAAGATGCATCTTTCCAAATAGATTTCTCCCTACTGATTTGCACTGACTTAAGATTGCCGCTACTCTTATGGGTGAGGTGAAAAAGAATTTCTGTGCAAAAAAGCTAAGTTTGTCCCTGTATTAAGAAAGAGGGCCCTGTGGGAACCTTGTGATTCTCTGCCATAGAGAGTCTAGGAACAGATGACTACCTAATCTTCAGAGCAAGCATCAGAGGGGAACAGGACATTAGCCAGACTGGGTAACTTTTAATATATATGTATGGCAAAGCTGTTAGGGAACAGAGGGTATTAACAATAGCAGCTCCTCCTATGCAAACAGCGCTTTAGAGCTCACCAAATATTTACAGTTTATTCTCTCATCTGATTCTCAAAATAAGCAAAAGAAATGTCCTAGATATTTCTGCATACTTTTTATTTAAATCTTGAGTCAAACCTTAAAAAACAGTTTGTTTTTTCCTGTTCTACAGATAATGGAACTGAGGTTCAGGGCAATAAAGTACATCATTCAAAGTCACACAGGGAGATAGTGGTGAAATTTGCAGATAGTAGTAGAACTCACGTTTTCTGATTCCTTTCAGAGTTCTCCTTTCCCTGTAACACATAACAAGGGTGGAGAAGTGGGGCAAGGGCAGGATACAATTCCAGGAAAGCAAGGTAGTATAGAGAAGGAAAATAGCATCAAGATAAAAGAAGAATGGAAAGGTATCCAGACCACAGCCCTTCCACCCATAGTAACTTCTCAAGTGCTGCTCAGGACCCTCCTCTGAGAACTCCTCTACCAAGATGTTGCTTCCACAGGCATCTTGGCTCATCCCATACTCTGGCCACCGGGTACATCTGAGTCATCTCTAATTGGATAAATCAGTATTACCTCCACCAGGTACCAGACCCTGACTAATATCATTCTGTGAGCCAAATTGCCTTCTTCTGCTCAAGAAAAAGATGGAAAATTCATCATCAGCTTCCAAGAGGAAAAGGTCTGATGGAGCAGGCAGAGAAGGAAATATTCATCTCAGCCTACTAAAGAGATTCAGAATCAAGGTTGATCTCTATCTGGGTTAATATCCAAAATATATAAACAATTTCCACAAATCAACATAAAAAAACCAATCTCATTAAAAGATGGGCAGAAGAGCTGGATGGACATTTTTCTAAAGATATACAAATGGCCAACAGGCACATGAAATGATGCTCAACATCATTAATCATGAGAGAAATGCAAATTAAAACCACAATGAGATATTACCTCACACCTGTCAGAATGGCTATCATCAAAAAGAACCCCAAAAGCAAATGTTGGTGGGGACGTGGAAAAAAAGGAATCCTCCCATACTGGTGATAGGAATTTAAATTGGTCCAGCTACTGTGGAAAACAATATGGAGGTTTCTCAAAAAACTAAAAATATAACACTATATGTTCCAGCATTCCACTCCTGGATATATAGCTGAAGAAAACAAGAACACTAAATTGAAAAGATACATACACCCCAGTGTTTACTGTAGCATTACATACAATAGCCAAGATATAGAAGCAACCTAAACGCCAATCGACAGATGAATGGATGAAGATGTGGTACACATACACACAATGGAATACTACTCAGCTATTAAAAAAAAAGAGTGAAATTTTGCCATTTGCAACAACATGGATGGACTTAGATGGTATTATGCGTAGTAAAACAAGTAAGACAGAGGAAGACAAATACTGTATGATATCACTTATACATGGAGTCTAAAAAATACAATGAACTATGAAAATACAAAAAAGAAAACAGACTCACAGATGATGTAGAGAACAAACTAGTGATTACCATTTGATGGAAGGAATATGGTAGGGGCAAGATAGGAGTAAGGAATTAAGAGGTAAAGGCTACTATATATACAAATGAATAAATAAATATAAATTATTCTACAAGGATATATTGTATAACATGGGGAATATAGCCAATATCATACAATAACTATAAATGTAACATAACTTTTAAAAATTGTGAGTGACTATGTTGTACACCTGGAACTTATATAAAATTGTACACCAACTAGGGGTCACTAAAATGTTTTTATTTTTTTAAAGGTTGACCTCTGTCTGCAATTCCTGGCTGTACCATACACCCAGAGAAATGAGCACACAAACACAGGTACAGTCACAGAAGGCATGGAGGCAGCTTCTCTGTGCCCCTTTTGCAGGATTTTATCATTTGCCAATTTAAGGAGATATTACCTGGTTTTTACAGAGGGAAAGAATTACAGGGCCCAGGCCTAGAGCCTCGAGCAGCTTCTGAGGTTGATACAGAAAGCACCTCACCTGGTACTTGGGGCCAGCAGTGGGGGAGCTGAGTCAGAGCCCCAGGCCAACAGACTAAGCTGATTGGGGGTCACTTGCTCACTCTTCCCTAGTGGGAAGGAGAGCATGGCAGGAGAACACAGCCAAGTGACTTAAGGCTGCTTGAGTTAGTGGGGAAGGGTTACCATAGAGTTGCCAAACTCTAGAATGTCAAAACTGGAAGGGGTTTTAGGAACCATCTTTATGGGGAATCTGATATTCATGGTGGGTCAGGGAAAAAAACCCTAGACTTGGGAATCAACAGGCAATATTAGTGCTATAGTAGCACTAGACCCTGGATGAGTTACCTAGCACTTCTATTCTTCAATACCCGTATCTGTAAAAAAAAGGGAGGAGTATTCTCCTCATAGGGCTATTTTGAGAATTAAGTGAGATATGTGTGCTAAGTCGCTTCAGTCATGTCTGACTCTTTGTGACCCTATGGACTGTAACCCACCAGGCTTCTCTGTCCATGGGATTCTCCTGGTAAGAACAATGGAGTGGGCTGCTGTGCCCTCTTCCAGGGTATCTTTCTGACCCAGGGATTGAATGTGTGTCTCTTATGTCTCCTGCATTGGCAGGAGGATTCTTTACCACTAGCACCACCTGGGAAGCCTATTAAGTGAGATAATCCATGGAAAAATATTAGCATAGCACCTGGTATGCAGTGGGTTCTCAATAATTTATTTTAAATGTAAATAGATTTATTACCACTAACCAACCAAAGTTGTGGTTGAATTCTGATTTCCCCATTACTAGCTGCCTTAATTTAAGCAAGCTACTTTACCTCTTGGAGCTTCTTAATGAGATGAATCCTACTTCACAGGGCTGTTGTAAGGATTCAAGCAGTTAATTAACACAGGTAAAAGTTTCTCATGGTGCTAGGCACATAGTAAATGCTCAATAAACACTGACTGAGTCTGAATTGGCATATCACAACATGAGACCTGGGTTGCTTTTTCATTGTGCGGCAGCACCCCATACTCTTTTTGCTTTATCCTTTGTGTGACTGGTCAGGCAAATGCATACAACATGAATGTGTTCAAGTGAGGACTAAACCACGGTTTGGAATTTGGCTTCATTAACACTGGGCTAATGCACAGCTTGTACTTACCACTTGGGGTTAATGCACAGCTTGTACTTACTCGCTCGTACAGATAACTCCTCAGCCACAGATAGAAAAAGCCAGAGCTCAGCAGGATCCTCTATGACCCACATCCCAGAATTTCAGAAATAAAAGCAAAAATAAACAAATGGGACCTAATGAAACTTAAAAGCTTTTGCACAACAAAGGAAACTATAAGCAAGGTGAAAAGACAGCCCTCAGATTGGGAGAAAATAATAGCAAATGAAGCAACAGACAAAGGATTAATCTCAAAAATATACAAGCAACTCCTCCAGCTCAACTCCAGAAAAATAAATGACCCAATCAAAAAATGGGCCAAAGAACTCAACAGACATTTCTCCAAGGAAGACATACAGATGGCTAACAAACACATGAAAAGATGCTCAACATCACTCATTATCAGAGAAATGCAAATCAAAACCACAATGAGGTACCATTATACGCCAGTCAGGATGGCTGCTATCCAAAAGTCTACAAGCAAGAAATGCTGGAGAGGGTGTGGAGAAAAGGGAACCCTCTTACACTGTTGGTGGGAATGCAAATTAGTACAGCCACTATGGAAAACAGTGTGGAGATTTCTTAAAAAGCTGGAAATAGAACTGCCATATGACCCAGCAATCCCACTTCTGGGCATACACACCAAGGAAACCAGATCTGAAAGAGCCACATGCACCCCAATGTTCATCGCAGCACTGTTTATAATAGCCAGGACATGGAAGCAACCCAGATGCCCATCAGCAGACGAATGGATGAGGAAGCTGTGGTACATATACACCATGGAATATTACTCAGCCATTAAAAAGAATTCATTTGAATCACTTCTAATGAGATGGATGAAACTGGAGCCCATTATACAGAGCGAAGTAAGCCAGAAAGATAAAGACCATTACAGTATACTAACACATATATATGGACTTTAGAAAGATGGTAACGATAACCCTATATGCAAAACAGAAAAAGAGACTCAGATGTATGGAACAGACTTGTGGACTCTGGGAGAAGGCGAGGGTGGGATGTTTCAGGAGAACAGCATTGAAACATGTGTATTATCTAGGGTGAAACGGATAACCGGCTCATGTTGGGTACATGAGACTAGTGCTCGGGCCTGGTGCACTGGGAAGACCCAGAGGGATCGGGTGGAGAGGGAGGTGGGAGGGGGGACTGGGATGGGGAATACATGTAAATCCATGGCTAATTCAAATCAATGTATAACAAAAACTACTGTAATGATGTAAAGTAATTAGCCTCCAACTAATAAAAATTTAAAAAAAATAAAAAATAAAAAATAAAAACTGCCAAAAAAAAAAAAAAAAGCCAGAGCTCATGAGAGAGTCCCCCACCCTCCTGGGGGCACAAATTCCCATTCCAACAACCAACTCTAACATTCCTGGAGCCTCTATAGCCATTTCCTTTGCTCAGAGCCCAAAATGATGAGGGCAGGAGCCGTATGGTCACAGATTAGAAGGGGAGAGGCTTTCCTGTCCTATTGCTCAGTCTGAGGATATTTGCAGCCTATGTCTAGCCCACATCCTGTGAAGGCCTCTAGTGGGTCTTTACTATCTGGGTTTGTCTCCAAGGTAAATCTCATCTGTACATTGTATGTTTGGAGCTGGGAGGCTTTGTATGATGTTCAAAACACTGGAAAGTTTCCATTATTCTAAAAGGTCCTTCAGGAAGGCAGGCTTAGGGGAACTGGCCATCTGTCAAATCTTCCCCTTGTGCTCAAATCTAGGCTTACAGGTACCTCAAGTTTACTCTCAAGCAGCATCTTCCCATACTTGCCAAGCACCTGTTGTTTTCAGAAACCTTAAAGAAACAGCTAGGCTTTTACTCCAATGCATAATCCATTGGCAGGTGGCTCCCAATCAGGATTATTGTGACTGTCACTAGTCTACCCCCAACCGCTGATAAGAAAATAGTAAAAGTAGGTCTCATTACACATACCTGTTTCCTCACATGCACAATGAGGTGGTGGTCTATGTGATTGTTCTCTGGAAGCTAAAAAGTTCACAACTTAATGAATTAGGGGGTCAGGCCTGGCAACCACGTGCACACACATACACACACATGCACACACAACTTTATTTATGTTCACCACATCCATGTTCAATACACTCACACGTCCATTCACATGTACATGCCCATAGATACACACAGTTACATATACTTATATTTCCAGTCACCCTCATTTGCTGTTTGTTGTTTAGTCATTAAGTCATGTCCAAATCTTTGCGACCCCATGGACTGTAGCCTACCAGGCTCCTCTGTCCATGGGATTTCCCAGGCAAGAATATTGGAGTAGTTTGCCATTTCCTTCTCCAGGGGACATTCATACATGCTTTCAAAACTTTGACACACATACATACACACAATACACAAAATTGCACACACACACAAAATTTCTCCTTTTCTGAAGCTGACTAGAAAATAAACATACTTGGGATAGAGTTCCATTATATATTTATGGACAACAACAATAAAGGGAATTTGTGTTCAGAATAAACAATCCCTAGTCTCAAGACTGAATCTCCCCGCCCTGCTCCCCACTACCCAACAACCCGCTCACACACATTTTTTAAGTCATACTTGTGAGGACTCCTTACAGTGTGTCTTTTCCTGGAAAACTAGAGCAATATGGCCTAAATCTAGAATGAAAATACATCTTGGTCTGCCTGGGACAATCCTAGTTTATACCTGTTGTCTCAGAATAATATTAATAGTGTACCCTTTTATTCTTAAATTATCACAGTTTGAAACATAAATGATCTAATAGCCCTACCTAAAGCTCTCCTCACCCTGGGCCATGACTAGGCCCCCTGGAGGGGGGCCCATTACATCTGGCCTGGGCTTGCTCTCTTCCTGGAAAACTATTTTGCTCTTTAACTAAGTTTAACTTCTCAATTCTATCACTAGGGAATCTTTTTAGTGTTCCCACCCTGCATACAAGCAAAATCACTTATTAGCTCACATCTAGGTGATAAAGGGGAGGCTGGGGTGGTTTGCCATCCTAGATGGCCTCAAAGTAGGCATTAATCTGCCTCCTTTAGGTGTCACCCCATTTAATTCCCCAGTTATGTTCTTCCAGCTTATAATCCCAGAAATCCTAACTTTTTTCTTCCCTTTCTTCCCCTTCCTTCCTCCCAATGAGGGCTTGATGACCACAGGATCTCTCTGAATCCAATACACACCATGTGAACACAACCCCCCTCCCCTTACCACTACCATGAGAGAGAGGGGAGGGAGAAGAAGGAGGAGACAGGGGAGGGGGAAAAGGAGGAGAAGGAGAGGAATGGGAAGAAGAGGAGAAGGAGAATAAAGGAGAGGAGATATTGATTGATTCAACCTCATTTAGGCTCTGACTAATTTTCATTAGGCTTTCTACCTAATTTCTTTTAGCCTCAGGGCATGTGGGCCAGTGACTATTTTCATGGCTGGATTAACTTGTTTTGAAAAAAATATGAAACAGTTGTCAAATATGGATAATAATATATTGTGCATAATAGAGTGCAATTCACAGAGCAACTGAATAAGGATCCATGTTCTCCAGACATGTGGATACCACATACTATGCGGCTTGAATTGTGGCAGCAGCTGTGCTAATCTGTAAACAAAATGGAAGCAAGGAAGAAGCCCCAGCAAGGACAAAAGGGACAATTTCAGTATGAAGTGGGGGAATTAACAAACAGGACCTTTCTCAGACCCTTAGAGAAGTGAATAGTCTGGGGAGAAGCTGAAGGGAATGGTATGCTCACCTGTACAGCAAGGGGTGGTACATATATGTACATATGCATGTAGAAACATACATATATACATATACATCTACTTATGTGTGGATATATATGTGCCAGAAAGAGAAAGAGGCTGTCAATATAGATAAATGTGTATCTGTATGCCTATGTGTATGCTTTTAGTTGCCTACATCATGATTATGTATAAAGTTTTGTACACACAAGTGGTTGCTTATACATATATGTGTTTTTGGTTATGCCACAATTCAGCTCTACATGCATGAGTACATGTGCAAATCTATAGATAAACTTATGTACCTGGCAGCCATGACGATAATCCATACATAAGGCTCAAATCCAGTTTTCAAAGGACTGTCTCATCCATCCTGTTATTTGAACCTCATCACAAGACTGTGAGAGATTATTACTACCCCTCCCACCACTGCTTTACAGATGGGTAAATTGAGGCTCAGAGATGCCAAATGACCTGCTCATGGGTTGCAAATTAGGTAAATGACAAAGTGAAGACTCTAATGCTGGTCTATCTGATGTCAGATCCTGTTCCTTACCCTATAACATACAGCACAAGGAGAAATAAGGCAAAAGGAACTTGAACTTCAGAGTCTTTTTTATGACCTCCCATTCCAAGGTAATCTTTTCTGTTAGTGCTGAAACAACTAAAAAGAGGGCTTTAGGACCTGTACTATTCTCTGTTGAACCATGGTCTGGAGACTGGCCTTCAGGTTTCTGGTCCTGCCTGGAGATGTGGCCAAATCCACTCATGGAACACAAAAAAGCCATGGCTCTCTTGAGTGGGTGTTCACTGGTGTTACCCTGGAGCCTAAGGGGAGGCTTCCTAGGGTTAGAAGCCAAGACAATAGGTTTGTTCCTTCCTTATTCTATCCTCTGGCTGTCTGTCTTTCTCTTCCTAAAAGCTGTGGGCTCTCAACATCTGGTCTGACCGATTCCACTGAGCCTTCCATGTTCGAGATACTCTGTGAGTAGTGTAGGGAGCACAGGCTTGGCTAGGCTTGAATGTGAGTGGTGTCATCCCACGGCAAAGCAGCAAAGGAACCTGTTTGGGGTCCTGCTAACCTCCTTTACCTTGGCCAACAGGTCCCTCCAGCTGGTTAAGCAGAAAATTTAAGAACTTGCTTTTGACTAGTCTTTCCATAGGCAAAATCTAGGTCAAAGCCAAAAAACCACTATGGCTCTTGGAATACACACAACTTTCCTGTTGTTCACCATTTGAATGGTTAGAACCTGGTCAAGAGTTGTAGAGAGAACGTTAGTAACTCCAAAGCTTCAGGATCATTAATTTGAAGGTCCTGTAGAAGTCAGGGTTCAGGGAAGTGGGGAGGGTCTCCTAGTCATCTGGAGGCAGGGGATCCTCACCATTCCCTGTCTCTACTACTCAGTCATCCCAACTAGTCACCAGAATTTTAACTTGCTAATGTTTAGAGCTTCCTGCGGGGGACCCCTCTTGGGACTTCCTGGCACCTGTCTTCCCCTCCACCACCCCAGAAGATAAACCCTCTTTCCAAGTTAGGATGGGATGTCCCAGTGGGCAAGGAGGTCAAGGGGCTTGGCAGGATAAGTTCCTGGGAGGCAGGGCACAGAGCACCTTATTGTAGATGGAGTTGTTCAGGTTAAAAATTGTCATATGTGGATGAGTAGATCACCCACAATCATTGGTACCTTCCAGAATGAGAGGAGGAACTCATAGGCTGATGTGGCCAGTGCAGGATTATCCAACAGGTGGACTAAGTATAAGTGTAGGACATCAACGAAGCAAGGGCACCAAAAATAAAAAAAATTACAATTTATTAAATTTATTAAATTGCTCCAGAATTTGGCAATTGGAAAAACAGTGCTTTGGGTCTCTAAAGGTATTAATCTGGTCCTGGGAATGACCAACATCAGGGCAGCCCAGATGGTGTCTTGAGAAGGCACATTTACCTTCAAAATTCCTGAATGAGTGGTGTTAAACTCCCTTGGGCTCACTTGGGGTTACACTAGCTTACTAGGGAGATAATAACAGCAAATGCTTCTATAGCACCTACTGTTCTGAGACATATGTAATTCTGAGATATATATAACTCTTTTAACAATCTTATTGGTAAGTACTTTTGTTATCCTCCTCTTGTGCTTAGTTGCTCAGTCGTGCTTGACTCTTTGTGATCCCATAGACTATAGCCCGCCAGGCTCCTCTGTCTGTGGGGATTCTCCAGACAAGAATACTGGAGTGGGTTGCCATGCCCTCCTCGATCCTCCTCTTACACATGAGGAAATTGTGGTGCAGAGATGCTAAGTCCCTTGCCTAAGTACACAGCTGGTAAATGGTGGAGCCAGATTTACCCAGGCAGTTGGGCTCCAGGGTCAGCGCTCACTCAAGAGGGCTCCATGAAAGTAGGACTTCAATGGTACTTTGTCCATAAGACACAAACTCTCTTTCAAAAAAATAATAAAGCTAAGATTTTAGAAAAGTGATGTTAGTAGAGAATATTCAGGACAGAGTTCTGGCATTGTCTCAGCATATCTGTCCCACCAAATCTCAGTTTCACATTGAGGTACTTGCTCACTTGGGCATACATGTTCTCTCTTTGCCTGTCACGGGTGGAATTCTTCAAGAAGATGGAATAGAGACCATGGGATAACTACCCTTCCCAAGACTTATCTTTTTCTCAAATCTGAGAGTATCTGTTTTCAATTTTCATCAGAGAAGTTGTCCCTATATCCTCTGACCCCTTGCCAGGGAGCATCCAATGTCTCTTTGGTTTATATAAACCATTGGTTCTAAGCACCACTAAGTTTCTGGGAGGCCCAGCTTTCTTATCACTTAAGGGGAGAAATCAAGGCCAGAAAGTGGAAGAGACTTGTCAGGGTCACAAACACAGTAGTAGAGCCAGAAGTAGAACTTGGATCTCCTGACTCCCAGTCTGGTGCTCTTTCTTGACCTTAGCCAGCAGGTCTTAGCTATGCCCATATCCTTCCTTCCATGACCCTTGTTTCTCTCCCCCCTTAGTTTTTTTATTTCAATTTGTTTCAGGCTGCTATCAAGTTAAGGGAAACCTGTTACAGGTTTTAGGGAGGTCCTACATCTCAGCCCCCATGTAACATGGATTGGGATCCCTGGTTTCTAGTTTCAGCTCTATTATATATTAAGTATATGACCTTAGGCCACTCAGTTGCCTTCAGTCTGCTCTCCATTTTCTGTAACTATAAAATGGGAATATGAATCTCTATACAGCCCTTCCCTGCCATGAACTTCTCCCTGACTAATACAAACCACACTGACTTTTCATTTTCCAGAACCTCTCAACATAGCACTTGTTATCAAAGATGTTGGCACATGATAAGATTCAATTGAGTACTTTATTTCATAAATGTCTCTGTTGTAAGGATAAATGTCAATTAAGATGTAAATTACAATGTACCACATGGAGAAGGGATTATTATCACTCAGTTGTCTCCCCCTCTCCTGGGGCTCACAACATCTGGACCTATTTGGGACTCAGGGTGAGGGGCTGAGAGCTTCTGCTATTTCTACTCTCAGGCCAGTTATCCTTCTTCTTGGACCTCTTAAAAAGTGCTTGGCTGCTGACATGGAAGAGCAGATGGTGTAGGCTGGGTGGGCTATGTCACAAGCCACTTGCAGGCACCTCATTTTGTGGCCTAATATCCAAACATCCCCCTTCCCCATACCATTTTCTCTAAATGTCCTCAGTATTTTCTTCTCCCCCTTCCTTTTGACACCACTCCACCTTCTGGGTCAGGGACTTCCAGAGGGCAAAGACCCAAATTTTGAGTAACAATTGATCTGTCCAATTTGCAAGTCTCAGTCGACCACTGCCCAATTCATAGGCTCCTCTCCACTTAGCTAAATCTCTTTTCAAGTTACAACGGTACTAGCAAAGCTCTTTTGATTCCTTTGGCCCTTACACTTAGCTCTCCTTTTCCACATCACCACACCAAAATTGCATTCAATTTCACATATACATATTTTTTCTAGCTAGCAGTGATCTGTGGTTGTATGTGCCAGGCTGTACACTAGATGTTTTATATGCTTCCTCTCATTTAATCTCCACACCAATAATGACTGATGTTATTATTATCTGTATTTTATACATGTGAGAACTCAAACTTCAAGAAGTTAAAATCTTTGTCAAGGCCAGCCATATAGTGAGTATTTGAATTAAGTGATGTTTGATTCTAAAGCCTATATTCAAAGATTGGTTATAGTTTGAATTCCTATTAGCAGAGTGCTGAATAAATAAATTACAACATATCCATATAATGGATTACTGTGCAGTTATTTTTTAAGTGATGATTTTATGGACTTACTGTGTAATAATATTCAAGATATACAGCAAAGAGAGATAAGAAAGCCTTTTTAAGTGAGCAATGCAAGAAATAGAGGAAAACAATAGAATGGGAAAGACTAGAGATTTCTTGAAGAAAATTAGAGATACCATGGGAATATTTCATGCAAAGATAGGCTCAATAAAGGACAGAAACAGTATGGACCTAACAGAAGCAGAAGATATTAAGAAGAGGTGCCAAGAATACACAGAAGAACTGTACAAAAAAGATCTTCACGACCCAGATAATCACGATGGTGTGATCACTCACCTAGAGCCAGACATCTTGGAGTGTGAAATTAAGTGGGCCTTAGGAAGCATCACTATGAACAAAGCTAGTGGAGGTGATGGAATTCCAGCTGAGCTATCCAAATCCTAAAAGATGATGCTGTGAAAGTGTTTCACTCAATATGCCAGCAAATTTGGGAAACTCAGCAGTGGCCACAGGACTGGAAAGGTCAGTTTTCATTCTAATTCCGAAGAAGGGCAATGCCAAAGAATGTTCAAACTTCTGCACAATTGCACTCATTTCACATGCTAGCAAGGTAATGCTCAAAATCCTTCAAGCTAGGGTTCAACAGAACATGAACCAAGAATTTCCAGATGTATAAGCTGGATTTAGAAAAGACAGAGAAACCAGAGATCAAATTGCCCACATCTGTTGGATCATAGAAAAAGCAAAAGATTTTCAGAAAAAACATCTACTTCTGTATCACTGACTATGCTAAAGTTGTTGACTGTGTAGATCACAACAAATCATGGAAAATTCTTAAAGTAATGGGAATACCAGACCACCTTACTTGCTTCTGGCAAAACCTGTATGCAGGTCAAGAATCAATAATTAGAATCAGACATGGAACAACAGACAGGTTCAAAATTGGGAAAGGAGTACATCAAGGTTGTATATTGTCACCCTGCTTATTTAACTTATATGCAGAGTACATCATGCGAAATGCTGGACTGGATGAAGCACAAGCTGGAATCAAGATTGCTAGGAGAAAATCAATAACCTCAGATATGCAGGTGACACCACCCTTATGGCAGAACGTGAAGGAGAACTAAAGAGCCTCTTGATGAAGGTGAAAGAGGAGAGTGAAAAAAGTTGACTTGAAACTTAACATTCAAAAAACAAAGATCATGGCATTCGGTCCCATCTCTTCATGGCAAATAGATGGGGAAACAATGGAAACAGTGACAGACTTTATTTTTTTGGGCTCCAAAATCACTGCAGATGGTGACTGCACCTATGAAATTAAAAGACGCTTACTCCTTGGAAGAAAAGCAATGACAAACCTAGACAGTGTATCAAAAAGCAGAGACCTTACTTTGCTGACAAAGGTCCATCTTGTCAAAGCTATGGTTTTTCCAGTAGTCATGTGTGGATATGAGAGCTGGACAATAACAAAGGCTGAGCACTGAAGAATTGATGCTTTTGAACCATAGTGTTGGAGAAGAGTCTTGAGAGTCCCTTGGACAGCAGGGAGACCAAACCAGTCAGTCCTAAAGGAAATCAACCCTGAATATTCATTGGAAGGACTGATGCTGAAGCTCCAATTCCTTGGCCACCTGATGTTAAGAACTGACTCACTGGAAAAGAGCCAGATGCTGGGAAAGATTGAAGGCAGGAGGAGAAGGGGACAACAGAGGATGAGATGGTTGGATGGCATCACCAACTCAATGGACATGACTGTGCAAACTCCGGCAGATGGTGAAGGACAGGGAAGCCTGCTGTGCTACAGTCCATGGGGTCACAAAGACTCAGACATGACTGAGTGACTGAACAACAACATAAAAGACAAAGTGGAGGATAATGTGAATTACAGGTTACCACTGTGTTTTTAAAATAGGATATACACATACATACACAATTGTTTGTACATATACAGAATATCTTTGGAAGAACACCCCAGATAACATTAGTGGCCTCTAGGGAGGGGAACAAGGTAGCTGTAAGGTAATGTAGCTTCCCTGATAGCTCAGTTGGTAAAGAATCCGCCTGCAATGCAGGAGACCCCAGTTCGATTCCTGGGTCAGGAAGATCTGCTAGAGAAGGGATAGGCTACCTACTCCAGTATTCTTAGGCTTCCATTGTGGCTCAGCTGGTAAAGAATCTGCCTGCAATGTGGGAGACCTGGGTTCAATCCCAGAGTTGGGAAGACCCCCTGGAGAAGGGAAAGGCTACCCACGCCAGTATTCAGGCCTAGAGACTGAATAGTCTGTATAGTCCATGTATAGTCCATGGGGTTGCAAAGAGTTGGACACAACCAAGCAACTTTCACTTTTAAGATAATGTAACAGGGAGACTTTTCACCATTCCACCTCTTGAATTTTGTCTCATATTAAATAAATGAAATTATACCTATTACAACATAATGCAGTCTCTTTATGCAACATAGTGCCTGTGGATTGACTTTAGAAAAGTTCAGGGAGACAAAGTGGGCAGTATGCCAGTGACTGAACTAAGGAACTCCCAAGGTGCCAGAAGCCATACTTCTTACACCC
This sequence comes from Odocoileus virginianus, assembly GCF_023699985.2. Taxonomy (NCBI): domain Eukaryota; kingdom Metazoa; phylum Chordata; class Mammalia; order Artiodactyla; family Cervidae; genus Odocoileus; species Odocoileus virginianus. Next base: position 29,585,472 of record NC_069708.1, on the reverse strand, counting down.
ATCCCCAACTACTCTTATAAACCAACCTTGACTACAATCATCTACCTGTAATACTGACTGAGGTTATATCTATCCAGATGTCAGTTCTCCTATGAAATGAGAACCAGATGGATAAGAATGTGTAGTCTCTAAAATGCCTTCTAACTCACATGTTTAAATAACTGAAAATCAAGATGGTGAGTCTTAGTATATTTGAAATCTTGTCTCAAAGAAGGACTTGAGAATTTAGTTTTGTTGTTTACAACAACAACAACAACAAAAGAGAAATATTTTCATTGTGAGATAGTATAAACATTTGCCTACTAAATAGTCTTAATGGAAGTTCCCAAGTGGTCACTGAAATGCTGCTCAAAACTGCTATTGCAGGCCTCTTCCAGGCTTCTGGCCTTCTGTGGCCTCTGTTCTCTGGGGCTATCCTGTTTAGAACATAAGGAAATTGGCCCACTCAAAAACTGAATACAAAAGAGCAAGGTCCCTTCTTTGCTTATGTCCCCTGGCCCAGACCTTCTGACCCTAAATATCCCTTTCCTTCTTTTCACTACCTGCAGGAGAACAGAGGCTCTGTGAGAGACCCTCGGGAGGAAATGACACCCTAACTCCACCCACCATCTGCCCCCAATGCCTAGTAATCCTTATTTAAAAAAAAAAAAAGAAAAAAGTCAGTCCTTGACTCAAAGGGAGGTTTGTGAGCTCCTGCCAAGAGCTGTAAATATTTCAACATGCCTTGTTTCCTTGAATGTATATGGCCTGGGATCTGGCCCCTCCTCTCCCTGGGCTCCTAGAGAACTAAGGAACAAAGGAAACGTGGCCAGTGGCCAATCCTTAGCTATGAGACACCCGGGTAAAATTGCAGAAGAATACAGACAGGAGATTGAGACGAGATGGAGTGGGGAGGGGTTGATTCCTCTTGCAGAAATATTTAGAGAAAGGTATAACAACTCACTTTCTAGGAGCTGGAAAATGCTACTGGATGATATGATGATGATGATGATAATATCAACCCCTTCACAATTGACAAATACCACTCACATACAGAATCTCATATGCTCCTTCACAGTCTTATAAAAGTAAATACTGTCAATCTCACTATGAAGATGAGAACACTGAAGCCTTGAAAGTTGATGTGACATTCAGGCTAACCAACTAAAAAGAGACACTTTCTCTGGCCCTTTTTGGACCCAATGACCCATGACTCTAGGTAGAGTAAGATGAGTGGTTAGAAGAGTATACCATGTATCACAAGACTGTCAGACTTTTGTTTACTAAGCTCTTTCATGGTCGTCTCATATATCCCTTAATCATAAGGATGCCTGGAGGCTAAAGGAATGGGAAACTCTGTAGTAGTCCTTCTTGGTACTTGGCCCCTCTCATCTTTAGATGTATTAAACGATATCTAAAAGAAGGAGCTCTGGATTCATACTCCCTAGGTTCAAATATTGGCTCTGCCATTATTTGCTATATGAACTGAAGCAAGCTACTTAATTTCTGTGTATCTGTCTCTATCTGTGAAATGGAGGAAATAATAGTACCTACCTCATAGAGTTGTTCAGAACTGAAATGAGATGGTACATGTAAAGTGCTTAATATAATGTCAAGCACAGAACTGGGCTTCCTTTAGGCTCAGCTGGTAAAGAATCTGCCTGCAATGTGGGAGACCTGGGTTTGATCTCTGGGTCGGGAAGATCCCCTGGAGAAGGGAAAGGCTACCCACTCCAATATTCTGGCCTGGAGAATTCCATGGACTGTATAGACCATGGGATCTCAAAGAAGCACAGAATTAATTGATAAATGCTAAATAAAGTTAGCAATTACTATTATTATGATCAGGGTGCTTGATGGAAGTAAGAAGCTAAATGTCAAAGAAATCACACTGTGAAAAAGCAGATACCACTAGGCTGTGTGCTTTGTTACTTTTTCCCCCATAAAAAAGAAGTTTTATAGGGAGTCATCTCCATACTTATACCCAGTCCTCTTGGAATCAGTGGCAACCACACATGAAGGGCATGAGTGGTGACCAGAAGAGGAGTTCTTCTTCTTGTGAGAAGCTCAGTAACCTAAACAAGTGACTAAAATTGTGACCTGAATCTCATGGGCATCATATTCTAAGCAACTGTGCTAATTGGCCCAGACAGACATCACACACCCAGCTATACACATGTACCCACAGGTCTGGACACATGGGCACATGCACATACTCTTCTAGCCTAGGTAAGAAGGTGGGTGGACAGAGCCACAGGATAAGTTAGACAAGAGATTCTGTGGGAACTGCTGGTTTAGTGACATTTCTTTTTTTCCCTTCAGCTGCAGGGAAGCAACTAACCTGGGAGTTTCATTTCCTCCCTCTACATCCTCACTAAAAGCACTTTTAAGTATAGTGTGTTTGTCTCCTGCCTCCTCCAACTCCTCTACAATCAATTTTATAGTATCTTTTTGGGGGTGGGGCAAGAAGAGAGATTGATAGGGTATCAAAATAGAGTGGAGATTTCTATTTTATTCAGAACCCCTCAGGCTACCAAAAACCAATCTGAAGTCTCTAGAAGTTCAATAGGCTCAGTAATTGAGGGACAATGATAGTGCAGATTTGAAGAGAAAGGGTGCAACTGACCAGGACATTTGTTGAATACTATTGAGTAAGACCTGCTACAGTACTATGTCTTTGACTGGGGTCCCAGGGCTGTGAATCTTACTGCAAAAATCCAGAGGCGATAGCTTCTACACTCTTGAGTGTTTCATAGGAAGTCACCCTTCCCTTGGAAAGTGGAGAGTAAGAGAGAGGGGAAAGGGGAAAAGAAACACTTCCACAGGGTGTGTGGGAATGAGCCTGAGATCCAGTCTGGAGTAAAGACTGTAGAACATCTGAAACCCTAGTTGTTCCTCTAATTGAGTGAGGGAAAGAAAGAAGAAAGAACAATACTAGGAGCAAAAGGATGGCATATCAAGCAGAGGTATTACAAATGCCCTATGAAAATAGGAAAAGCCAAGAAAATATATGGTTGGGATAGCCATTTTTATCCCTTCTTCTCCTACCAATCCCAGAAAAAGCAAACAAGAGAATAGAGAAGGGCAAGACTGCTAGGGTGAAAAAGCATGTACTTCCTCAAGCCACCCAAGCAGGCCATATTCTCCACCCACAAATAAATGTCAAGTGATTTCACATTAGTAATCACAATACCTCGACTTCAAGGCAAATGATTAAACATCCCTAGGCTTAGTCCTCTCTCATCCTTAAAATGGGAGAGGACTGGAGTATCCTAAATCCTCTTCCCAATAACTTTTAAATGGGATGCAGGATAAGGGGAGGATGGAAGCAGAAAGAAACTTATATAAATGTTTCCAAGCGCTACTATAGGGAAGTTGCAAAGAATCCATGCCAAGAGGTACAATCTAGGCTGACCATATTCTCTCCATCACTCCTCCTTAACAAGTTTTCTCAGTCTGGGCCCTTTGTACAAGTCTCACACAAACCCTACAGAAGCTTCTGTTACATTAAAACTTAATTCCATAAACAGACGAGAAAAGACATTTTCAGGCAAAATACTCATAATCCATGGCTTGAGGTGTAGAGTATGTGTATGTGTATGTGTGTGTATGCATAAACATTTTATGAAAAAAGTGTTTTCTCTAAGGTTTACTCATTCAGTCCCAGGTGAGATAGTTCTTTCAAAACAGGAAATCCCACACCTTCTTTCACACAATATGAAAAGAGTAAATGATTCTTTTTTTTCTCCAAAATGCAAAGCAGGACTTCCCTGGTGGTCCGATGGTTAAGAAGCTGGCTGCCAATGCAGGAGACACAGGTTTGATCCCTGGTCTGGGAAGGTCCCACATGCCGCTAAGCCTGAGCTGCAACTTCTGAGCCCATGGGCCTAAAGTCTGTCTTCCACAACAGGAGAAGCCACCACAATGAGAAGCCCATGCACTGCAACTAGAGAAAGCCCTGGCACAGCAACAAAGATCCAGCACAGTCAAAAATAAAATCTTAAAAAATGCAACAAAACAAAAAGATGCTGATGGGAAAAGCGGCACACTCTCCTGGGAAACTGGTCTGCTCAAAATGTACAGATGACATCCTTTATATATTTCTGCAAATGCTGACAGTCCATCTGCTTATTTACTCTTCATGGCACTGGAGGAAATATTTCCAAAGCAAGTATAAATTCAGAAAAAAGAAAAGAGACAGCTCTGTGCCTTCAGTAGTCACTCTCAGTAAATCCTGAGTGAAGCTGAAGTTGCCCAGAAATTGGGAATAATGAATATGGCCTTCTCTTGGATGACAGGCAGCAGCTCTCTCACACCCACTACCAGGCAGCAGACCTTAGCTAGCTACAAGGATGCCCCGCCTGAAGCCCCTTAAAGGAAACCACTTTATTGAATTTATAAATCTTGGTTTACTCTTCTATCCTGAAGTAACAGCAAACCAAGGTCATACTAACCACGCATTTCTGAGAAATGAGAATGAGCTATAGAAAATTAAGTTTCAGGAGAGGGGTCCAAACTGAGGCTTAAGGGAATGCTTTCAGTTTAATGCTTTGTAAGAACAGGCTCAAATGCTGGGAAACAGCAGCATACAGAACCACTCTGCTGGCCTGCAGCAGGCCAAGTTGAGGGAATTCTCTTGGAGGTCTAGTTCTATGCTAAGCAAGACATTCTGGGGGAAGCAGTTATGGATCTGAAGTTACCATTACATACTGTTTTTTTTAGGTGGGTCTTTTTAACCATATTTGGTACATATGAGTAGCATATGTACACACAACATGGAGAAATGATGTCTGTATAGCTTTTCATTGTTTTCCCAATCTCCTCCCAACCCATTCAAACCCTCATTCATGCAGATTAGCATATTTCCATTTGTTTGAATGAGTCAAAATTTATGCTAAGTGAATAGTGAAGAATAAAATATCATATAATTTTAGAAGGATAGAACAGAAGAGCTAAGAAGTTCATCTAGTATTCATCTAGTCAAACCCTTTCACTTTACAACTAGATAAACTGAGGTACAGAGAGGTAAAGTGACTGCTCAAAGTCACAGAGCAAGTCAGGGACACAAGTTGTCTAACTCCTAGTCACTGCCCAGCTGGCATTACTGAGATCACCAACCCATTAGGATCCAGATTTAGACTTAGAATGAGCACTTGAGGTCACTGTACAATAAGCCAGGGATCTAACTTCAATTAGCCACTTCAGCTCAAACAAGCACCCCCCAGTTGGCTTCCAAATACCCGCAACCTCTCTTCCTCATCCCCTCCAGTATGAGTCAGGGTCTCAGTTTGGGACCCAGTTTGATTGGAGAGGAGTCAGAGGAGTGGCTTGGAAGATGCCTGGCCCTATGTCCCAAAGCTCCATAGCAGGCTCTGAGCCAACCTTCTATGGCTGACCGAGGTTGGTTCTCTGAGCCAACCTCTGTCTTCTATGGGCAGTAGGCAAAGTCCTTCAGCCAAAGGCAAGACATTGGCATATTTGCTCGAAAGATACCTGGCTCCCAAAGTCAGCAATTTAGTGGCCATCCCAGTGAGACACTGAACTAAGCAATGAAAGCTTCTAAAATGAGGAAGAGAAAGATAGTCTAAATTGCCCCTGGTCTGACCTATCTTTGGGACTCTGCTCAAAGACAGAATGTATCATTCATCCCATGCCTAGAAAATGAGCCTGAACTATCTTGTACCCAATGATGAACCTTCCTGACTATTATTACCTCTTTCTCTGAGTGGTGAGAGACATACCCCCACCTCCACCTGGGAGACTACAAGGGTCATTGCTTATAAACTGCAAAGGAAAAGATGCCTCCCATCATGTTTTATGACTCAGTGCTAGACTGGAAGTCAAGGTGGAAAGTACAGGGTGCTGAATTACTCTGGGGCATGTCCAAAAAGACCTAAGCTTGGAGCCATTGTTAACAACTCTGACTTGTTCTGCCTTGTCTTCTGGACCCCCAACCCTAACCTGCCCCTG